>NW_022900919.1:42894396-42901197 GCF_012274545.1 Fukomys damarensis
TTTTTTTTTTTTTTTTGTACCAGGGGTCAAACTCTGGACCTAGTGCTTGTGAGGCAGGCATGGCACCACTAAGCTAAATCCTCAGCCCTGTCCCTTGTTTTCTTTCCCCCCAAAACACTTGACTTTGAAAAGATTTTAATCATGATCACAAATAAAACAGTAAGATGTCCAAGAATAAACTTAACAAAAATTTTACAAGTCACATCAGTTTCTTTTAGAATACAGAAGATAGAGTAATATTCCAAAATGTTCTATAAATGCACAGAAATTTTTTTAAAAGTTCCCAAATAGTTTTTGAAGGTATATATAAACTGTTTCTAAAGTTCATGGGAGGAGAACATCTAAAAGGAAAATATTTAAGAACATATTTAAAATATGAGAACAGATATATACTACACACCAAACATGCCATATAAACTGAAGTTAATTATAACTATTATTTTGGCACAGGAATGAGCAAACAGATCAATGGATGAGGACAGAATCCAGGAAGACATCTAGGAATTGAACATGTAACAAAGATGACATTTCAAATTGGTACAAATTGATGCTCATAAGACAATAGGCCTCATGGAAAGAACAATAAACATTTCATTCTTAAGCTCTATAATAAAGTAACTTTCAGATGGAATTCAAGATTTAAATGTGTTTTACAGAATCCAGGAAGACATCTAGGAATTGAACATGTAACAAAGATGACATTTCAAATTGGTACAAATTGATGCTCATAAGACAATAGGCCTCATGGAAAGAACAATAAACATTTCATTCTTAAGCTCTATAATAAAGTAACTTTCAGATGGAATTCAAGATTTAAATGTTTTAAAAAGTTGTATCAGAAAAAATCTTGGGAGATTGAAAGCAAGGCCTTCATACTGAGCTATATCCCTAGCCCTTAAGATCTTTTAAAAATGTTTTAAGACAGGGTGTTGCTAAGTTGCTAAGCTGCCTATCATGGGATCAACTTTACAATCTTCCTGTGTCAGCCTCCTAGAATGCTGGGATTACAGGTGTGAGCCACCATACCTAGCAAAATCTTGGATATTTTTACAATGTTAAAGTGAAAAATAATTTCTAAGCATTATATAAAACCTACAAGTCAGTTTAAAAAAAAAGACCAACAAATGGATCTGAATAAAAATTAAAGGACTTCTGTATATTTCTATACAGAAAGGGGTAAGAATAATACATATTCATAGTTGCTTCTACTTCAACTCTGTAAAGGTTTACAAGAAACTCATAATGTCCATCAAAACACAGCTAGTTAAATTAACTATTGTATGTTTATTCTGGAGAATACTGTGGTTGTTAAGGTGACTGTGTGGGTACTGACACAAAATGACCTCTAAGATATCTTGTGAAGTAAAACAAGTAGTGTGTAGCTCAACAGAAACCATAGGTATATTTATGTAGTAAAAAACTGCACATGTTATTGACAAGCATATTAAATATAATTATATTTATGTAAATACATAGACGTTCATAGTGTTCTGCACTAGGTTAGAGACAGTGGTTACCTTTGCAGAGGTGGCAGGTAGGAAGACATATAGGAAAACTATTTATCTTTGCATTACACACTTTGGTATTATATGATTTTCAAATTTTGAATTTTTATTTTAATTTCTGTATTTCTTTGACATTTTGTAACTAATACAAATGGGTAAGAATTCTGTTGGGAAAATAGATATTCACACAAACCTACCGTGCCAGTTCTTTTTTTTTTTTTTGGTACCGAGGATCAAACTTGGGTCCTTGTACTTGCCAGGCAGGCAGCAGAACCACTGAGCTAAAATCCCCGGCCCCATGCCAGTTCTTAACTGATTGCTCTTTAGCTCCAAATTTGCCCTTCACCGCCTGTTCTGTGATAACTGACAGCATTCCTTCTCAAGACTTTCTCCTATATGAGTGTAATCTTCAACTTTCTCAGTAGAGGGCGCTGGAGGGACACTACACAAGAACTGGGGATCCTTCTGCGGCCACTGGTACAGGTGAGCTTGCAGAGAGGACGTGAGGACATCTGGTGGTGTTCCTCCTGACTCACGCATCTGGAAAACTGCTTAGATCGCTTTCTTAGGGTTCTAGACAGACACCACACTCCAGGTTTCCGGCCCCTACCAGGCTACCACTTCCTCTGTACACCAAGGTGCCTGGCCACTAGCTGGCCGGCAGGTTTCCCCCACCTCTGCCTGCACACTTGTATACCCTACCACTGGCTTGCCTCATGGACACTATGTTCTAGACCTCCTGCCTGCAACCACACCCCCACTCTCACTGCTCACCCACACTCTGGCTACCAGTTGCAGCTAGCCCATACCACCTGTCTCTTGTACCCCCAGCGCTGCTTCTTACTGCCCAAAGCTATGGACTTGGTTTGGCCTGGGAATTTAATTTTCTCCGAGAGGCTTCTTCCAAGTCTGCTGTTCCTTGGACACTCTCCCCTGTATAAGATTTTCTTCTTCTTTTTTGGTACTGGGGATTGAACTCAGGACCTTGTGCTGGCGAGGCAGGCAGCAGTACCACTGAGCTAAATCCCCGACCGAGACTTTCTTCTATCCTGTACTTCTCCACCATAGCTTAATAATTCTTTATATTAACTTCCCAGTTTTAAGTCTTGTGACTGGACCCAGGCTGATGACAGGATTTGGGGATTGGTTTGGTGTTGGACTCTTTGTCATGGGAAATGGATGCTTGTAACAGACTATATGGCATGGCATTACAATTAATCAAACTGCAATTTATTGTGATAAAATGCCAAATGAAACATGCTTTATAAGTGACTTCTACGTTCATCTATAAGGCAGTAATTATGAATGTAAGGACTATGGTATGGGATGGATTATTTTGAGTGCACTTGAACATTTACAAAGAGAAAATGACATGCTCAGTTATATTAACTTTCAGTTCAAATCATGTTGAACAGCAGAAAGCTTCTATAATGGCCCCCAAATAACTTATTTCTTGTAGTTACAAGAAGCTACTGTTGAAAATCAAGCACAAAAAATGTTGGATTATTGAATTACAACAGCAAAAACACAAACATGCAATTTCTACTGTGAAAGTCAAGGTACTGACAGAAAAAAATGGAATGTGGAAACCTGAATGAGGGTATCTGGTTAGACTCAGATGAAATGACAATCTTGGACTTCTAAGTCATCCCAAGCTTCCCTTACCAGTAAAGTAGCTTGCTTTCTCATCTCAGATTAGCTGTCCTTTGCTTGAAAACCCTATGACAGCCTCATTTGGGGTAGATGTCTTAGAAGTCTCTATTCAAGATGGACCCAGATAACACTGTTGAGTGCCCCTGTAGGGTCCTAACATGGCACTATTCCTAGGGGGATCAATCTACAAGTTGATTACGTTGAACCTCTTCTGTTATGGAAGGGTAAAGCTGTGTCCTCATTGGAAGACACAAATCCTGGATGTAGATTTGCCTTTCCTGCCTATAATGCATTTGCCAGCATCCACCATCTATGGATTCACAGAATGCTTTTATCCTTCACTGTGGAATTCTGCAAAGCACTGCATTTAATCAAGGACCTCATTTCACAGCAAAGAAAGTACAGCAGCAGGTTCAGGAGCATTGAACCAACTGGTCTTACCACTTATGCCACCACCTGCAGGTAACTGGCCTATATTTACTGACAACTCAGTTACAACCCCAATTGGAAGTCAAAATCCTTAAAAGGATGGGATTCTGTCTTCTATGTATAGCATGCGCTTGGCGTCAGAGACCATTATATGGTGGTATCTCCTTCACAGACAGAACAGATGGGACTTAAAATTAAGAGGTATGGGCCAGGGATTTAGCTCAGTGGTTCCACTGCCTGCCTTACAAGCACAAGATCCTGAGTTTGATCCCTGGTACCAATAAATAAATAAATAAGATAAAATAAAATAAAGTCAAATCAAGGGGTAGAAGTGGGAATGGCTCTCTCACTATTATATCTAGCAATCATCTTATAAAAATGTTCTTCTAGTCCCAGGAACTTTGAGATCTGTTGGCTTGAAAAGTTGAGTCTCCAAGGGGAGAGTGCTTCCACCAAGAGATACAACAATGGATTTATTAAATTGGAAGATAAAAATGCCATTTTGCCCTATTGGGCTACTTGCACTGAGCCAACAGGCATAAAAGATAAGGTCAAAGTAAGTGCAGTAGTGCATGCCTATAATCCTAGCATTCCAGAGGCTGAGGTGGGAAGATAAAAAAGTTAAAGGCCAGACTGAATGACATACCAAAACCTTGTCTCAAAAAAAAAAAAGGCATAATGGCTGAAGAATGAAGGCTTGGGTCATGGCACTAGCAAAGAACCCAGAGCTGTGGAGGATCTGGAGGAGGACAAAGGAAATACGGGGCGAGCAATTGAAGAAGGAAGCTGTAGATATCAACTATACGACCTTGTGACCAATTACAGAAATGAAAACTGGAGTCCCTTTCCATATTTTGTCCATGCTTTTTCACACATGTGTTCATATGTTTATATACATACAGTACATTATATTTTCTCCTTGCTCTTATTTTATGAACAAATTACTGGAAATTAATATTACAATTTAATTTTTAAGTAATAGAATATTTAGTGGGACAGTGCCTCAATGTGAGGAAGAATTAATTCAGTGACGGATACACAGACTAAGATTACATGTCAACTGGGGAAAGAGCAGCTCTTTTTGTTTGTTTTTTGTTTTGGGGGGATTTTTGTTTTTGTTTTTGAGACAGGGTTGTTAAGCAGGCCTTGAACTGACTGTGTAGTCCAGGCTGGCCTCAAACTCATGGTTATCCTCCTGCTTCAATCTCCTGAGCTAGGCTTACATACCACATCCAGCTTTGTTTTGTTTTTTGAGACAAGGTCTTACTGTATAACCCAAGATGGCCTTGAATTTGGCAATCCCCGTCTTACAGCCTCCCACATGCTGAGATTACAGGTGTGCACCACCACACCTGGCTTAAGAGAAATTCTTTTCTTATAAAGATAGCAGTTTCTTGTTAAGCAGAACTGCAATGTTGTTTTATTGTTGTAAAGGAGTTTTAAAATGTGGATGTGAAAGCTGAGTACTCAGAGTGAACTATGCCAGGTATCAATTTATTACTTCTCTGCTCCAAATTCACCCTTTAATGTATGTTGTGTAGTGAGTTGGATGCTAAACTTTCTCAGTAGAGGGCACTATAGGGACACCGCAAAAGAAAAGAGTTCTGTGGTTTCCAGCAGCTTCATGGTCTGTGGCCACAGTGGATTTTAGGATACCTGGTGGTACTCTGTTCCAACCACATGACCAGAATGTACAATCCTGAGGACCTCACAGTCTTAGCCTGGACTGGGGTTCACTTTCCTGCAGCTCTTTCTACCCAGACACTGCATGCTTCAGGTCCCCTGCTTACACCACTGCTCCAATTTTTGGCAAGTCTGTGTTTGTGGCCTCTGGCTATGGCTCACTGATGCCCTCTATGTGTCCAAGAGGGCTGCTTTATGTTGTGACTGTGGATCAGCTCTGGTTAGTTCTTCAGGGAGTCAAACTCAGATGACAATATAGGTGTGTCCATTGCAGTGAAGGATGTCACTGGCAACAGGGAGGTCAGACCAGAGGAATTGATCAGGGAGAAGAGAAAATACAGAAGACCTTCGGCTGGAAGTGAAGGGAGAAAAATGGATGAGAAGGAGGATCCTATGTGATGGGCAAGTTTATTCTTTTTCAGGGATTTAGGTATACTTGAAACCTGACTGGCAGCACTTTGGGGCAGGGATGATGGAATGCAATGTGGAATGGTCTTTAAATTTTCTTGAAGCACAGAAATACCTATATGCATGCTTGTTAAAATACAGCTCAAGTTTCCAATCCTCACCCCAGATATAATGGAGTAGATTTAGACTAGAACCTGCATGTAAGGCCATATCTCAGGTAATCTTTTTTTTCTTTTTGGTACTGGGGATGGAACTCAGGATCTTGTGCTTGTGAGGCAGGTGGTGGAATCACTGAGCCAAATCCCTGGTCCCCATCTCAGGTTATCTTGATGAAAACCTTAGACTGGAGAAACACTATGGCTGAGGAACAGGGTATAAGTGTCCAATAAGGTGACTAAGAATATAGGGAGACAAAGACATGGCTGTACAGGGACACCATATCCTTCATTTATCAGGAAAGACGCGATCTTTCAGGGGAAGCCTAAGCTTTTCCATGTAATAACTTCTAGTTCTCTGGGAAACATGAGATGAAGTAATCTGTTCAGAAGAGAGGGCAAGGAGCTTTCAATATTTCCAGAGTATTTTAATTGTTTGCAATTATTTCATCATGTTATCTTTTATAAGTAGAGCCCTTATGGTGATTGTAGGATGCCTTCAGAAAACAGGACTGTAGAAGACCAGCTGAAGTTGTAGCCAGGGACCTGTCATAGTCCCACCCTGCCTGCTATATGATCCACATGATAGCATTCTGCTGCCTGGATACAAGTTCAGAGATAGGGAGAGGCAGATGCACAGGGAATTGGACCTGACTGTTACCAGTCAAGTAACAAAGGAACAAGGTTGTGAGGATGAAGGTAAAAAAGAAAGTAACTGAAGTGTCTAACTTTGGTTGTTCTCCTAGCTGATCAGAGAAGGAAACATCTACAGAAAGGCGTTCTGCATGTGGACACAAAGAGAAGAGATGGCATTAGGGATGAGGACTCTGTGAGTTAAAGTTAAAGGACAGGTGTATCAAGAGGTATCTGAGGGCCGGGGATTTAGCTCGGTGGCTCTGCTGCCTGCCTCGCAAACACAAGGTCCTGAGTTTGATCCCCAGGACCAAAAAAAAAAAAAAAAAAAAAGA
>NW_022900919.1:42901303-42910620 GCF_012274545.1 Fukomys damarensis
AGGTATCTGATACCAGTGTGGACAACAGCTTATGGTCTGACAGGAAGCTTTCTGAATTTAACACTTGAGAGGTACAGCAGGGATGTGGGGAAAAAGTGGCTGAAGTGGACCAAGGAGTTGTGAAGTCAGGTGACAACCTAAGTCACCATGGAAGGTGGTTGTGGGCTAACACCTCCAATCAATAAATGAGAGATATGGCCCAGGAGGTTGGTGGTGATACTGAACAGGTGGGAAGGAAGAAGATCTAGGGATAAAGAAGCCCTGCAGGGGGCACAGGCATCAAGGTGGGGAGTGAAGAACAATATTGAATGTTCACTTCTGGAAGGAAGCCTTTGGGATACAGTAGGCTTCAAAGACAACAGACCTTGGCATCATCCACATGGTGCTGGTTTTAGGTGAATGCAAAATTTAACAGTTCAACATTAGGTTGTTTACTTGAGCTTGCTCTGTTTTTCTAGTATGAGAATTCACCGCTATAAATTTTCTCATAAGACTGCTTTCATTGCATTCCATAAGTTCTGATGTTGTATTGGCATTATTGTTTAATTGTAGAAACTGTGTGATTTATTCTTTAATTTCACCTGTGATCCATGGTTGTTCAGGAAGGTATATTAATGCAATGGAGAGATTAATGCAATGGAGACTGAAAAAATAAGACAAAGAATCAGAGTTTGTTCTATCAAAGATTAAATAAAATTAACAAACCATTAGCCAACCTCATATATATATAAAAAGAAAGAAAAGACTCAAATCCATGCTATAGGAATGAAAAGGGTGAAATTACAACAGATCCTGCAGAAATCCAGAAGATTACCAATACCTTCTTTGAGAATCTGTATTCTAATAAGATGAAAAACTCAGATGAAATGGACAGATTCCTAGATAAATGTGAATTACCAATGCTGAAGCAAGAAGATACGCAAATTCTAAATAAACCAGTATTAGTTAATAAAATTGAAGATGTAATTAAAAACCTACCAATGAAGAAAAGCCCAGGCCTTGATGGATTCACTGCTGAATTCTACAAGAAATTTAGAGAAGACTTAATGCTGCTGCTTCTCAAACTCTTTAATGAATTGGAAAGGAAGCCATACTCCCAAATTTATTCCTGAAAGCAAGCATTACCCTGTTAATAAAACCAGAGAAGGATCCAACCAAAAAAAGAGAACTACAGGCCAATCTCTCTAATGAACACAGATGCAAAAATCCTCAATATGATAATGGCAAACAGTGCAGCAAATTATCGAGAAGATTATAACCATGACCAAGTAGGATTCATTCCAGGGATGCAGGAACATAAATGTAATATACCACATTAACAGAGCCAAGAGAAAAAACCATATGACCATCTCAATAGATGCAGAAAAGATGTTTGACAAAATCCAACAGCCATTCATGATAAAAACCCTACAGAAAATTAGAATAGGTGGTCTTTTTTTTTTTTTTTTTTGGTACCGGGGATTGAACTCGGGCCCTTGTGCTTTCGAGGCAGGCAGTGGAAACACTGAGCCAAATCCCCGGCCCAGAATAGATGGTATTTATCTCAACTTGATAAAAGCCACCTATGACAAACCAACTGTCAAAGCCAACATCATATTAAATGGACAAAAACTGAAGCTTTCACTCTAAAATCAGGAATAAGATAAGGATGCCCACTGTTACCATGCTTATTCAATATATTTCTGGAAACATTAGCCAGAGCAATTAGACAAGAGAAAGAAATAAAAGGAATAAGGACAGGAAAGAAAGAAGTTAAATTATCATTATTTGCACATGACATAATACTCTAAATAGAAGACCTCAAAACTCCACCAAAAGACTTCTAGATTTAATAACCAAATCAGTAGCATAGCTGGATACAAAGTCAATATTCAAAAATCAGTATCATTCCTGTACACAAATAACAAATTCACTGAGAGAAATTAGGGAAACAACACCTTTCACAATAGCATCCAAAAAAATGAAATACCTAGGAATCAGTCTAATAAAAGAAATAAAAGATTTTTTATATGAAAACTACAGTACTCTAGAAAAGGAGATTAAAGAAGAGATTAGAAAATGGAAAGACATCCCTTATTTTGGGGTAGGAAGAACCAATATAGTTAAAATGGCCATACTTCCAAAACTGCTATATAGATTCAATGCAATCCCAACAGAAATTCCAACAACATTATTTCACAGAACTAGAGAAAACAATTCAAAAATTCATATGGAACCAAAAGAGACCTAGAATAGCAAAGGCAATTCTAAGCAACAAAGACAAGGTAGGGGATATCACAATCCCCAACCTGAAACTATACTACAAAGCTACTGTGATAAAAACAGCATGGTACTGGTGAAGAAACAGACCTGAGGATCAGTGGAACAGATTAGAAAATGTAGAAACAACTCAAGACACACTCAGCCACCTATTTTGAAAAAGGAGCCAGACAATTTCACTAGAAGAAACACAGCCTCTTTAATAAATGGTGTTGCTAAGGATTAAAACTAGACCCATATCTTTCACCATGTACTAAACTAAAATCAAAATGGATCAAAGATCTACACAGTAAAACAGAAACACTAAATTTACTGGAAGATAAGATAGGTAGAACTCTTGAAGATATTGGTGTAGGCAAAAACTTTATGAACAAAACCCCAATAACCCCAATCACACAGGAAATATCTCAAAGAATCAACAACTGTGATCTCATCTTATTAACAAGCTTTTGCATAGTAAAAGAAATCACCAACAGAGCAGAGACAACCCACAGAGTGAGAAAAATTTTTGCCAGCTGTTTATCAAAAGACTACCATTAGAAAATATAAAGAACTCAAGGGCTGGGGATTTAGCTTAGTAGTTCCAGCGCCTGCCTCGCAAGTGCAAGGGCCTGAGTTCGATCCCAGTACCAAAAAAAAAAAGAACTCAAAATAACCAGACCACCAAAATTTAAAGACCCAACCCAAAAATGGGCATCTGAAATGAATAGATACTTCTCAGATGAAAAAGTAGAATCAACAAATAAATATATGAAAAAAATGTTCAACATCACTGGTCATTCAAGAGATGCAAATTAAAACAATGCTGAGATTCCATTTCCAGAAAGAATGATTATCAAATCAGCTAAATGCTGGCAGGGCTGTGGGGAAAAAGGAACCCTTCATGGTTGGTTGAAGTGTAGACTGGGGCAACCACTGTGGAAATGTGTGGAGATTCTTCAAAAAAACTGAAACTAGAGGTTCCACCATTTGACCCACCTATTCCTCTTCTTGGTACCTTCCCCAAAGAATTGAAAGCATCAGTCCTCATGGACCGGGGATTTAGCTCAGCAGCAGCACACCTGCCTTGCAAGCACAAAGTCCTGAGTTCAGTCCCAAGTATGGGGTGGGGGGGCCATACATCATCACCTCAGTGATATATGCGCATTTGTGTTTATAGTGGCACAGTTTGCAATAACTAAATCTTGAAATGCCCATCAACTGATGAATGGATAAAGATGTGAATTTTAAAATATAATGGTGTACTACTCTGCCATAAAGAAGGATAAGCTTGAGACATTGCTAGTTCAATGGATCTACCTCGAGACCATCCTCTTAAGTGAAATAAACTGGACACATGTTTAAATACCTCATTTTTTTCACTGGTGTGAAAAACTGAAAGTGTAAATAGGACCAAAATGTATAATAGATATTGGGAAATGGGAAGAAAATGTTCAAATAAGAAGAGGAACAAGGGAAGGGGCAGAGGGAAAGGAAGGGACAAGAAAAAAAAAAAGAGAATTACATCCTTGTGAAAGGAACAATTCAAGAGGAAGAGATAACAATTTATTTTCAATCTATTGAGTATGTTAGAAAGCACATATGCTCCTTTTCTCTTTTTTTTTCTTTTTTTCTTTCTTTTTCTTTCCCTGGTGCTGCGGATTAAACTCAGCACATTGTTCTGGCTAGACAGGTGTAGCACTACTGAGCTAAATCTCAGGCTTTACATTTCATATTTTAAAAATTTATCAACACATTAATCTTTGTCTTTATATGTTGGTCTACCAAATTGATGAGTTATTTTGGTTCTCATTTTCTTTGCTTTTTTATTTGAGAATTTATGAAATCTGTATATGAGTAGTATGAAAAGTATTAAGGTCTATCCGTCATTCTCCTCTCTCATCTCTGCCTTCTGCAAACTTCCTTTTCTGTCCCTACAGCTTGTTTGGTTAGAAATTTGTTAAGATAAATTTTGTTATGTTATCAATATATCTTTGTAGGGGCCGGGGATTTAGCTCAGTGGTTCGGTGGCCTGCTTTGCAAGAGCAAGGACCCGAGTTCAATCCCCGGTACCAAAAAAAAAAAATCTTTGTACCTATTTTCTACTGATAACGAATATTGATTTTTAAGTAAATTTTATCATAACTATACTTAAATAAATAGATAATAAATCATTAATATCATTCAGTATCTGGTACATATTACAAATTCTTCATCTGCCTCAAAGATATTTGTTTTTCTCAATTGACACAAATCACAAACATTCCACACATCACCACAGTTTTATTATACCAAAGTATATATTGTAGAAAATATGCATTGTGTATATGTGTGTGGGGGTATGTTTTTACACATATGTGTGCACTATTAAATGAGAAACATGGTCATAAATATGGTAGGATTTTGCACATTTGGCATATTGATAGTTTCTCTGCCAACCTTATGATTTCTCTAAATTACATGCTTGATTTAATTCATAGTCATTTGTTTGGGAAGAATATTACATATGTATTGGTGTTAAACGAATTTAAGTATGGGATATAATAAAATGTAAACAGAAAAATCTGATCTTAAAAATGTGAACTCTTTTAGTTGTTTTTGGATTTCAAATGTAAGTATATTTCTTTTCTGTGGGAAGTTTTGTTAGAAAATGTAAGTGATACAATCAACATGCATATGATATTTATCAAATTAATAAAACCAAGGAGTTTATAAATCATAAAATTTTGAGGACAGTTTCTCAACTATAATATGTAATTTTGTTTTATTTGTAAATATATTATTTCAAAAATATTATACGAAAAGAAAATGAGAAAGAACATATAATGTTTGAAAATCATATCAAACTAATAATGTATTTGGATTATCAGTCTTTGTTGCATAAATTTTTATTTCATATCCTTTTTTTGCTGTCATATATATGCATATTTGAAATTTTTATTTAGTATCTTCATTTCTTGTCATGTATGTTTGCAATCTTTAATAAGAAAAAGAGAATGGAAGGAAAAAAATGGAAACAAAGCTTTTGTAAATAAGGAGGGGAATGGGTTGAGGGAGGAGGTGATTGGGAAAAAAGAAGATAATATCACATACAGGTACAAATTCTCCATGATAAATGTTACTATTATGTATATATAAAATGTACCAAAAATTTTTAAAACGCAAAAAAAAAAAAAAAGAAGAAGAAGAAGAAGAATGCAAGAGTTATGGGGTCAGGAAGGCTCCCGCCCCCAGATTTGAGAAGGCCTGGAAGGCTAAGCAGGGTGCCCCTGAGAGGGCAGTGTGTGGAGCTGTGAGGGTGAAGCTGAAGGTGCTGTGGGGCTCCCAGAAGTTTGGAAAAGCCAGCAATGTGGAGCATCTGAGGAAAACTCCAAGAAGGGAGCAGGGGCAGCCCAAGAGAGAAGTCTTGGGAGCTACCATCACCAGAGGATCCGTAGGACAAAGCCACTCAAACCCTTAGAGTTCACATCTTGCCACAGACTGCCTTGGATATGGGCACATGGAACTACAGAACTTAATGTTTGCTCTGCTGACTTGCTTAGGTCCCATTCCTTTGTATCCCCTATGTGTACCTTTTGGAATGGTAATGTTTATCTTGTGCCATTTTATGTTCGAAGCGTTTAACTTTCTTTTCATTTGTACAGTTTGTCTTAAATCTCAGAGAAGACTTGGGACTTGGACTTTTCAGCAATGCTGAAACTTTTAGGGCTTAAGCAACTCTTAGAGATGGACTACATACCTTTTGAGTAAAGGAACATACATGAGGACCAGGGGCAAAATGTTGTCATGCAGTCATAGGTGGGGCTTTTTCAGAGGTGGCTGAATCTAGTGTGTGTGATACTGGGATTAAGGGTGTGTGATTAGTAAATCAGTCTACTGATTGGTTTGACAACACCCTAATACTGATAGGCTAGAGAATAAAAGGACCAAAAAGAAGCTGCTAAAGTCTCTTGCTTGCTTTGCTATCTCTATCTCCCATGACTGCTTCTCCTCTGCAATGCCTGTCTCTCATGCCACCCTGCCTTGGAGCCAGCCAATTATGGACTGCCTCTACAAACTTTGAGCTAAATAAGTCTTTCCCCCTTTAACTTGGGGTGTTGAGTATTTTGTCTCTGCCAGGAGACAAAAGGAACTAAGACATACCCCTTCAAAAATTGAAACAGAACTATTATACAACCCTCCACTTCCACTCTTGTGTATAGTGTACTTAAATGACAGCAGAAGCAGAGTGGCAAATGCATTTATGTATGAGTCTGTATGCTGGGCATGGTGGCTCATGTCTGTAATTGTAGCACTCAGGAGGCTGAGACAGGAGGATCACTGAGTTCAGGGATATATAGTATCAAGACCAGCCTGAACTACAAAGTGAGACTTTGCCTCAAAAAAACAAAAACAAATAAGTAAAGACATATTTGTGGGTTTGTTTTTGTTGTTGCTAGGGGACTGAACTCATGGTCTTACACACCCAGGCAAGCACTCTTCCACTGAGCTACATCTCTATCGCTATTAAAGAGATTTCTGTACACTCAGGTTCATGGCATTATTCTCAACAGCCAAGGGGATAGCAACTCAAGTCTCTGTGGAGAGATGAATGGATAAGCAAAATGTGGTATAGGAAAATAGTGGAATAGTATTCGGCCTTCATAAGGAACAAAGTTGAGATGGGGATGTAGAGACGTAGCTCAGTGGTAGAGTACTTGCCTAGCATGTGCAAGGCCCTGAGTTTGATTCGCAGCACAACAACAACAACAACAAAAACAAAAACAAAAAAAAAAGGAAGAAAAAAGCTAACCATGATACCAAGCTACATACGAGTGAACCTTGACATTTTGTCAAATTGAAAAAGCCAATCACAAAAACACAAATGCTATATGATTCCACTTATATTAGGTACCTAGTGTAGAGAAATTAATAGAGACAGAAAACAAAATGCTAGTTGCTACTGGTTGGGGGAGACAGTATTTAATGGATATACAATTTGTCTTGTAAGATTTAAAAAATTTTAAAGCTGCACAACAACATGAATGTCCTTAACCCTACTAAACTGTATACTCAAAAATGGCTAAGAATATGAATTTTATATTACTTAACCACTATTTTTTAAAATGTTCATGTCTACATATGCAAAACCCCCTACAAACACAACTACAGCACTAAAACTCTCCTTCCCTTCTAATAATAATTTGAGGGGTATATAATTGTATCTTTGGTCTCCTTCTTTTACCATAATATTTCTAAAGTGCATGAAACAGTGTTCAAAACGGAGCTCACCCTCTTGCTTGTCAAACTTTCTTTCTCATGGTTTTTAAGCCAAAAATCCAGATCATCCCTAACCCCCTACTTTTCCTCAAGTACAATCATAATCTCCTGTTTTATCTGCTAATCTTTTTGGCCCCTTCCACCACTATCACTACCCCAGTGCTCATCACCCACAACTTCTCCCTGGTTTATTCTACCAGCCTCCTAACTAGTTCCCCTTGTTATACCAGAAGGAATCATGGTACAAATCCAGTCACATCAATTGGACTGATTTACGATTTCAATTGTTTCTTAAATAAAGATGGTCTAGGAGTCTCTACAGGATACAACTCTTTTTTTTTTTTTTTTTTTTTTTTGGTACTGGGTATTGAACGCAGAACCTTGCGCTTGCCAGGTTAATGCCTGCACCATTAAGCTTAATCCCCAGCAGGATACAACTCTTAAGAGAAGGGAATCTATCTCATCTCATGTCCTGCCCCCACTCATATATGCCCTTCTGTATCCCACTCCTTGCCCCCTAAGTCTACCCATCCCCTTGATGGGTATTGTCGTTATTTCTTTCAGGAAGTCTTCCCTATCTCTAAACCCCCTATAGTCTGCTATATGCTTTCCTAGGTTATATGTTCCCACACCTCATAGCAATTATCTTACATAGCAAAAATAGGGTTTTTTGTTTGTCTGTTTTGTACCGGGGATTGAACTCAAGGCCTTGTGCTTGCCAGGTAGGCGCTGCGCCACTGAGTTATATCCCTGACCCTCATAGTAAAAATATGAGTGGTTATCAACTGTCTCATTTGCTGACGATAAGTCCTATGAGGACAGAGTCTATGTCTGTTTTATTCGTCAATACCTGCTTAGCCTGGCAAAGGGTTGAGCCAAATAATAGGATTAGGTCAAGTTGCATTTTTATGACAAAAACAGCTAGACTTTTGGAATCCCATAAGAACAGTTGCCTCTCCAAATTCAGTGAGTTGTCCAGAACACTACCAAAATGCCAAAAGAAAGAAAGAGAGAGAGAGAGAGAGAGAGAGAGAGAGAGAAATCCTGTCCTGCAGATAGGACTTGAAATGTGATGTCTCCCACCTGTTTACTATTCATGTACTTACCAGAACACAGATTACATCCTACCCACGTACAGATACGAACAAAACCAAACAACTTTCCTTAAAGCATTTTCATTCTGGTAGAGAAGCTAGAATGTGTTGTCTTACTTCTCTCTTGGTATCTTGTTTTTCTATATGTTTTTTGAGACAGGGTCTTACTATCTAGTCCAGATTGGTCTTGAACTCACTAAGTAGTCCAGCTCACTACCTAGCCTCAAACTTATAGCAATCCTCAGTCTCCTGAGTACTGGGATTACAGCCATGTGTCACCTCACCAGCCAGTCTTTTTTAATGTTTTAGCACAGGATCTAGTGCAACTTGAAACTGGATCCAAATCCTGGCTCCACCACTACTTACCAGCTGTGTCACCCGGCCTCTTTTCCTTATCTTTCCTTTCTTTACCTTACCTTTCTCTTCAGTAAGCAAGGACTAAATATGATGCCTACTTTCTGGGCTTAAGCAAATTAATAGGCATAAAGCACTTAGCATAGTGTCTATGAGATAAGAAAGCCTCAATATCTGTTAGCAACTCAGAACATAAATATCCTCAACAGCAAGGCTAAGACCCTGAATCCTTTCAGGCATTATAACACAGATGAAGGGAGCTTTGCCACTTAAGCCTCAGTCTGTGGCATACATTCAATACTTACATTCTTCCCTTTCTACTTGTTTTGTTTTTTGGGGTTTTTTTTTTTTTTTTTTTTTTTTTTTTTTTTT
>NW_022900919.1:42910755-42931901 GCF_012274545.1 Fukomys damarensis
TTTTTTTTTGGTACCAGGGATCAAACTCAGGACCTTGTACTTGTGAGGCAGGCAGCAGCACCATTGAGCTAAATCCCCAGCCCAACACTTACGTTCTTTTAAAACTTTATGGACATATCCACAATACTAAGAGTTGATTTGATAAATAGGAGCTCTGGGGTAATGTGGTCTTCAGTACTATTGCAGGGTACAGCATACAGGGGAAGTGTGACCGCAAACTGTCAGCTTTTCTCAGGTGGTTAGGCCTGTTTTACTGTTTTTCAAAACTCCTTGGAGGGAGTGGTTCCCTCATTTTCTCTACCTATGGGTACTTATCACCCCTCCCTTTTCTTTTGACATCCCTGATATGAGTGGTCCTAAGCCCCCAAGATGGGCCAACACCTCACACCTAAAGAACACCCAATACTAAAGCCCATCTTATCCTATGGACTCCTATCTCAGCCCAAGTGAGCCATAGGACTCCAGTGCCTAAACCCCCGCACCTGTGTTGGGACTTGGGGATTAGTCCAATGAAGTCTCCACCCTGAAGGAATATTAGCCCTCAACTAAACTCCAGTAGACTCTCCATAGAAAGGGCTTCCTCATCCAGGAACAAAGACTCATGGTTTGTCCTTCCAACAAAAGCGGGTACCTATAGTACTCATTGTCCTGGAAATAAGAGTTCTTGTGGCCACCTTGGGCAGTGTTACCTACAGAGTAATTGACAATACAGTTCAAGTTAAAAATCTTACGGCCACTACCACTGAAATCGTTGCATCTAGAGGAAGCAACCTTCGAGACCTCCAGAGATCTCTTGACTCTCTGGCTGGAATGGTTCTAGAACACAGACAGGTTCTTGACTGGATGTTTGCTAATCAGGGAGGTATATGTGCCATGTTAAACGGGTCTTGCTGTATGTACATAAATAACTCCCAGGTGGTAAAAACCAGGACATCCATCATTATGGACAGAGCCAAATGGCTCCACAATCAGAGGACCATGGACCTACTCTCCTCCCAAATCCTCACTCAGATCAGAGGCTTAATTCCAACCCTCAGATCATGGGTCTTGTCCTTAGTAACACCCATCCTCCTTATCCTGCTCATGTGCCTCTTCGGTCCATGCATAATTAATTGCCTTACTTGCTTTATTTCAGACTGTATCAATGTTGTCAAGATACAGATGGTCCTTCAGAAAAAACCTATTTAAAAACTTGCCCTCAGGGCCTGAGATGCAACTCAGTGGCACTGTGTCTGCCTCGCAAGCACAAGGACCTGAGTTCGATCCCCAATACAAAAAAACAAACAAACAGGGCCAGGGATTTAGCTCAGTCATTCCAACACCTGCCTCTTGAGTGCAAGCACCCAAGTTTGATTCCTGGTACCAAAAACCTTCCTCACAAGCACAAGGACCCAAGTTCGATCCCCTGTACCAAAAAACAAACAAAAAAAAAACTTGCCCTCTTTCTACAGGGAATGCCCCCTTTCAGCAGGAAGTAGCCAGATGTGGAGAGCAAACATTTAGTGCAAAATTCATTATATAATTTACATCCTTTTCCAATGACAGCTGTCACTGAAGCTGTCACTGAGCCTGAGGCCATGACAGAGGCCATGACTGAACAAGACTGATAAGTGTGGAGAGCCCATGCAGAAAGGGTGTACGTGTGTAGGAGTTGCCCTGATATGATAAGCACCTGTAAGACCCTCGTGTGTGAAGTAATGTAATGCAATAGATAGATAAGCCCGAATCAGTGCCACACAGACATAAGAACAGTATAAAAGAGAGAGCGCAGAAAACTAGCTCATCGCACTCAGTGACCAGGAGACTTGGTGGCCACTGGCCACATATGTGAACTTGTACGAGGTCACAGCCAAGACTCTGACCCAGGACATCGGGAGGCACCAGCCCTGAGTGCACCCCTGGAGGCGAGGACACTGGCCACAGCCGACGCTGACCTGCGAATCACTGTACAGGAGAAGTCGTGCTCCTCAGATCTGTGCAGGTACAGGGAGTGGCAACTGGCAGGCGGTAGTTAGTAGAAGTGTGCATTGAGTAATTAGAGGCATTCAGAAAGGCATTTGGCATCTGCCCATTATTACTACCTTTGCTCCCTGCTCACGACACCATAGTAGTCCTCGCCCAAGGCCCCAAGAGCAGTTGGTAGGGTGCCTTAGAGGGGGAATTGTAGGGATAGAAATCCCTAGGGATGGAAAGTGAGGGACACACCCCACAAAAAGTTTTGACAGTTGGACAGGCCTAACCACCTATGAAAAACTGACAGCTCATGGTCACACTTCCTCTGTATACTGTACCCTACAAAGCTTATTTTGTAGAAGTCAAAGAAAAAAAGAGAAAGAAATCTAAACCTAGAATGTAGAAAGTCCCCAGAGACCCTTTCCCATCCTCTCTAGTAATGAGCCAGTCAACCAATCAAGTAAGGGTGCCCTCAGCCCAGAGACAGGATAGATCCCCGACTGCTATAAAGTTAACACTGGTGGCTTTGTTTTGGGCACCCCAGCCTGTCTCTCTGAGAGAAGGCAGCTATACTCTTGCATGCTTGCTATATTAAAATACAAAATTTGCTTCTACACCTTCGATCTATCTGATTCTTCCACAGCCATCTGCATCATTGGGAGAGTCAGACCCCGGATCTGACTCCAACCTGCCACACTATGATTTAATAAAGCCTCAGCAGTGGTTATGGCTTGGGTTTAGATGTCCGACCAAAGCCTCAACTGAATGCGGAGGGGCTATTTCAAAGGTAGTTGAATCTGGAGTGTTTGACTGACTCAAGGTGCAATGCTAGACCTGAGGGCACTAGGCTTAAGTGTGTGAGCATTACTTGCCCTAAGTAGTTTGAATAAAAGGGGCAGGAGGAGGCGGTTAAGGTTGCTTTTGCTATGTGTGGGCACCAGGAACTGTTTAGCCTCTGTTATGCAGCTCTGCCATGTGTCACCCTGCCTCGGAGACAGCTGATTATGGACTGAAACCTCTACAGTGAGCCAAAAGAACCCTTTTCCCTTTAACTTTGGGTGTTGGGTGTTTTATCTCAACAAGGGAAGATAAGTAAGACTGTACGCAACAGTATTTTCAGAAGTAACACAAGTCAATATTTTACGAAGTGAATGCTGTGTCAGATAGTTGGTATGTAAACACTAGATCAGAACTTTCAATGATATAAATAGCCTGATGTAGCATGTATGCCATACATAGATTTGCCACCACTCTACTAAATGATATGACTACCTTTGTCAACTGATATCCTTTCTTCACTGAAATAATTGAAACCCTGGTAATTTTTACCAATTTTACTGATTTCCAACCAAGTGTTTGTGATTTTTCAAATGTATAGGCATATTGTTAAGAAAGAATTATGAATAAACAAATGCAACCGACTTTTAAAAATTGCCACAAGGTATGTGTCTATCTAGAAGGTGTATTGTTAATGTGAATCAAAAGTTATTTAGAAAAAATAAGAACCAAAATATCCATGTAAAGGTACAAGATCCCAATGATTAATATAACTATATTGTATAACTACAATATACCAATAAAGAAAAAAGGGGAAAACATTACATTAGGCCTCGTGTTGTGTGTGGGATACACTTGTAATCCCATCTACTTGGGAGGCTGAGGCGAAAGAATCCTAAATTTGAGGTCAGTGTAGGCAATTTAGCTAGACTCTGCTTCAAAATAAAAATTAAAGAAGATTAAAGGACTGGAGATGAGACTCAGAGATAGTGTATTTCTCTAGCAAGTAGGAGGCCCTGGTTCAATTCCCAGTACCACAAAAGTTTGAATATTCAAATAAGAATATCTTCTATTTAAATAAACCCAATGCAATATATTTGTGATCTTTCGTTGACAATCAGTAAGATATTCTTTTTCTAAACTGAGTTTATTGGTACTTTCTAAGTATACAGTACAGTCACAGTCATCATTGGGATTCTGTACCTTTACATGACAGATCTTGGTTCTCATTTTTTCTCCATACCCCTGCTCTCCCTTCATCCCCTCAACCTATTTACAAAGACTTTGTTTCCATTTTTTCCTTTTCTCATATTTTTCTTTTCCTTTATTTCCTTTCCCCTACCAATAAGATATTCTTTTAAAAATGCATTAGGTAACTGTAACATAGTCGGTACTGTTGTAAATATGCACTGGAGAGGACGGAGGATTTAGGTCAGTGACGCCGCGCCTGCCTCACAAGTGCAAGGTCCTGAGTTTGATACCCCGGACCAAAAACAACAACAACAACAAAAACCCACTGGATATGAATAAATGCAAATGCAAAAAACATGCTCTCTGCCCTCAAGGAGCCTGGCTTAGCAGAAGAAATCCATTTATCGCCCTACTGTGTTACATGTAACATATCCTAGCATTTAGCCATGTAAGGCCCAAAGGATGCCTATTTGGGGGAGAACCTGGAAAAGTTCTAGAGAAAACCATTGAACGAAGTTCTTAAGGATGAACAAAAATTATTCAGTGAGATAAAGAAGGAACTGCAAGGTGGTGCAAACATAGAAAGCCATGAAATACCACAGTGTGTTGAGCCCCATAATTCTGCGAGGCTGCATTTGGGTAAGATTTGGGTAAGAGAGAGGCACAAGAGTATGGAGAATAGGGGCTGACCTCACAACTTTGTACTTTACCCTACACAGAAAGGAAGCCTAGAAAAATCCCAATGAGGGTAATGAAGTGATTGATTTACACTTCGAAGATTACGATCCGATCCGTGGCTTCGTACTCTACAACTCCCACCAGAGGGCTGTCTTCTCTCACCAGGGGTCCTCACTCACGCTTCTCCAGAAATCAGACGACTTGCCCCCTTTTCCCAGCCTCGGTCAGCACAGCCACCCCGCCCGTCGTGCGATTTCGCCCCCCTTCTAGCGCCCCTGTGGTCTGACTTCAGCAGCACTTTCCGGCAGGTGACTGGGCACTCGCTGTCACCGTAGCGGCCTCCCTCAACGAGATCTGAGAATCTTCCCGGAGGCTGACAGACCATCGGATTTGCCTGTTTCCTTCTCCCATGTGGGGAAAGGTCTGGCTCCCAGCCCACAGGCAGCTGGGCGTTAAGTAGCACACGCTTGGGGAGAGCCGGTCCGGGGCGAACCCCAGCACTCTTAGTGACGGGGACAAGCGCCGCCAGCTCCGCCCGAAGACTCGTGCCGGCGAGCTAGCGAGGTAAGCTGGGCCGAGGATGGGAGGGGGGTCGGCTCACCGGTAAAAGGCAGAGTCTCCGAGTGGGTTCCAATTAGCTGTGTAACAATCCATGGCTGGAACCCGCAGCGGCTGGGTAACGCTGCGGGAACCTCGGTCTAGTGCGGCCTCCAGGCCGGCACTTCCGCTTCCGCCCGTCTGGGTCACGTGGTGAGGCCGCCACAACAGCCATCACCACTATGGGCAACTGGCCTTGGCCTTTACAGTACTCCCCTCCCGCACCCGGGCTTCGCGCCCGCCTGGGTGGGCTTAGTTACAGGTCCTGCTCCCTAAGGCAGCCAACCTTTCCTGTCCTCTCTAGCGCTGGGGGTCGCAAAGGGCGGGAAAAGGGTGACCGGAAGTGGGAGCTGTGAGCGCTGCCGCCCCTGGCGCCGTGGTCCGGAGCACCGTCGGGGCCCCTGCGACGCTCGCATGCAGAGCAATGGGTGTCGGGTTGTGCACGGACGGCTAACCTGGGCGCATGGGCTCTGCGAAGCGAGGGTTATGTAGAACTGACTGGCCTCTCGGGGCGTAGGAACATGAGGCTTAACCAGGAGCCAGCTGCGGGCGAGGCGCACGGTGCGCGACCCTAGCCTGCTCGCCGGTGAAAGGCACTGAGCCCCGGGACTTGGTAATTGGCGCGAGCGGGCGCACGCGCATGCGCTGGGCGGCGGGCACGTGGCGGGGCACAGGACTGCGCCGCGCGGGAAACGCCACAGTTCCCAGCAGGCCTGCTGGCTGGGCGACACCCGGCCTCTGGTGCGGAGTGTGACCAAGGCAGCAACTGCAATGGGCTTCCTTCTGCCGCTGCTACCATCACCACGCTGTAACCCTGAGCATCTTGGGAGGAGCCTGCGCAGGTCTCATTTATCCTGGGGCGGGACCTAGGGTAGAACTGCTCTGTGTCCCCGCCCTCGAGCGGTTTAGTGTCCTCTTCCTGCAGCCGGTTGGTGTCTGTGACAGCATGGTCTTCTGTCTGGAAAACGAGGTGCCGCGCCGCCCGCTGCGAAGCGCCATGGCCCACTTCCAAGCCTCAGAAGTCCAGCAGCTGCTACACAACAAGTTCGTCGTCATCTTGGGGGACTCCAGTGAGTGCCCCTCTAGGATGACACTTCCCAGCCTGGCATCTGCAACCTGTTCTCTGAACCCTCCGAGCCCCTAGCCTGTCTTAGTCAAGTAGATTTTCCCTTTTATTTGTTTGTTTGTTTGTTTATTTATATTTTGGTTTTTTGAGACAGGGTCTCACTTTGTAGTTGACTCTGACCTGGAACCCACTATGTAGCCCAGGCTGGCCTCGAACTCAGCAATCCTTCTGCCTCAGCCTCCTGAGTGCTGGGATCACAGGTGTGCGCCACCACACCTTGCTCCCTTCTTTTTATTCTCGCATACCTTTCACAGGTGTCCTGACTGATGCCACTTGTGTATCCTTGCTTAGCCTCTTTCTTTCTCCTTCACAGTTCCCATAATTTCCCTAAAAGCTGTGGAAGCTGTGTGCTTCAAGATGATCTTGGTCACTGAATACAAAGTTTGCAGAGAAGGACACAGAAGGAAGAGAGATAGTGCCAGCATTTTATACATTTATAACTTTATAACTATTTATAACTTCACTCTATCTGCTTTTCTAAGTCAGCATTCCAAGCTGGTGTTGGCCAGCCCAGCTCTCAGAAGATGGGAGGCTTGGATTGGAAAGAGATGGGATGGGATGAGGTCTGCTTTAGACTTGGGATCTCTGTCTTCTTACAGTCCAGAGAGCTGTGTATAAAGACCTGGTGCTTCTGCTCCAGAAAGACTCACTGCTCACAGTTGCCCAGTTGAAAGCCAAGGTGAGAGAAACTTGGCAGCCGTGCTAGTGGTGGGTGGGTACAATACCTGGCCTGGTGGGGCCACCAGGCTGGTTTGGGTCTGACCAGCGGGTTGCGGGGTGGGCAGGGGGAGCTGAGCTTTGAACAGGATCAGCTGGTGGCTGGGGGCCAGCTGGGTGAGCTGCACAACGGGACACAGTATCGTGAAGTCCGCCAGTTCTGCTCGGGTTCTGGCCATCACCTTGTTCGGTTCTACTTCCTCACCCGAGTTTACTCTGAGTACCTGGAGGATGTCCTGGAGGAGCTGACATATGGGCCTGCCCCGGACCTGGTGATCATCAACTCTTGCCTTTGGGATCTCTCCAGGTTAGCGCAGGAGAGAGGGAAATTCTGGTTGAAGGTGGAGGTATAGTTCCACCCTACTGCTCCTGCCCGCCCTATGTGTTACCCAACAGGTATGGCCGCTGCTCAATGGAGAGCTACCGAGAGAACCTGGAACGAGTGTTTATACGCATGGACCAAGTGTTGCCAGACTCCTGTCTGCTGGTGTGGAACATGGCGATGCCCCTGGGAGAGCGTGTCACTGGGGGTTTCCTACTGCCAGAGGCAAGTGACAGGTCCCATTGGACAAGGGGTGGGACAGCTCGCTGGTGGGGGACCCTCTTAGAGGCTGCATTTTCTCACTCAGCTCCAGCCCTTGGCAGCCACTTTGCGACGGGATGTGGTTGAGGGGAACTTCTATAGTGCTACACTGGCTGGGGACCACTACTTCGATGTTCTGGATCTCCACTTTCATTTCCGGCATGCAGTACATCACCGTCATCGAGATGGTGTCCACTGGGACCAACATGCACACCGCCACCTCTCACACTTGCTTCTGACCCATGTGGCTGATGCCTGGGGCGTGGAGCTGCCCACGAGGGACCATCCCCCTGGTGAGCCCTACTGCAGAGAGGGTGGGAAGTGATGCAGAGGGCCCACAGAACATAGGGCTTAGGAATGGAACATAACAGAGGTACTCATGGAAGGTAAGGATCCCTTGAAGGACTTCTGGGGCTTTTGAGTTTTCCTTTGTCAGTGCCTAGGGAGAGAGAGATCACAGGAGTAACAGTTTAGTCCAAGTTTCAGGTCTTTACAGTCTAGCCCTATAGTCCCCTCTGTACATGAGTGAGCTTAACATAAGTACTGATTGCAAAAGACACAGCATCAAAAGACCCCATCCAGCGGATGAACAGAAAATAAATGAGGGTACTTCTAGCTAGGCGCAAGTGTAAAGGGCAGAAATGGAGAAATGGAAGAAGGGAGGTCTAGGCAGTATGGCAGAGGCAAGGGGGCTCATCGGCACAGTCATCTGGAATGTTGTTGAGTAGGGATGTGATGTAACCTGTGGGGTATGGATGGTCAGTTTCTTGGAGCTGGGCCCAGTGACAACATCTCCTTTATTCCTCAAGTCAACCTGAGGGTCCTAGTGTCTCTGGCTGCAGCTTAGCACACCTCGTCTAGTCCCCTCTCTGGTCATTGGTGGAGACTTCTGAGGGTTCCACTTGGTTCTCTTGGGGGACTGTTCCTACAACTCTGCTTTTGAGTGTTTGTTTCCTTGTTAGCCTCCCAGTCCGTGCCTGCACACAAAGGGGACATTGTGGCAGATTGTTTCCATGTCTGTCTGTCCTCAAGGGACAGGCACTTGTTCACAATTCACCCCTTTCAGCCCTGTGTCTAGCATAGTCACTCTGTAGGATAGTATTTGTTGAATTGGAAACACAGATCATTTCAGTAGCTGTTGCAGCACTCGAGGGTGTGGTTCCCATTTTCTTGTTTTTTTGCTGAGAGAATTGATTCCCAACAAAGGAAAGGATGTTCTAAAGATTGTGAAGCTAGTTTATGGTGGCTCAGGCCTTCTGAATCCAATTTGGAGCTATGGAAATTAAAGACGTCAGAAGAGTTGATTTGGAGTGGGAGTTTGAGTGGGTGAATTTGATTAGGGAGGATCTGTTTGAGCTACTGTGGAAATACAGAGTAGATCTGCAGTCAGCAGTACCCAGTAGTTGGAAGAGGATAGTATGAGTAAACTGTGGAGTAAGCAGAATACTGCTCACACTTTGGATTGACAGGGAAGAAGAACTGATGGTAAAAATAAAAGAAGGTGAAGGTAGAGGCACTTTCAGGAAGGACCATGGATATTGGTAATGTCACATGACCATGAGGTAGAAAGGGCTTTGTTAAATTTGTCAGTGAGTGGTTACATGTAGCAGGAAAAGCAATGAAGATTGAAGGCATGGAGTAAGAACAGCCAGTGGGAGCTTAATAACGGGATGTAGATGGGACAGACTTCCTCAGAGAAGTTTGGGAGGTAAAGAGAACTATACAAGTGAGGGTAAGGGTCTTTATATTTGTCTTATTAGCCTAGTGAGAGGAGTTGGGGAGAGGAAGGAGCTAAAATAGGAAGTAAACAAAGGGAATAAACTGAGGAAGGGAATGTGAGGTTAGAGCAGAGGTAGATGTAAGAAGCAAGAAAGAAGGAACACACTTTGGGCTTGGCCTGAAATGAGAGGGAATGAGAAGAAGTAGGAAGAAGGCACAGAGCACTCTGGCATGAAGGCCCTATTCTCCAAGAGGATGGAGTAGAGCTCTGGAAGTGTGGATCTCTGGCATTCAGGGAAACCTGGTGCCCAGGCCTACCTAAAACAATCATCCCATTCCTAGAACCATGGATTGAGGACTGGCCAGAGATGGATCATCTGTTCCAGGGAAGCCATAGGCAGCCCCCAGACTTCGGGGAGCAGCTGGCCTTACCCCCACCCCCACCCCCTCCTTTACCCCCTCCTTTGTCTTTTTCCTACCCTCTTCCACAGCCTTCGCCACCTCCCTTGTTCCCACCCCTGCCCCAGGATACCCCTTTTTACCCAGGCCAGCCCTTCCCACCCCAGGAATTCTTCAGTTATAATCCAATAGAAGACTTCTCGATGCCACCCAATTTAGGTATGTGCCTCTGCAGTCTCCTCTTGTATCTCTCCCAGCCTTCCTTTGCACCTCCTGAGCCCAGCCTTCTGTGCCGAGGTGTGCTGAGAGGAGATGGGTACCCTTTGTGCCTCCAGGATTAACTTGGGTATAGTAGTTCCTCAGCGTGGAACAGCATCTGTGGACTCAGTCAGCTCAGATTGTCACAGGTCCCAGTTGGGAGGTAGGGGAGGTGGTGCTTCTGTTGTGCAGGTAGGAAACCTAAGCTGAGAGACATGCCCTGGAAGAGCAGCGCTGCCTGTAGGCAGCGCTGTACTCACCCTGCTCAAAAGCCCACCCCCCATAATGACTGGTTCTTTTGTAGGGTGTGGCTCTGGAGTGAACTTTGTGCCTGGCCCCCTGCCACCTCCAGTCCCTGGCTCTGTCTCCCATGGTCAGCACCGGGGCCCAGTGGTCCACCGGGGGATGCCACGCTGTGTTCCCAACAGCCCCTACCATGTGCCAAGGTTGGGGGGTCCCTGTAGACAGCGACTCAGGCACTCAGACAGACTGATCCACACATACAAACTGGACAGGCGAGGACATACCCATTCAGGAACATGGCCTGGGTAGAGTGGATTTTGGGGTGGGGCTGGATGTGCCGATGGCTCTGCGGGGCCAGAGTGTCTGCTATGCCTGGCATTATTCTTGTCCATTGCTGTTACCAATAAAGGCATGGAAGGACAGAGTGACATATTCCTGTGTAAGGGAGTGGGTCTTCCAAGCCATGATCTTAAAATTTGGGGAGGTTTCCTCTGGGCTTTCTCCAATCTTGGACTCTGGCTTTTGGGGAGGTTACTGGGGATCAAACTTGGGTCCTTACACTTGAGAGATAGGTGGCAGCACCTCTGAGCTAAATCCCCAGTCCATCCAATCTTGGACTCTTAGCCCCACACTATTTAGAAATCATTGAATGTGCTTTTCTAACATACATTTTCATCTTCAGCAGAATAAGTATGCTTAAAAGAGAACCTGGATTGGTTTCCTGTTGTCAACAGCTCTCTGAGACTGGGAAAAATCAAGGGCTGAGTTGGAATTGTCAGTATTTTTTATGGAATTTTGAATCTGGCTAATTCTTAATCTATACCTCCGAGTCACATAGTATTCATCGGTCCCTGGAGATAGACACAAACCAGCTGGGTGTTGGGGGCACACACCTATAATCCCAGCACTCAGGAAGTTGAGGCAGGAAGATTTCTGTGAAGTTGAGGCCAGACTGAACTACATAATGAAACCCTGTTTCAAAAAAGGTGTTGCCTGAAATATGGGAGGGATGGGGGTTGGATCATTGCAGTGGGCTGATAAGTGACATAGGGGCGTAAAAATAAGGTAGCACGAAGACAAATTAAGCTTGAGGTAAAATGGATGGAAAGAGCATGGGTGCAGAATTCTTACCTTGGCTTTTCATTCTTGTTAATCTTTGGAAAAGGACATTAACATGTCACCCAAAAGCAGACAGAAATAGCAACTCAGAAAAGTGTTAATCCTGGCTAGCAGTCTACGAGACTAAATGTAAATGAGGGGAAATAGTTAACATATACTAATGCTGAGAAAACAGTAAATATAAGCTAATGAAAGCCTTTAGAGGTACCAATTGAGACAGTGGGCAAAGGTACCGGTACAATGCCAAAACTATGTCTGACTCATTTCTTGTTTATAACACTGAAAAGGGACATACAGAACTGAAAGAAAGTTGTGTTTGTGGAACTGGGGCTGGAACCCAGGGCCTTCTGTGCATTAGGAAAGTGCTGTAACACTGAGCTCATCACTTTTTACTTTTTTTTTTTTTTTTTGTACTAGGAATTGAACTCAGGACCTTGCACTTGGGAGGCAGTCGGTGGCATCACTGAGCTAAATCCCCAGCCCAACTTTTTTATTTTTTATTTGGGGGTAGGGTCTCTAGGGTGCCCAGGCTGGGCTCAAATTTGGGAACTTCCTGCCTCAGCTTCCCAAGTAGCTAGGTTTACAGGCATGTGTGCAACACCAGTCTGCAAAGTTGTTGTTTTTTTTTTAACATAAAATCATAGATTATTTTCTTTGCAAAAGTTGACTTATTTTCCTTTCCATTAGCAAAACCCACCCTTGAAGCAGCGCTCTTCCCTTGCATCCAGTTGGCCTACTCCTTTGTCATTCCTGTATGCCTTTGCTTCTCTTTTCTCTGTTCAGATACTTTTGTGCCTCTGATTCTGGGGCTTTTAAGTGTTACTGGAGAAAACTGTACACATGTTCTGATTTGCAGGAGTAAGTGATGAGTTTATCACCCTTGCTGGACCGTCCCTGTTGTGTGCCATCTGTTCTCCAAGAACTCCCTGTCCCTTTCCCTGCTGAGCCTTTCCAGGGCTTTCCACTTGCTTCTGGAAATTCCTCCAATTCCAGAGCTCTCTGGAGGCACCCTTGGGATGGTTTGATGCACTCAATATCCCTGTATTCTACCTCTGTATTTATAATTCCCATCCCTTTTGGCTACATGGCTTGTATCACCACGGCGAGGTTTCATAACCTTTACTTCAGTATCCAAATACATTTTGTCCTTAGTTTTCGCAGGTCTCTCAAATTTGATGAAATGATAAATATTTTCTTTAATCTTGAAATTTATCAAAGAATAAGAGAAGATAAATGGTTTTATTTTCACTTTGTCGTCATATAAACGTATAGTTCAAAAGACTAAAAATTGGAGGCCTCTAGCTGGATGAAGTGGTGCACACCTGTAGTCTCAACACTATGAGGCGGAGGCAGGAAGATGCCAAAGGCAAGCACAGCCAGGGCAATCTAGGAGACCCTGAAAAAAGATGTTGAGTGCTCTTATTACATGTTTTATTCAAATATGACTGGGAAGCAGGAAACTTAAAAATAGCCTTCATAGGGGTCATCAATCATATGCATTTAAATTATTTCTTGGATTTTGTTTTGAGATGCAAAAATAATGAAAATTTGAGGCTACCCAGTACAGAGGTCCACTGTTGGCTAGTGAAGCTGCACAAAACTCACACGTCATTATCTCAAAAATCACTTGATAATGGACCATGGACAAAGTCATTCAATAAGACAGTTTTAACTCCCTCTCCTGGAATCTTGTTTAAAAAATGGATCCAACATCTACTCCTTTGTCATACAAAAATTTCTCTTATCTTGAGTAAAATGTACACAAGCACTTGAGCTGTGATGTTAGTTTGTTGGATAGAGTGGGGATTAATCCCAGGACCTTCACACTAAATTACATGCCCAACCCTTTTTTATTTTGAGATAGTTTCATTAAGTGGCTAAATTGCCCAGGTTGAGCTTAGATTCTGTGACCCTCCTTTTTGTTTGTTTGTTTGTTTGTTTGTTTTGGTTTTTGGAAACAGTCTCACTATGTGATTCAGTCTGTCCTTGAACTCACTATGTAATACAGGCTGACCTTGAACTCATGACAGTCCTGCCTCAGCTTCCCCAGTGCTGAGAGTACAAGACCGCCACCATGCCCAGCTTCTGTGACCCTCCTGATTCAGCTTCCCCAAGTGTGGGATTTTTTAGAGGGATTTTTAAGAAAAGTAAACGAATGGATTTTTCCCCCAAATATTTGAACCAAAATATCAAATCTCAAGAAAAAAATTGATCCAAACTGGAAGTTTCCCAACAAAAAGTAGGTAACTTCTATTACATTATCCAGTTCCTTGCATAGATTATTCAGTTTGGTATTGGGATATATCTAGACATGTAATAGTGAAACTTCATGATTTCAAGGAATTGCACCTTTTTTTTAAAGCTTGCTTTGTTAAAATGTAATTGATATAAACTTCACATATTTAAAGTGTATAACTTAACACATCTGTGAAACCGTCACAAACAAATCAAATCTCTTCTCTCTCTTGCCCCCCCCACAACTTCTGTCCCTAAGGCAACCATTAATACTGATGTACTTTCTGTTAGATCACTTTTCATTTTCTAGAATTTTATATAGTGGGTAAATTGATAGTAGGTTTTTTTTTCTTCCAGTACTGGGGATTGAAGCTAGGGCCATCACACTGAGCTACATCTCCAGTCCTTTTTAAAATCTTTTTAGAGTCTTGCTAAGTTGCAGAGTCACTCAGGCTGCCCTCAAATTTATGGACCTCCTCCCTCAGCTGCTCAGCGTGCCAGGATTACAGGAGTGTACCACTATGCCTGACTTCATTCCTTTTTATTTATTTTTGTGGACCTGGGGATTGGACCCAAGGGTACTCTGCCACTGAGCTACAGCCCTGTCCGCTTCCTTTTTGGAGACAGGATCTCACCAGCTTGGCCACTCAGAACTTGAAATTCTTCAGCTTCAGCTTCCCAAAGTGCTGGGATTCCTGGTCCCACTGTATTGGCTGTTGATCCAATTTTTTAATTCGATGTGCAATACTGTGGACTTGGAAAGTATTAGTAACGTAAAAGTTTTGAAACTCTCCAAAATGAAAGAGACTATTGATTTAAAAGACAGATGCTGGGCTGGGGATTTAGCTCCTTGTTTCCACCACCTGCCTCGAAAGCCCAAGGTCCCAAGTTTGATCCCCGGATTTAAAAAAAAGACAGATATTGCCAGTTATGGTGGTGCATATCTGTAATCCCAATGTGCTGGAGGCTGAGGCAGGAGGCTTGTGAGCTCCAGGTCAGCTTGGGCTACATAGGAAGTTCAAGGCCAGCCTGGTCTGAGTAGTGAGATTCTGTCTCAAGGAAAAAAAAAATAGGGCCTTTTCCTCTGTAATCCTTTTACTGTGCACATTCAGATTCCTAGACACTTGCATATGGAATTGTTCTTAGTCACCTTTGACTGGCTCCTGATTGAAAAGAAATTGCTTTGGGCTGGGGATTTAGCTCAGTGGTTCCACTGCCTACCTTGCAAGCACAAGGTCCTGAGTTTGATCTCTGGTACCAAAAAAAGAAATTGCTTTTAAGTTCCTATCATTACAAATTATGTAGGTTACTGTATACTTTTTATAGTAGACCTTTATGCAATTAAATTTTTTCCATACTTGTTACTGACAGTTTTAAACATGAATGGATGTTGAAGGATGAAATTACTTTTCTGCATTTATTATAAATACTATGTAGTTGTTCTGCTTCATTATAATTATATAGTGAATTACATTTTTTCTTCTTTTATTAAACCACTTTCATGTTTACATATTAAACCAGTCCTATATTACTGAGAAAGGAGCATCCCAATTCCCTGTTAATTGATAAAATTCACATACATTTCACATACAGTTAAAATGCACAAATCTTGAGTGTGTAGCTCAATGAATTTTTACATGTGTGTATCCACCACCCAGGTCAAGGTACAGAATTTTTCCTAGAAGGGTCCATGAAGCCCTTTCTTAGTCAGTACTTCCCCTGACAGGTGACTACTTCTCTGATGTCACCATAGATTATATTATTCATGAGGTCATAGAACAAAATCATACAATACTCCTGTGTTCTTTCCAGTTTATGTTTCCAGATTTATTCCTGTTGTTGCATCTATTAGTAGTTACTGTTTATCAATATGTGATACTCCATTGGATGAAAGAACAATCTCCATCCTCCTGTTGGTGGACATTTGGGTTATTTTCAGATTTTGACTGTCATGAATAAAGCATCTAATTCTTTTGGTGGACAGATGCACTCATTGCTGTTGAAGTAGAATTGTTAGGCCATAAATTATATAAATAGTAGATCCTACTCAATAATCTCCAAAGTAGTTATTAACTTACACTTAGTTGACATTACTTTTTTTTTTACATTACTTTTCATTCTGTCCATCTCATTTGTGGAGTTTCTTCCTGTTTCATCAGACATGGTATCTGCATTTCTTTTTCTCATTTTCAAATATTGTTGTGTTTTGTTTTGTTTTTGGTACTGGGGATCAAACTCAGGACCTTGCACTTGCAAGGCAGCGGGTGAAACCACTGAGGCTAATTCCCCAGCCCTCATTTTCAATTTTGCATGTGTAATTTCTGGGAAGAGGAACAAATATCACCTTTTATCACTTTCAAACTGCACAGCCCCATTCCTTTTTAAAGCCAGGAATGTGATCTGGGAATGTAGTTTGGTGGTAGAGTATCTGCCTAGCATGTGTGAGACTCTGGGTTCCATCCCTACCCCAGGGGAAAAAAAGAATACAAATTTGATTTAACATAAACAACTAATGCAATTCATCACACGATCAAACAAAAAATGTAAAATATATCATTTTAGTAGATGTAGAAAAGATATAAAATCTAGTATATATTCCCAATAAAAGCTATCAGCAATGGAATAGAAGAAAATATTTTGAAAGAAAGTATCCATAAAGAAAAGTCCAGCTATTCCAGCTAACATTATACTTAATGGTTTAAAAAGCCAAATACTTCCCCCGCTGAAATCAAGAACAAGACTAGTATATTCACTCACCATTTCTATTCAGTGTTACACTGGAAGTCCCAACCACTACAGGGCAGACACAAAAAACATAAAATGCACATTGGAAAACAAGAAGTAAAACTTAGTGGCATACAACAGCATTGTCTGTAGAAAATCCAACGGAAGGCTGGGGATTTAGCTGGGAATTTGGTGCTGCACCTGCCTGGCAAGCACAAGGTCCTGAATTTGATTCCTGATATCAGAAAACAAAGTGCAAGAATTCAGTGAATTTAAGAGTTAACATGCACATGATTGCGGTTATGATACAGGGTCAATATACCAATTTCTCTGTCCTAGCATGAATGATCAGAAATAGAAAAGATTTAAAACATCCCATTTACAATGAAATAAGCATTTAGGGGTAACTGACAAAAAATTTGAGGGATGTGTACACTGATAACTACAAAATCCTGCTGAGAAAAGTTAAAGACTTAAATATGTGGTTAGTCTTTGTCTAAGCAATAGATATGGACCAGACATAGGAAGATGTTATTTTACTCCATATTGATCTATATATTCAATATAATCACAAAATCCCAATGGTTTTGCCGAAATGAACAACCTGATTCTAAAGCTCATGGAAACAGGATTTAGAATAGCCTGTTTCACATAGGTAGTGTGACTGAGTGGTCTAAATTGCTGGATTCAGAATAGCCAATTGCAAGGCTTATCACAAAGTTACAGTCAGAGGATGTGTCATGGTTATAAAGATAAATAGACCAGAATCCAGTCATGGAACTGCACATATATGGACAAATGAGCATCGGTGAAGGTGCAAAGACATTGTAATGGAGAAAGGATAGTCTTCAAAAAACAGTACTAGAACCAGTGTAAATTCATATGAAGAAATAAATTTCAATTCATAGCTCAAACCATACATACAAAAATTAACTCAAAATAGATCTTAGCCCAAAACATAAAACCTAAAACTAAACCTATAGGGAAATATAGAGGAAAATAGTTGTAACCTTGGTGTAGGTAAAGATTTCCTAAATACCACACCAAAAGCACAATCCATAAAAGACAAATTTAAGCAGGTGTGGTGGCACATATCTCTAATCCCAGCATTTTGGGAGGCTGAGGCAAGAGGATTGAAAGTTTGAGCCTAGCCTGGTCAACTAAGGATTTGCAACACCCTGTCTCAAAATTTAAAATAGTTGAAGGGCTGAGGATATAGCCTAGTGTGGAGGCCCTGAGTCCACTCCTCAGTATTGCCACAAGAAAGTTATACTTCATTAAAATTAAATACTTTATTCAAGAGACACTGTTAAGAAAAAGAAAATCTATAGACTGGGAGAAAGTATTTTCACATACATATGACAGGATTTAATCTAGCATAAAGAACATGGAGAACACAAGTTAAAAGGGGGTGCAAACTATTTGAACATTTAAGAGAATATATATATATAGATTGTAAATAAGCACATGAAAAGATGTCCAACACCTTTAGCCTTTACAAAAATGCAAATTAAAACCATAATGAGATACCATTACCACCTGTTGGAATGGTTACTATTAAAAAAGACCAAGGGCCAGGATTTAGCTCAGTGTTGCTGCTGCCTGCCCTGAAGGCACAAGGTCCTGAGTTTGATCCCTGATACCAAAAACAAAAAACCACACACACACACACAAACCAATTTGGAGGTTTAGCTCAGTGGTGCTGCTGCCTTCCTCACAAGTGCAAGGTCCCAAATTCAATCCCTGATACCAAACAAACAAAAAGGGCCAGGAATTTAGCTCAGTGGTGCTGTTGCCTGCCTTGCAAGCACAAGGTCCTGAGTTCTATCTCCAGTACTGAAAAAAAAGAAAGAAAGAAAAAAAAAAAGACTAAGCATATCAGGGGTTGGTAAGGAAGCAGAAAAACTGCTAGTAGGAAGGTAAAATGGTGTAACCACTTTGGAAGTCCATTTGGCAGTGACTTAAAAAGTTGAACACATATCTACCATATGATCCACTTTGGTAATACTTAGGTGTTTGTCCATGAAAAAGCATATGTTCATAAAAAGACTTGTGCATAAGTGTTCACAGCATCCTTATTTGGAATAGCTAAAAGCTAAAAATTACTTAGATGGCCAACAATAGATGAATGGATAAAAGTTGGTCTATACAGTCGAATACTACTCAGCTATAAAAGTGAACTAATGATACACACAACATGGGTGGATTTCCTGCTGTTCTATTTTTGTATTTTTTAAGATTAGACCATTTAAAGACATAGGACAGAAAATATGGTGGAAATGTATTAAATCAAGTATTATTATTTTCATTACTGGAGATTGAACTCAGGGTGTCATACATGTTAGGCAAGTGTTCTACCACTGAGCTACTTTCCTAGACCTCAAATTCTTCTATTTATTTTAGTTAAACTAGTGGTGCTGGGGATTGAACCCAGCGCCTTCACACTGAACTGTATCCATCCTCAGCCCTTTTATTTTTTATTTCGAGACAGGGTCTCACTATGTTGTTCAGGCAGGACTCAATCTTACTATCTTCCTGCCTAGCTCCCAGAGTGCTGGGATTGCACATGTGACAGTGTGACAGCGAGTCTTGTTGTGTAATTCAGGCTGGGCTTGAACTTACTGTGTAGCCCAGGCTGGCTTCCTGCCTTCACCTCCTAAGTGCTGAGATTACAGGTGTGCACCTGGTTTAAATTCTTTTTTGTTTTTTGGTACCAGGGATCGAAATTGGGTCCTTGCACTTGTGAGGCTGGTGGTGGAATCACTGAGCTAAGCCCCCAGCTTAAGTTATTTTGTTTGTAAAATAGAAAATATTTTCAAGATAAGAAATCAGTATACAGGAAATAAGGGTTAGTTCGGAAATGGAAATGGAAATGTTTGCTCTGTAGGAAAACAAAACAAAACTGTTCCCAAAACTAGTTGCAACCAGACCTGGACAGAAACAGACACACACAAAGTCCATTTACCCCAGAAAGAAAGAGATAAGAGACTAGGACAGAGTCAGGAGACACGGGCAAGCCACTACACCGTGGTCAATTCCTTCTCAGGATTCTCTTGAGCTCTGCCTTCAAAGCCTTTAGGTCTTTGGCGTGGGGACCCAGTCTGGAGATTGGGGGAAAGGAAGAGGAAGTAACGAAGCTGGATCGGTTGACGACTGTGGGCCCTAAATGCCTCTCCCGGTCCTAGGTCTTCTTGACCCTCTCCCTGAGTGGTGGGAGTCGGAGCTAAAGGGCAGAGCTCCCTCCTTCCTCCCCTATCCAGCCAACCCAGAGGTCTCGGTCAGGGGGCGGGCCTTTCACCGGTGGTCACTGGCCTGCACCCGCGGCTCCGGGGGACGTCGACACCCCAGAACGGCTAGCACCTTCCCTTTGTGGATGCCCATGGACTGGCCTTGGGATCCTTCCATCAGGAATGAGGTGTCCCTTCGCCAGGCAGACATCCCTCCACGGCCCTGTCCCCACTCACCCTGGCTGTGGCTGGCAAGGCGGCTCCTTCCCTTCGCCGCACATCTGTCAGTGTCCCTCTCCCCACCGCACCCCTCACCCAGTCCTGAGGCGCCCCGGTTCCCGGAAGATCCGTCTCCTCCCTTCTCATTGTGGCGCTGACCTCTCGGTCCCAAGATCCTCTCCCCACTCTGATCCTTCTCCACCCCCGACGCAGCTTCCCGCATTTTCACTCTCCTATCCCAAGTTTGAGGAAGAGCGCCCCCTCCCGGGTTCCTCCCGTCATCTTTGCCCCGCTTGGCCTTTTTCCGGGGATCCCTCTCCCCCTTACACAGTAACTGAGGCTCCAACTCCAGAGATGGCCCCAGCAACAGTCCCCCTCCCCCGATGCCGCTCTTTCGAGGCCTTCCATGTCGGGTCTGCTCTTCTTTGTTCTCTGTTCCTTGAAGAAGGAAGTACTACTTACTGGGAGTCCTCAATCTCCTCTACTGCTCCTCAGCATTCCCATGATAGATGTGAGCTGCTGAGAAACCCTCTCTCAGATGTGAGGCCCTTCGTGGCTGGCATCTCTGAATTAAGGAACTGAGCTCCTCAGGTTGAGCCTGATACTGGGCCCAGCCACTCCCTCCAACACCATCAGATAAGGCTGTGTAGTGAGTGGGAACGGACAGGCAAAGCTGTCTGTGCACCCAGTGGCTCAGGTCACACAGGCCAGTGGGACAACTCTCCTACCCCGGCCCTTCATTCCAGCCTGTGCACTCCAGCGTGTCTGTTTTCCCTAGCAGGCAGGCATGCATAAGCCTTTTCACGCTTAAGTGGAAGACTATCTACATTAAAAAGAATTTCAGGAATTACATTGATAGCACTTTTCTGCACTGCAAGTCTTTTCCATTCTCTTTTACCCATGTGCTTGCCCCTAGTGGTCCACACCATGTGGTTTCTTTTTTCATGTGTTACAAAAAAAGCTTTTAATCTTGCTGTCTTGGTATGCATTTTAAATTTGTGTAATGGGAATTGTATTATTTCTATTACAGGCTGAAATTTTTAAGAGTGATCCATGTAGCTTCTGTCCTAACTGATGCCTCCTCTCCATGGTCTTTCTCTGCCATGTTTCACCCTTCCCATCTCCCTACTCTCACCACCAGGAATATCTACAAGCATGGGCCCTTTGCAATGCTTCTCAAGCACCAGTGTGCACACCTATCACCCAGGGAATCTCGATGAAGTATAGGCACTGACGAAGTGGGTCTGGGTGGAGCCTTGACTCTCATTTCTTCTCCTCCTCTTCCTCTTCCCCTCTTCTTCCTCCTTCTCCTCTTCCTGTTTCTCTCTTTTTTTTTTTTTTTTTTTTTTTTTTTTTTTACTGGGGATTGAACCCAGGACTT
>NW_022900919.1:42932263-42939601 GCF_012274545.1 Fukomys damarensis
AATACTGGATTGAACCCAGGACTTTGTGCTTGCAAGGCAGGTGCAGCACCACTAAGCTAAATCCCTGGCCTTTTCTTTTCTTTTTTTGAGACAGGTGTTAGCCTTTCAAGTGCTGGGAATATAGGCCTGTGCCACCACACCTGGCTGAGAGTACCTTTCTAAACAAGTCCCTGGGGATGTCTGTACCACTGGTCTGGGACCACATTTTGGGGAAGAAGGCTAGCTGTACCCCTTCCCTACACAGGAGCAGCAGGAGGGTGTAAGGTAGATATTTACATGTGGGAAGGAGGCCTTTTTCTTGCTCCTGCCCATATCCTGTTCCCTAGTGCATGTAGTCTGGGCCCAAACTTCCTGTCTCCCTTGATGAGAATGACTCCAAGTCTCCAGAGTGACGATACTGGCTAACCATGCATGGTCAATTCAGTGAAGGATCCAGGCAAGTATCCTTGTCTCCCTCCACCACATAAGCCTCAGTGCAAAAGACATCTAGACTGGTTTGACTCCTGACCTGCCTAGGCCTGGGTCTAATCTCTGGCAGGAGTTTTGAGAATAAGAAAAGCTATAGTCTTCATTTAGGTTGTTGTCTTTCCTCCAGCCCCCATGGCCTTTCCCTTTAGTAGCCTCTTAGAGGGACTGGGATCCAGATAGCCTGGCCTTGCCCCTGAGAAGTGGGTATACTGTCTGACTTCTGATCTCTAAAATGCGGTAGTAACAGTGTATTATAATTTGTAGAGCTAGTCCAGGAGTCAGTCCAGGCACTTTACCTGGATGTCAGGAGCTCCATGAGAGCCAAAGGCAGGTATCTTTTTCTTTGTTTTACTCATGAGGAAAATGAGGTTCAGGAAGGTTTAGAATTTTTTACCAAGACCAGGGAACTAGAAAGTGACAGCTCTGGGGTTTAGACTCAGCCCCAGCAAGTATATCATGATAACCATAAAACTATACCACCTCCATGTCCTGTCTTGCCTTCACTATCAGGACATATTGGAGGGAGAACTACAAAGAAACGGGAAGGACTAGTTTTGGGGTGTCAGGCACCGAACTGAAGGTGTCCAACCAGGGCTAAAGCAAATGGGTTTGGGCAAAAAACATGTTTCTAGGAGTTGGGTTCTAGGGCCTGACTATTTAGGTGGCAGGAGGAAGGGGCCTTGGGTCTAGAGCTTCAGAAGCAAAAATTTTAGTGTTAGATACACATTGGGGGTCAGGACCAGGCAGGAGTTGGAGAGAGCCAGGAATGGATAAGGATAATAGGTGGGAAGGCCCTAGCTGTGGGTAAATTGTCTATCACACATTTTACTTGGTAATAACTGATCATGTGACATTTTGTTTGGAGGGGCCATCTATGTGCAAATGACCAGAATCTGGAGTATCAGGGATGCCACCTTCCAAAGCTCTTCTGGGCTACAAACAGCTTGTTGCAGTGATTTTGGAATCCCTGAATTATGCTTTTCCCACACAGCACAGCTGTACAAGCATCTGTTGGCATCAAGCCTCAGCCCCAATGATTTCACAATCAGAAGAGTTCAGCATGTGCACATTTTGAGATTTCACTACACAAGACCTTTTACATGTTGTCCACAGCACCCACCCTCTGTTTACTGTTTTAGGGCCAACATTCTGTTTCTGGAAGCCTAGGGAAGCTTCCTGCTCTTTTATTGGCTTTCTGGGTCAAAAGATTTTTAAGCTTAGAGAATATTCTTAGAGTTCCAAACAACATTTTAACAGTCTTTTTGGCATTTACAAAGTACTTTGCAAATGGGTTTTGCCTTTGATTCCCAGTAATCCTGTGGCATTGTAGGGACCCGCTCAACACTGAGACTTAAAAGAATGAATTACTGGCCAAGGCCATACATTATATAGGTAGCTGAAATGGGGCTTGTAAGTTTTTCCATAAAAGACATGGGGATTGAGTAGTTAGGGGCTGAGGGTATAGCTTAATGGTAGAGTATACTGTGCATGGGCCAGGCTTTGGGCTCCCCCCTCACCCCCACAAAAAGTGAAACTCACTGCCCTTGGTTGTTCTCTTTCCCAGACTTGGAGTTGTGGACTGAATCAAGAGGTAGGACATATAGGGAGAAGAGATGTCCTAGTAGATAGGTCAGGATGTAAGTGAGGTATTGTTTCCAGGGCTTTTGACAGTGCTTACCTGGCTAGGTTTCTGTCCCTGGGACCCTTTCTAGAGCCTGTGGTCCTCCTGGGAGTGGAAAGGGGATTGGATGGACAAGGGACAAGTCCAGGAGTACCAGTGAGTCTGAAGCTGAGACTGCTGGGTGGCTGTCACAAAAAGACGCTGCCAGCTGCCACTGGAGCCCCTGTGGGTGTCCCCACATCCACACAGGCACTCTCAGGGACTTGGCCAAGCTCTGCTCCTGGCTAAGCCATCTGTCCTACCTCTATATTGGTTCCTCACACCCGTTAACTTCAGCATCAGCTTGAGAAAGGGTCCTAAGACAAGGCCAGACCACTCTCCCTGCTGGCTCCAGCAACCACACAGACCTCATCTTGGGATGGGGCCCCACTGCCCCCCCTTTTCCCTTAGGCTCAGGCTCTGGTCCAGGGCTCAACAGACACAGGCAGTGGAATGGGGTTGCTTCTATTCGTTCAAGTCCTGAGCGTAGCCTGGGTGATTCATGGAGGTGAGGAGGCCCACGAGGCTCAGCAGTGTGGAGAAGAGCAGCAGGAAGGAGGCAGTGAAGAGTAGGGCAGGTAGGGCACTGAGCACCAATAACAGGATAGCTGGCAGCAGATGGTGCCACACTGCAGCCACCACGGGCCACAGGGAGCTCAGCAGGTGGGAGCCGGTGGTGAAGAGTGCGTGGCACAGCATCAGGGCCAGCAGCAGGTAGAGAAACCCCTCCAGGCTCCAAAGCACCCGCTGCAGTGGCTGCCTCCAGGCAGTTGTGGCCCACCACTGGGCCCAGCTCTGGGGCACACGGCGAGCACACCAGCGCATCCAGTCCTGCCGGGTGAGCCAGGCTGACCAGGGCACTGCCTGCTGTGGCCCCTCACCAGCCCCACTGGCATCCATCTCCATTTGAGGCTGCTGCATCACGGCTGGTGCACCTGTGGATAGGGTCAGGCCAGCTACAGGAGCAGCCCTGGAAATGCCTGGGACCTCAGGCCAAGTGAAGGTGTGGGGTCTGGAGAACACCAGCCTGGGCAGGTGGGGCTTTGAGCTGGGGTCCAGGACTTACCTTTGTATAAAGCTACCTAAGTCATGCTGTTTCCTGCCATGTCCAGGACTGCCTGGCAGCTGGACCTGAGCCACCACTCTCACTCACCCCCACCCTCCCCAGAGGAGTCCCATTGTGACCTGGGCTGGGGTGGGGTCCAATGAAAAAAGAAACTATTGCTCTTCTGAGGCTCCTGAGTCCCTCTCAATAGACCCTCTAGGCCAGTAGGGGATCCTGAGGAGCCCCACAGATGTTTCTCCCCCAGTCCTATCTGCTCTTTGATACTGATGCCAGCCCCAGCCTATTTTTACATGTCTTTCTTTCTGAACCCTCATTTTCTAGAACCCGAATGGCTGCCCCCAACGTGCAGCCACTGGGATGGCTGCCATGTTCTGCCTTGGGCTCTCTACCTAATTCCTGCCTTCTTTTGCTGCCCCAAACTTTCACTGTCTGTATTATGGAGCCTGAGGTTCAGGCCTGCCCCACCCAGGATGGAGGAAAAGAGGCCTGGGGAAGTAGAGTGGCCAGTGTATTGGAGAGGGGGCAGCACTCGATGTTTTGGGAAGACTCTCAGGCCCAAGGATGAAGGCAGAAAGCCAGGCCCAGCAGGGCCAGGATTATGCCCTGGGCTCCCAAGAGCAGTCACAGTCCCAGGAGTAGCAGGAGCAGTGCATCCTGAAGGCTGGGCTGTCCTGGTATGACCCCTGTTGGGAAGAGGGGAGCTGCCTGCTGTCCTGGATCCTCACCGGCCCCCTGACTCTGGCCCCTTGTCAGAAGTCTGTGTTGCAGCAGGGTGGGACCTGCAGGCCTGTGAGGAGAGGGGGATGGTGGCAGCTAGGCTTGTAGAAAGTGGCCACAGGCCTGCTTCCTTACATTGCCCACCTGCCAGGCTGCTGTCCACTTACCTGTGGAGCAGGTCAAAGGCGAGGAAGCTGATCAGTAAAAGCAGTAGCAGCAGGGCTAGTCCAGGCATTGCTCCAGTTGTCAGCCCAAGTGCCCCTAGTCCTAGGACACAATCCCAGTGGGAATATTCATGGGTGCACTGACCTACCCAATCCCTCCCCAGCATCTAGGTCCCTGGCAGGGATTGGATCTGCAAGGGCTTTGGGCCTGGGAAAACAGAGCCAGGTCATGGAGGAATGTGGAGGTGATGGGAAGTCACTCTAGTTGGGGAAGTGGATTGGGGTAGGGAGGATGGGGCCCTGGCAGACACTGGACAGTGACCTCAGATGGTAGAGAATTGGGATCTTTGGGAATCTCTCTCTTCCCACATGCCCAACCCCCCAAACTCTTCTCACTTCCTGCTCCTTTGGTCAGCCATTCTGGGACAAGACAGCTGGGGTATCGTGACCTCTTGCCAGGTAGGGCTCTCAAGTATGTAGGGGACTACAGCTGGTCTGGCTATATAGGTACTGGTGGTCTATGTAGAGCCTAGCCAGCAAGTTAGTGATATCTGAGAACAAAAGCTTTTGCTAATTCTCTGTCCTAGGGCTCTCCCATGGGACTGTGGATTGTGAGGAAGGCATTTTAGAGCTATCACTATTTAGGCTGCTGTCCAAGGGAACAGCAACTGCTTTCTTCTTCCTGTGGATTTCCAGAGCCATGTGCCCATGAGTCATTCAACCCCTCCATGCCCATTGTTCTCTGAAAGTGGGGTGACGCTTGTGGACTCTTGGAGGTTTCAGACTGCAGCCCTGGAATGCAGAGGTGGGTTCTGCCAAGGTACAGCCTAATACTTTCTGGGGCTGGGCTCTCACATGACCTGCCAAGTGGGGATGAGGCAAGAAGGATCTGTTGAGCTGTTCCAAGTATCATAGTTTGTGGGAAGTGTTCTGGATGCTGGGGTTTCAGAAATGGGATAAATGCTGTAAATCTAAGAGGGCTACAACATAGCAGAGAGGTTAAGACTTTCTGAGAATGAAATGAATAAGTGATAAAGGAATTGGGCACTTGGAAAAAGACCTGTCTCCACCAATAATCTGTGAGTAGGTGGCAGCTACAGATATTCTAGCACATCTTGGTGTACAGACTTGAGAAGGAAGAGTAGAAATCTTTGTTTCCATATCATACTTAGAAGGCAAACTGAGTGAGGTGGGGACAGGAGAGATAGTGGTCATAAATTCCCTACAAGAAGAGAAGATAGACTAAAAATTAGGATGCCTCCAGCAGGCTCTGCCCAAAGACTCAGGCCTAGTGGCCTTGACATCTTTGGTGGTGATGGGCTTGACAGATCAGAGCCACGGCCACCTGCCCTTGGAACCATTCAGATTGCCCTTCTTCTGGCTCTTTTTGCTTATCTAGCAACTGGGCGTTTGATGGATTTGTCTAAAAGGGATAGGGTATTATAGAGGATACTAGTTTGTGTTTTTTACCCCCTAAATTCTAATTTCTTTGTAAAGGAGCAAATTAGCATTAAGGTTTAATTGCCTATTGTTGAAATCATCCACAAAATTGCATCCTCCACATACGGAACCGAGGGTCATGTCCTGATGATGCCACCAAAATGAGGTGACTCCATATTGCAAGAGATTGGGTAATTGGGGGGGGGTTGACTAATGCTCCTAATGATTTACTGTGTCCTGGGTTTATTTGTAAATTCCTCAGAATTTATTTATTTATTTACTTACTTACTTATTTTGGTACCAGGGATCAAACTTGGGACCTTGTGCTTGTGAGGCAGGCGGCGTCAGAATTTATTTTTTATTTAACAATAATCAAGTACTTCCTATGTGCCAGGCCCTGTGCCTAATTGCTGGGTCATAATTCCTAAAAACAGAACATGAGAGGGCTGGGGATTTAGCTCAGTGATGCTGCCACCTGCCTCACAAGCACAAGGTCCTGAATTTTTAATTTGATCCCCGGTACCAAACCCCCCAAAAAACAAAAATAGAGCACAAGAGGATTCATGTGTACATATTTACTGAAGTAGTGCTTTTAGGAGAAAAACTTTTAAGTGAGAGAAGGTAAGCAGGATAGAGAAAAGAACTAAGCTAGTGTCAGGCAAGGAAGACACCAGATCCTGTATAGTGGATGCCAGACCCAGAGACACTGAGGCAGGTTTATTAGAGTGACAGCATATTGGATGTCTGAAGTAGAGACTTCAGCCCACCCTGGAGGGGTAAAGAGGTAGTATTTAAGCCTTGGATGAGGGGCAGAGCTTGAGCCAGGGAATGAGGAAGTTGGAGGGCTCTGGTCAGTTTTTAGATTTTGATTTCCCCAGAGCAGCTCTGGGGAAGCCAGTGTTGGTGGGGATGGCAGCAAAGGTGAAGCACTGGCCAAAGAGTTTTGTTTTTCCTTTTGGAAAGGCCACCTGGCTTGCTGGATTGAGAGGGGGGCCCAGGGGGGAGGGTGGGAATGGTCGTGTGCTCTGGAACCCCTGAATGAAAGGGTGAATAGAGACCCAAGGATGCAGACCCTGGTGGGGGTAGGGGTGAAAAGATGGAGGAAGGAGGGCAGGGCCTTGTGGTGGCCTCGGCCCTTCCCCAGCCCTAGCTCCAGCCCACTGGGTATGGGCTCTGGCTTTCCTTCTCGGGTTATGTAAGTCCGGAACGTGGCAGCCAGGCGAGCAAAGGAGTAGAGGAGGAGGAAAGGAGAGAGGAGAGGCGGGGCTGGGGTGGTGATGGAAGTGCCGCCTCTGGTTGGGCCCCTTAGGTTGTCTTTCCCAAGGATTCCCCGAGGACCACCCCCCCATGGCACCCTCTCCACCGCCTCAGTTTCTTCCTCCTCTCTTCCTTTTATCTCATCCACCCTAGCAGGGAGGCTGTTGATCTGAATAAATTTCCTTCTCGTGTTGTAGTTTCCTCCCCCACAGTTCTCAGTTTTGCTGAGTCAATTAGCTGGCCGGGTCAATTAGCTGCTCCGGGCCTCAGTTTACCAGATTGTAAAATGAAGTTTGGTTTACAGACCATGTGTAAAGTGCCTGGCATCGTGTATGGTACAGAGTAGGTGCGGGCTGTGGGACGGTCGCCTCACCGGACTCTGAAACAGACGGCTTTGCAGGCTGTGAATGGCAGCGCAGGAGCGAGGCTGGTTACCCCGGGCGGCGGGAGGAAGGGATCCGGAGACCTCGGGCAGCCGGCGGGACAGAGCCGCCCACATCCCCCGGGGGTCCTGCACAACCCCTCTGGGCCCGGACAGACCCCGGGCATCCGCTCCCCCGGGCTCG
>NW_022900919.1:42939765-42944996 GCF_012274545.1 Fukomys damarensis
CGCTTTTGCGCCTGTCGTCGGTCTGGGTCTGGGGGCGCCCAGCGCCTCGGTGCTGGACCTGGAGCTGCCCGCGACCACCGAACCCTTGGGCTCGATCCTGGCCCTGCGTAGTAGCCCTGCACTGCCGCCAGCGAAGGCGAACGGTGAGTTCCCGCCCCCACTCCTCCGGCGCCCCCTCCCCAGCACTCACGCGCGCACACACACACACAAACACACGAACTCCTGCCCTGCGCAACAGTTGCTGACTCAGCAGCCCCGTCCCAGCCAGACCCAGTCAGCAGTCCCTGGATAGTTGCCAGAGAGATGCTGGCTCCTCCACCCCCAATCCTTCCCTTTTCAAAGATGAAGAAACTGAGGCCAGAGCCTGCGGGAGGGGAGAAAGCAGTGCAGCCCCCAGAGGAAGGGGTGCAGAGCATGCCTGTGTAGTTTAAGAGCAAGCGTTGGAAGGAAAGAACAAAAGGGAGAGAGGCTCTTTGCTGAGGGTGCCACTAGCAGGGGAGATGGTTCCAGAAAGGGGAGAGGCAGGCTGTCTGACCCCTCTTTTCTCACATGTGGGAAGCTAGAAGAGAAAGGCAAGGGGATGGCAGTCAGGGATTCTAGGGAGGTGAGCTGAGTCAAGACAGGCTGAAGAGAAAGGGCAGCCAGGAAAGGAACAGTATAATGCAATGGCACAGGGTCACCAAACACCAAAATGCACAATGTTCTGCAGGCAGCAGTAGAGTGTGGATGTGAGGGGATCTGGCCTCACTGGCAAGGTTCTATGTGGGAGAATGAGTGGTGGTAGCCCAGAAAGCCTCAGTGTCCAGGCCAAACATGGATTTGAGGGCCAGACATCTCAGCCCACAGGGCAGATGCAACCAATGGAGGCGGCACAGGGATTCTAGGGCATGAGATTTAGTCTGGAGCTCAGCGAGGCTCTTTGAGTGGAATCCAATCAGGTAGTGAATGGTATTATATGATCGCGAACCAACTCACTCTTGGGAATGACCAGTTTCCAGAGGCTGAATATAGCTCGTCGCTGGGTCCAAGGGTCAGAGGTGTGGCTGGTGGCCATCTCTGTAAGTTGCCAAGGAATTGACAGGAGAGTCAGGTTGGGGACCAGATTGGAGGCCTTTGATGCTAAAAGCTAAGGCAGTTTGATACTTGCATGCCTCCCTGGTCTGGCAGATCTTTCCATCTGGAGTTTCATGCTATGTTTCCCCCTCTCGGTGCTCACCCTCGCTGGACCCTAGGGACCTCAAAACAGCATACCCAGATTCGAGTCATCAGGAAGAAAAAGGTCATTCTGAAGAAGCGGAAGAAACTGGCTAGTCCCAGTTCCCCAGGGACTGCCAAGCCTTTGGTGACCACCAGCCCAACAGGAACCCTCAACCTCCTTGAGAAACAGGAACCAGGTACTGCTCCTGCAGGGGCCCTGCCCGGGCTTGCAGCTCTGGAGATACATACCGGTGTAGCTCTTGCCCTCCTGGGTGTAGGCATGTCCTCTGTCTGCTTAGCACACAAGCAAGATCGGGCTCGGCTTCTCACCTGCTGTAACTACCCTCTCTCTAGTCCTTTCTCACTGCTTGGTCCCTACCCCAGGCTGTCCCCCTTTGGGCCTGGAATCCCTCCGAGTTTCAGATAGCCAGCTTGAGGCATCCAGCAGCCAGTCTTTTGGTCTTGGACCACACCGAGGACGGCTCAACATCCAGGTAGTGAACTCAGTCTCTAAGGGGTAGGCAGAGGAGCCCCTGGGACCTTCTCCCTTGCCCCCTGTCCTAGCCTCCCCTCTCTCCCTACCTGGGCCTGATCACCATGCCCTGTGCCCACAGTCAGGCCTGGAGGATGGTGATCTGTATGATGGGGCCTGGTGTGCCGAGCAGCAGGACACTGAGCCGTGGCTTCAGGTGGACGCTAGGAAACCTACCCGCTTCTCAGGCATTGTCACACAGGGCAGGAACTCTGTCTGGAGGTGAGGCAGGCTAGCCCTGGGCCAGGAAGTTGTGGGTGGAAACAGGAGAGCTACAGTAGGGTTGGGGGGGGCACTGATGATCTCACCTTTCCTGCTAGATATGACTGGGTCACATCATACAAGGTCCAGTTCAGCAATGACAGTCAGAACTGGTGGAGGAGTCGAAATTACAGCAGTGGGATGGATGCGGTGAGTGAGTCCCACTGTGGTTCCACTGTGGCTGGGCCCCATCTGTGCTGGTAGTTTGACACCATGGTGCTAGTTGTGCTGGAGTTTCTCTGAGAATAACTCGAGTATGGGATGGATGCTGCCTCTGGAATACCCCTTCTGACCATGGGCTTCTGGCTTGAGGCACTTCTCACCTGCTCATGGTTTTGGCTTCTCTATCTCAGGACCTCTAACACCAGGCTGTAATATGGGTCCTGGCCAACTTTAGGATAGGCTTTTCCTAATTCACATGACCATGTTGTCTAATGAGTTTGACCAAGCCAGAAAACATAGCTGCCTAGGGCTGCCCATGGGCAGGGGCTGTGGGCAAGGAGTTTGTGTTTGATGCAGAGTACAATACAGGTTTAGCTGAGCCCACCGGGCAAGGTTAGCCCTGTGCTAGCCTGAGTTCCTTTCCTGGTTCCTGAGCTAGGCTGAGGTTCAAGTAGCCTTAGCAAAGAATTTGATGCTCCCAGGTATTTCCTGCCAATTCTGACCCAGAAACCCCAGTGCTGAACCTCCTGCCGGAGCCCCAGGTAGCCCGCTTCATTCGTCTGCTGCCCCAGACCTGGCTCCAGGAAGGCTCACCTTGCCTCCGAGCAGAGATCCTGGGCTGCTCTGTCTCAGGTGCGCAGTGGGCAAAGGCTGGATGGGCAAGGTCAGGATGCAGGGTGCTTCTTCCACTGTGAGCTTACCTTTACTATGAACTCACCCTCCACTAGATCCTAATGACCTACTCCCTGAGGCCCAGGCACCAGGGTCCTCTGACCCTCTGGACTTCCGGCATCACAATTACAAGGCCATGAGGAAGGTCAGATATAACCCCAGTGATCCAGGAAAGAGGGTATAACCTTCTGTGATTGTGCGCATGTCCCCCACTTCCTGTCTCCTGTTTCCTGCTTCTCTCCTGTTGACTCCTAAGCTCTGCCTCACTTGCTCTTGTCATGGCACCTCCCTGTTCCTCTCCTTCCTTCTGAACTTGCTGTTGCCCTCTTGGATGATGCCATGATCCTTCCATTTCTGTAGGTCACCACTCATGCCTCACACTCACTTTGTGAGTCCTTGCATAGCCTCATTTGGTCTGACCCTGGGATGTGATCCTCATACTTTATGTCATGCTCCTCTTCTCCTTCTGGTCCCCCAGCTGATGAAGCAGGTGAATGAGCAGTGTCCCAACATCACCCGAATCTACAGCATTGGGAAGAGCTACCAGGGCCTGAAACTATACGTGATGGAAATGTCTGACCTTCCTGGGGAGCATGAGCTGGGTACTGGCAGATGGCATAGGGAGAGGTGGGCACGGGGCAGGCCATAGCTGTGAGCCAGCCATGAACACTGTGTGTTCCCAGGGGAGCCCGAGCTACGTTATGTGGCTGGCATGCATGGGAATGAGGCCCTGGGGCGCGAGTTGGTTCTGCTCCTGATGCAGTTCTTGTGCCGGGAGTACCTGAGAGGGGACCCACGAGTGACCCGGCTGCTCAATGAGATGCGCATCCACCTGTTGCCCTCCATGAACCCTGATGGCTATGAGATTGCCTATCGCCGGGTAGGCTACTCGGCATGAGGGCTGCCCTGCCCCTTCTGCTCTGATGTCTGGAGCTACTTGGCTTGAACAAGCTTCTCTCGGCAGGGCTCAGAGCTGGTGGGCTGGGCAGAGGGTCGCTGGACCCACCAGAGCATTGACCTTAACCACAATTTTGCTGATCTCAACACACCACTGTGGGATGCAGAGGACGATGGGCTAGTGCCCCATACAGTCCCCAACCATCACCTGCCACTGCCTACTTATTACACCCTGCCCAATGCAACTGTGAGTGTTCTGGGGGTGGTGGTGGAGAGCTACCCAGGGGACCCCTGTCTCTGTGCTCCTCCCCTCTACCTTTCTCTCTCCAGGTGGCTCCTGAAACGTGGGCAGTGATCAATTGGATGAAGCGAATCCCCTTTGTGCTGAGTGCCAACCTTCATGGGGGTGAGCTGGTGGTGTCTTACCCGTACGACATGACTCGGACCCCGTGGGCTGCTCGCGAACTCACGCCTACACCAGATGATGCAGTCTTCCGGTGGCTCAGCACAGTCTACGCTGGCACTAATCGGGCGATGCAAGACCCAGATCGCCGGCCCTGCCACAGCCAGGACTTCTCCTTGCATAACAACATCATCAACGGGGCCGACTGGCACACAGTCCCTGGGAGTATGTCCCTGGGGTGCAGTTCTCCCTGTCCTTATAAATAGCCCCAATAGATAGTCTGTTGTTCCCTGCAGTGCTCACTGCAATTCCCACCCTTAAGTGTCTCCCAGGGCAGGGCTCTAGCGGGGCAGGCTCCCGCCGTGCCTTCTGGAGCTCCAGTGTCTGTGGTCCCCACAGGCATGAATGACTTCAGTTATCTGCATACTAACTGCTTTGAGGTCACTGTGGAGCTGTCCTGTGACAAGTTCCCTCATGAGAGTGAGCTGCCCCAGGAGTGGGAGAACAACAAAGATGCCCTCCTTACATACCTGGAACAGGTCAGCCCCAGTTTCCCCCCTCCCTGCTCACATTGCTTCTGGCCGATCTGCTCCCCAGTCAGGCTTCTGCCAGCTGGGCTTATTCTCAGATCCAGCTGAATCAGGTTCCCAAGATGCTGTGGACCATCACTGGCATCAGAGTATCCTAGGAAGATTTAGGACTTGAAGTGTCTGGCCAGCAGTGTGGTGTCACGTGTTAGCTGGTGGCAGATGTCAGGGAAGTCTAGGAGTGGTCCCTAGAGTTGTCTCCAACCTATACTCCAGAAAGTTTGCCTCAGAAAAGTCATGAATCTGGGGCTGGGATTTAGCTTAGTGGTTTCGCCGCCAGCCTCACAAGCACAAGGTCCCAAGTTCGATCCTCAGTACCAAAAAAAAAAGAAAAGTCATTAGGCTGATGTAGGAACTGCCTCAGCACAGAGCCATCATGTTCCATGGGAGCATGTCTCTCTGAGATGGGTCTATAAGAATAGATTCCTCGGGGATTTAGCTCAGTGGTTCCGCCCGCCTGTCTTGCAAGCACAAGGGCCCAAATTAGATCTCCGGTACCAAAAAAAAAAAAAAAAAAAAA
>NW_022900919.1:42945041-42958360 GCF_012274545.1 Fukomys damarensis
GCCACAAAAGACCCCGCGTCAAAAAAAAAAAAAAAAAAAAGAAAGCTTCCTCTGAGGAGATAGCTCAGTTGGACAGCATTGCCTACCATGTGCAAGGCCTCAGGTTCAGAGCCCAGTACCAATAAAAAGAAAAATGCCAAAATAATCTCCGGTACAAAAAAAAAAAAAAAAAAGAAAGCTTCCTCTGAGGAGATAGCTCAGTTGGACAGCATTGCCTACCATGTGCAAGGCCTCAGGTTCAGAGCCCAGTACCAATAAAAAGAAAAATGCCAAGTATGCTACTGAGGAGGCTGAGGCAGAAGGACCAGAGGTTCAAGGCCAGCCTGGGCAACTGGGACCTTGTCACAAATAAATAATAAAATAAAATTTAAAAAATAAAACATGGGCTATGGATGTAGCTCAAAACTCGCTGGGTTCAATACCCAGTACATTAAAAAAAAAAAAGATTTTGCAGAAAATAAACCCAATGACAATTGTCACTGAACTTGGAGAAGATAAGCTTTCCTAGCAGTCCAGATGTAATTTTATTAGTCAGGGGAGAATTTTGCCAGAAGTTTTGTCACCTAGAAACATTTTAACAGGTTTTCTGGGGGACACAAGAAGAAAGATAGCTGAAGGTCACCTTCTCAAGCAGAGGGGAAAGGATTTGGATAACTTTTCCCACACAGGTTCGCATGGGCATTGCAGGAGTTGTGCGCGACAAGGACACAGAGGAGGGGATTGCTGATGCTGTCATTGTTGTGGATGGGATTAACCACGATGTTACAACAGGTGTGTGTGGAGAGGGGTGGGAAGGGACTGGAGGGCTTTTGGCTGGGACAAAAGTAGAGGATCACCGGGTCCTGACTTTGCCCTTCTTTCTCCTTAGCGTGGGGTGGGGATTACTGGCGGCTCCTGACCCCAGGGGATTATATGGTGACTGCCAGTGCTGAAGGCTACCATGCAGTGACACGTAGCTGCCGGGTCACCTTTGAAGAGGGTCCGACCCCCTGCAATTTCTTGCTCACCAAGACTCCCAAACAGAGACTGAGAGAGCTGCTGGCAGCAGGGGCCAAGTTGCCCCCAGACCTTCGGAGGCGGCTGGAGCGGCTGAGAGGTCAGAAGGATTAATGTCCAGCTGAAGAGAGGAAGAGCCTTGGGCAGGCTGGACCTGTCTAGAACTAAAGGGGAAGAATGGGGAGGGAGGGACACTGTGGAGGAGCAGATGTTCTGGCTTATTAAAGCTACCTGCCATCTTCCTTGTTCTCCCTGTTGTTTGTGGCCCAGGTCCTCGCCAGGGCAGGCCTCAGCCCACCTCTCCATTCCTGTTCTGCCCACATCTGCATGCTCCTGACTCTGGAGACACTGTGTGGAAAGAGGACCCCGCCTGGACTCTGAACTCAGAGCTCACAGAGAAACTCATTTCTACCTGTGAACTTCTGCCACAGGTGCCATTATGTTCTGTGAGCATCTGCCTAGTGCCAAGCAAGTGAGGAGTCGAGGGTTAACGGTGCCCACACCTGCCCTCCTGGGCTTCCTGGGTTAAGTGTGAGGCTTTCAGAGGTGGAGGCAGGTTGCTGTGGAAATCTAGATGTGGGAAAGGTGGCACTGAAGATCTGCAGGGATTCAGTCGAGGATGCAACGGAGATGATGGTTCTAGGAGTTCGGATGGAAGGTGGGCTGGATGTGGGGTTATGGACAGAGCCCAACCCAAGGAGGAGGGAGCCAAGCAGATCAGCTGAGACTGTTTGGATCTGTTTAATCGGCCATTCTCAGAGTGTTGATAAGCAACAGGCTTTGATTAGTTTCTTTCAGACTTGAGGGATTATGTATGAGTGTCTTGCTAGGAAAACCACCCATTCTAAGGATTTCAAGCATAGAAAAAATTAATGCTAGATACTGGAAATGAAGGTCTTAGAAAAGTCAAGTAAGAAAAAGGGAGAAGGGAATTTCACTCCGAAAGCAGGAAGCTGATAACACTCCTGGGCTGGTGCTGCTAAGCTTGTATTTGCTTACGGTGGTACTGGAGCTCACAATCAACATGGTCACCTGTTGCCACCCGAGATCACTTATGGTCACCTGCAATGGCTAGGGCCAGAAATAGAATCTCTCTCTTCCATTTCCTAATCTCTAGAAGTAAACCTATAAAATGTAGGCTCCTAGGTAGAGCTTCCAAGGGGGTCAGAAATGGGGCAAATACTAATGGGCAAAATCTGTCCTAAAGGCAGCATGTAGCATTATGTAAAGTGTGCCTAGTGCTTGGCTACTGCTCTGTTTCTTGAGCTGTCTCTTCTCTCAGTCTTCACCTTTAGACTCATTTAATTACAGTGAGAAAGACTTTTCACTATCAGGTATTGAACCCTTGGCTTTTGCCCTGAGTTCCACTCCACCCTCCTTTTAAATTGAGACTTTTTATTCAGTAGGTCACCCAGCTTGGCTGAAACTTGCAATCCTCCTGTCTCAGCTTCCCAGATTGCTGGGATTACTCAGAGACACTACAATGAGAGAGTTAGTGTCACATTTTCCTGCACCTTTTCTCTCCACCTTCAATTCCTCTTATATAATGTCACTTCTTCAAAAGGTTTTTATTTGTCTAAAATGTACCTAATGAAAACTGTCTAGAAATGCACATCTGTACACACTCATACAAAATACACTTCAGGTTTAAAAAAATGCTATCTGCACTCCTGCACACCTTGTACACCCTTCCAGTAAATACACCCTTACCTGCCAAAGGATCATTATGGCAACTCCCACCTAGTCCAAAATTGCCTACTTTTTGGATGGAATTTCCTGCGTGCTTCTGGGTTTGGCCTCTGATTTCTTGGTTCCCATTTTGGTTTCACTGGATATAATAGTTCTTAGCTGTAGATGACAGAATCACTCTGGATGGTTTAAGAAAAAGGATATATTAAAAGGTTTTAGGAAGTTTACATAATCTCCACGAAAACAAGATGCTGGACTCTATTGCTGCATAATCTCAGCACAACTGGTGTCAGCAAACCCCAGTGAAATTCCCAACCATGTCATGAGGTTGTTGTAGTAGAATTACCATGCTCACCATTGCTGTCTGAGTGGCAGGTATGTTACTAAAGACAAGGTGATAGAAACTTCCATGCTTGTTTTTTTTAATTAAAGAAACTTTTATTAGTGCATGTTAATATTAAATGATGATGGAATTTATTTGGGGAAGTTGATACATGCAACTGATATATCTTAATCTGTTTCATTCCTTCCACGACATTTCCTCCTTTATCCCTTTTCCCATTCCTAGAAGTCTACTCTTCTGCTTTTCTGTCCTCTTTCCTTTGTTTTTGAATTTTATTTGTTTATTTATTGACTTATTTATGCTTTTTAAGGCTTCATGTAAGAGAAATCATGCAATATTTAACTTTCTGAGTCTGGCTAATTTCACTCAATGTGAGGGTTTCTAGTTCTGTCCATTTCCTTACAAATAGCATAATTTCATTCTATTCCATTATGTACATATACCACATTTTAGTCAATTCATCTTTTTTTGGTGGGTGGTACCAGGGATCGAACTCAGGACCTTGCGCTTGCAAGGCAAGTGGGGGAACCACTAAGCTAAATCCCCAGCCCTAATCTATTCATCTTTTGATAGGCATCTAGGCTGTTTCTGCCACTTTGCTATTGTGAATTGTGCTGTAGTAAATAAACGTGGATATGCATGTATAACTATTGTACACAGTCCTTAAGTTTTCAGGGAACATTCCCAAGACTGGTATAGCTGGGTCAAATGGTATTTCTACGTTTAGGCTTTCAAGAAATCTCAATACTGATTTCTAAAGTTTACATTCCCAACAGTTACACTGTTCCCTTTTTACTGCATCCTTAAACATTCATTGTTTTCATATTCTTAATGATAGCTATTCTAACTTGGGTGAGATGGAATCTCAGTGTAGTGCTAATTTGCATTTCTCTGATCGCTAGAGAGGTGGAACATTTTGTAATATACTTTTTGGCCATTTGAACCTCCTTTTGAGAAGTATATACTTAGTTCATTTGCCCACCTTTTAAATTTTTTGATTCATTGTTTCATGGGGGTTAATTTTTAAAAGTTCTTTATGTATTTTAGATATTAATTCTCTATCAGAAGAGTAGCTAGCAAAGATTTTCTTCCACTCAGTGGTTGTTTTCATTGTTAATTATTTTCTTTGCTGTGCACAAGCTTTATAATTTAATGTAGTCATATTTATTGATAATTCATATTCTTTCCAGAGCATTTGAAATCCTGTTAGGAAGTCTTTGCCTGTGCCTATGGCTTCAAGTGTTTCCCCTATGTTGCCTTCTAGCAGAAAGTTTCATATTCGTACCCAGGGATCCATAAATCTCCAGTACCACGAATGACAAAAATATCTGACACTTCCTTTTGCTCATTCTTAGTCCAAGTGGAGGGCTAGTATATCCATCCATTTGGCAGGACCTGAGTTACATGAGGAAACTGAGGAAGAAAAATGTCTGGGAGATTTTGCTTTAGTCTTCTAGCTTCTAAGGTATCAGAAATCAAACAAGGTTGGCATAACCAAAGCAAGGTTGGTGTAAATACTAAGTGAGCCAGTTTATAAAACCTGAAGCACTGTAGAAGATCTACGACTAGGGTTACAATATTATACATTTTTAGGGGATTGTGTTTAAAATGGACCAATAAAGCTGGTCATGGTCTTGCACAACTGTAATCCCAGCGCTTGGGAGGCTGGGGCAGGAGGATTGCAGTGAGTTTGAGGCCAGCCTGGGCTACATAGTGAGTTCAAGGCTAATCTAGGGCTGGGGATTTGGCTCAGTGGTTCTGCCGCCTGACTTGCAAGTGCAAGGGCCCAAGTTCGATCCCGGGTACCAAAAAAACAAAAACAAAACTAAACTAAAAAGGCCAATCTGAACTACATAGTAAGATATTGTCTCACGAAACAACAAGAAAAAATAGACCAATAATTTTATATCTAGTAAAGCTGTTACTCAACGGTTATACAAATACTTTTTCCAGTACAGTGAGCATCATAATAAAAATCTCCAAGCAAATAAGGAAACAACACACCATAAAAATCAGCAGAAATAACACATAGGAGATCTAGACCTGAAAGATTTCATAAATGTGAAACACCAGATGAAAATGATAAAATAATCATATTCACACTGTACAAAGAAAGAAGAGCCATGCTTCAAGACTACTACACAAACAAAAACTATAAAATGAGGTATTTGAAAAGTAATCTAACAAAATTTCTATAAAGTACAATAATATAAATATAAAACTATTACAGTAGGTGAGACACAGAGAGAATTAATGGAGTAGAAGTCGTGTCAGAAGAAAATATCCAAGTCACACAGAGATAGAGGAAACTGTAGAAAGTGATAGAATGTTTTGAAGATATATTATGGAGGAAAAGCTGAGACAGAGTAAACAGGAAGAATGGGAGAGAGCATTCTTGTGGTTTTTTTTTTTGTTTGTTTCAGTACTGGAAATTGAATCCAGAGACTCAGACATCCTTAGGCACTCTATCACTGAGCTACATTCCCAGCCACAAGAGAGAGAAAAAAAACTTTTTTTTTTTTTTTTTTTTTTGTGCCAGGGATTGAACTCAGGTCCTTGTGCTTGTGAGGCAGGCAGAACCACTGAGCTAAATCCCCAGCCCAAGAAAGCAATTTTTGAAGAGATATTTGGCGGGGGGTACTGGGGATCAAACTCGGGTCCTTATGCTTGCAAGGCAGGTGGTGGAACCACTGAGCTAAATCCTCGGCCCTTTGAAGGGATATTAACTGAGTATTTTTCAGAACTGATGATAGATACTAATTTACAAGTACGTAGAAGAATCCCCAAACTCCAAGAAAGATAAACAACTCAATGAAATAAAAGGGAAAAGATGTATAAAAGAAAAAAATATTCATTTTATTAATATTTTAAAATTTTGTATTCAATAAAATTCACCTTTTTAATGTACAGTTATGAGAGTTACATACATAGACTCTTGTGGCCACCACCACTACTACCAGAGACACAGACCCCAAGGAACTCTCCTGTGCTGTTTCTTAGTGTTTAGATACTTCTCCAATCTTGACCCTAGGAAATCATCATCTAGTTTCTGATCCTATATTTTGCTTTACCTAAATGAACTCCCAGGAGAATTAACTCAAAGAGACCCACATTTCAACATACTATAATCACGCTGGGCATGGAGATGCATGCCTATAATCCCAGCGCTCGGGAGGCTGAGGCAGGAGGATCACTGTGAGTTTGAGACCAGCTTGGGCTATATAGTGAGTTCTAGGTCGGTCTCAACTATATAGTGAGACCCTGTCTCAAAAAACCAAAAAACACAACAACAAAAAAACATACTATAATCAGATGGTCAAAAGACAAACAATATTGGTTTTTGTTTTTGTTTTTTTTGTTACTGGGGGTTGAACTCGGGTCCTTGAGCTTGCAAGGCAGGCCACCGAACCACTGAGCTAAATCCCCAGCCCAAGACAAACAATCTTAAAGGCAGGAAGAGATAAGCAACTCATCACAGATAAGTGATCCTTCATAAGATTAACAAGTTACTTCTTATCAGAAGCCACGGAGGCCAGATTGCTATGGAATGACATATTCAAAATGTTAAAGGAAAATAATGTCAACTAAGAATTCTACATGTAGCAAAACTATCCTTAAAAAATGTAGGCGAAGGGCTGGGGATTTAGCTCAGTGGCATCTCACCTGCCCCGCAAGTACAAGGTCCTGAGTTTGATCCCTGGTACTAGGAAAGGAAAAAAAAAAAAAAAAAGGAGAAATTATCACATTCTCAGATAAACAAAAACAGAGAATCCATTGTTGGCAGTCTGACTTACAAAAAGTACTAAAGAAAGTGCTTCGTGCTGAAATGACAGAACACTGGGCAGTAACTTACATCCAGTGGAAGAAGTAAAGATTACTGGTAAACTACATAAGTAAATATGATAGCATAAGTACATTTTGTTTATGACTTTTTCTCCTAGGTGATTTAAAAGACAACTATGTAAAATTATAAATGTGCTTTGCAATTCAATAATAAAAAGACAAATTATCCAATTAAAAGGTGATAAAGGATCCAAAGAGACATTTTTTTCCAACAATATCTACAAATTGCCAATAAGATTAAGAAAAAAATGCTTCAGCCAAGATAGATTATGTAAAGGCATAAATTTCCAATGATGAATGTCATTATATTGTACACTTAAAATGTATCAATAAATTTAATGAAGAAAAAGAGCAAAGAAAAAAGAAATGCTTCTAGGAAAAAAAATCAAGGAAATGTAAACACAGCCACCATGAGCTACTACTTCATAGATGGGCATAGTAAAAAAAAGTCAGTAATAACAACTGCTGGTGAAGATATGGAGAAAGAGGAACCCTTGTATTCTTTGGTAAGAATACAAAATGTTAAAACTTTGGAAAACAGTCTGGAAGTTCCTCAAACAATTAAACAAGCATTTCTAGCTGGGCGTGGCACAGGCCTGTAATTCCAGAATCCAGGCCACTAAGGCAGGGGAATTAACTGGCAAACTCAAGGCCAGCCTGGGGTACACAGTGAGGTCAAAGTCAGCCTAAACTAAGTAGTGAGGCCCTGTCTGAAATCAACAGAGATTCAAACAAACAAACAAACAAAATTTTTCGTTTCACCCAGTGATTGTAAGTATGTACCCAAGAACAATGAAAATCTGTACACACAAAAGTTCATAGAGGATATATTCACAATAACTACAAGGTGGCCACGACCCCTATCTAATGCCATGTTCAAAAATTAACTCAGATGTATCAAGACTTAAATATAAGAGATGAAATCACATAACTCTTACAAGAAATGTAGGCGAAAGCTTCATGACATTGGCAACAATTTTTTGAATATGACAAAAAAAGGCACAAGCAACAAAGGTAAAAGTAAATTGGATTAAGTGAAATTTTAAAACTTTTGTTCATTTAAGGCACTATCAATAGAGCAAAAGGGCAACTCACAAAATGGGAGAAAATATTTACAAATTACATATCTGATAAGGCTAACATTCAAAGCATACAGAAATCTCAAAACTCAAGAACAAAAATGAGAAACAACCCAATTCGAAATGGACAAAGGCCTTGAAAAGAGAGTTCTCCAAAGAAGATGTACAAGTGTCCAGTAAGCACATGAAAGGAATCTCAGACATTACTAATCATTAGGGAAGTGCAAATCAGAAACACAACAAGAGGACTGGGGATACAGCTCAGCGGTAGAGCCCTTGCTTAACATACACAAGGTCCTGGGTTCGATCCCCAGGACAAAAACAAAACAAAAGCCAACAAACCAAACACAAGAAGAACAAAACCAAGAAACCCACAAGATACTTCTTCAAATCCATTAGAGTAGTTACTATCAGAAAACAGAGAAGAGCTGTTGGGGGCCACTGTTGCCCCGGCCAGCGGGGTTCGTTATTAGTAGGGCTGGAGAAGGGGAGCACCTGGATCGGGAACGGGAACGACACAGGAAGACAGGAACCAGACAGAGCTCTTTTAGTGGTCAAAATTTGACAATTTTTATTTCTCACACAGCGGCTTTTATGCAGGCAGGGATGAGCAGGGATTTTCCCGGTTGCTAGGTTACCTAACCTAGGCTGGTCTAGCTAGATAAGGTAGGGCATGGCCAGAATGTCGCCGGGAGGGGTTAGAATGTCCCCGGGAGGGTGTAAAGTTCCTATCAGGGGCACACACACACACACACACAAGGTGGAGGGGCACACACGGAGGGTGGAGGCGCACATAGGTCTTGGTCTCCAACACACTGTGAGTCTGTTTACCAGCCTGCTCTCTGCACAGTACATTTCTTTTCCATCTTCAATAAAGGTGCATCCTGTTACCTTTCCTGTGTGTCTTCTCCAATCTTTTTCAAGACACCAAGAACCTGGAAAGAATTTCCCCAATACCCAACAGCTGGTAATGTTTCTTGGCGAGCCCAGCCACCCTTTTTGGGGAAAGTTTTTTCTTTTTTTCTTTTTCTCTCTTCTCTATGTGCTTTCCCACCACCACTTCCCATCACTCATAGTGGACACAAGTCAGTCAAGAGCTGCCACAAACTCAGTCCTGGAATAAACCGTTTCAGGCTCTGCTGGTTGCATAAAACTATACACCACTCAGGTTATATGCTGGTATGTGTGCAACCTGAAGTTTAATATGTCCCTTTTGCTCCCACATTTTTGTTCTTCTCAATACTGTATTTGGCTTTCTCAGTCTTTTTGTAGGGGGAATAGCTGTCAGTAGCTTGGTCTCCTCTTTGAGTAGGCACCTACCCCAATGTGTTCTTTTTTGCGCTCACTATGATCAAATTTTATCTGGGAGTTTTATTCTTTTATCTCTAGCTATTGTTAGTGAGTCCCTGGCTTCAGAATCCCATTCCCTAACCCTTAGGGAGCCATCTCCCCTCAGCTTGCCACGTTTCCCAACCTTCCTCGGGGGTACCGGGAAATCTCCCCCTTAGAGACAAGAGCTATGGTCTTGTTTTTGGTTATGGCTGTTTTTGGTTTTGGGGAACACAGGCCTCCCTCCTCCTTTCCCTTCTAAATCTGTTAGAGCCCCTGTTTGTTTCTTTTTCTTTTCTTTCGGTACTGGGTAATGAACTCAGGACCTTGCGCTTCTGAGGAAGGCTTGGCACCACTGAGCTAAATCCCTGGCCCGCATTTGTTCTAACAGAAACTCAGGTAATTTAGAGTTAAATTAGAGGCCTGTGGGCCTGAGCAAAACAAAGGGACAGAAAATGGAGATCGTGAGTACCTGGAGGCAGAGCTGGTCTATTTTAGTCAGTAGATAACAGATCCTATCTTTGTACTCTCTAGGGCTTTTTTTTTCCTTAAATGCTGAGGATCAGGCATCTATCTCTACTGCCTTAAAAATAATTATTAAAAGCCAGGCGTGGTGGCGCAGGCCTGTAATCCCAGCACTCCAGAGGCTAAGGCAGGAGGATCGCTGTGAGTTCAAGACCAACCTGGGCTACATAGTGAGTTCCAGGTCAGTCTCAACTAACTACATAGTGAGACACTGTCTCACAAAACAAAACAAAAACTATATATATTATTAAAGTCTTTTATTGTCAGTTTAAAGGGGAGGGTTACTGTTTCTCAAGTAGTTAGATGGCAGGGGTCTCCACCCTGGTCTGTAAGGAGTCATAGTAGCATAGTAGACTGTAGGCTATGGAGAGGTCTAAGGAAAAAGAGGAGTAGGAGGAGGAGGAGAAGAGGAAGAGGAAGAAGAGCACTCGCTTCACCAGAAACATCTGAGAGTGCAATTTGAGTTTATGGGAGATGCCCCCAGAGTACCCTCAGAAGAACCCCAGACCTAGTCTCTCCTCTCTCTCTACAGCCTCATGAATCACGATAAGTAACACTATGCCCATCCCACCAAGCTCACCACTAGGCCTTAGGATGAACTAGGAAATCTCAAGCAATGGGCACAGAATGTCAGTCTAAATTACAATACTATTTTTTAGTTAGGTCATTGCTTCAAAAGGCATGGATAGGGGTCTGAAATCTCTTACGTTCAGGCTTTATGGCTCTTTATAAAAAAACCATCCCAGGGCAAAGGCCTAAGAGGTATGGTGCTTAAAGAGTCCCCCAAGGAGAAGACCAATATCATTGAGGACCCCATCCTCAGGCCCCCACCTGTTTCTTAGGGGCATGTGAGTCTCACCAACATGTTCAGTGAAAGAAACCACACTGGGAGATCTCAACCTACTCCTCAGAGTCCTCAGACCAGGAAATCAGCCATATCCTTTCCATTTGACTCAGAAACTTCATCAGTAGTTAGATCCCAGAGAGACCCACTATTCCCCAGCTTCCTCCTCATGCTTCTCAGACAGCGTTAAGCCCCAAAGGAATACTTGGAGTGGAGTTTTTACAACTCACAACTCGTCCTGCCTCTAAGAGAGGTCCCAGGAATAGAGGGAACTACTTGAGTCCAGGCTCCTTTTTCAGTGGCAGAAGCCAACAATGCAAAGAACACAGACCAATTTTCAGAAGATCCTAGTAGGTTTGCAGATGGATTTCAAACTTTGACTCCTTCTTTTGACCTCTCGTGGTGTTGTGGCTTATGTGTAGATATCCCCCCATAGTCCCATGTGGTCATAGGTGGGGCTTTTCAGTGGTGGCTGGATCTAGAGATCTAGAGTGTGTGATGCTGGGCTCATGGGCATGTGATTACTAAATTAGTCCACTGACTGGTTTGGCACAGTTCTGGGTAGGATTAAGGGTGCCTCACCCTGGGAGTGTGCACTACTACCCTTAGGATGGAATATATGGGACAGAAAGGGGGTCATTGCTTGTTTCTTGCTACTTGCTACCTCACTGCTTTGCTGCCTTCTGCCTGCTATGAATTGTTTCTCTTCTGCAGTGTCCCTCTGCCAGGCCACACAGCCCTGGAGCCAGCCAACTATGAACTGAAACCTCTAAAAACTGTGAGCCAATTAAACCTTTCTTTTCTTCTTTTTTTTTTTTTGTACCAGGGGTCGAACTCGGGACCTTGAGCTTGAGAGGCAGGCAGAGAAACCACTGTGCTAAATCCCTGGCCCTAAACCTTTCTTTCTTTAACTTTGGGTGTCGAGTATTTTGTCTCAGCAGTGAGAAAAGTAAACAAGACACATGGCAAAATGTCCAATTTGTTTTGGCCACTTGTTGTACCTCAGATGAAAAACAAAAAATCGCAGAAGAGGCTAGGAGATATGCTGCAGAAAGAGAAAGGAATCATTTCAGAAAGGTAACTGTCCCTCTGACTGAAGCAAAATGGGACTATAATAGTGAGAATGGACTAAACATGAGGTCCAAAACGATGGCTGCTCTTACAATGGGAATAAAAAGGTGCATTAAGAAACCTGCTAATTATGAAGTAGTGAGAGGGTTACACAGGGCAAAGAGGAAAATCCAGCTGTCTCTTATACCTGATTAGTAAAAGCTTTCTGTAAACATGCAAAGTTAGATCCATCTTCCAAGGAGGGACAGGAACTAATGGGACAGCACTTCATTAGTGAATCAGCCTCAGATATTTGGCGTAAATTACAAAAAACTTCAGATGGGCCCCCAAGAACCTTTGATCTAATTGCTGGACATAGCCTTTTCTGTGTTCAACAATCAGGATCTGGAGGAGGATAAAAGGAGAGGAGCTGAGAACAAGGTCAGGCCAAAATTATGATGTTTGCAGTTGGCAGTGCTTTAAGCATACCCAAGTTATCCATGGAAAACATGAGGCCAATCAAGGAATGAATTTCTGTTTTAAGTGCAAAGAAATGGGACACTGGGCACATGACTGTACTAGGCTACCTCCAAAGCCATGCCGTGTGAGTCAGGTGGCTGATGTATCTGATTCATGGCATTGCAGGATTGATTATTTCAGGTCCCAGAGAGGGGCTAGGCCAGCCAAACCTTCACCTCCTGCTCTCACAAAGAGGTTTGAAGGATTCCAGGGAAAACTGCAATGTCCCTGTGAAATGGCAGTCAGACAGCAGGCAGACCAAGGAAGAGAGCGGAACTCAGAGAATTGGAAGGAAAGGCAGGTTTATTTACTAGCTAGTGGGCCCAGTGTAAGTCACCTTCCAGCTGAGCCCTGTTTTATTTTCATATTTAGTTGTTCTTCAGCCAGGGTAGGGGAGCAAGCAGAATGTTACAGAGGCAGAATTTAGCAAAGGGTAGGAAAGTGGAGGTAATGTTGTTTTTATAATTTATCTTTAAGACATAGGGAGGTAAGCAACTGTGTTTCAGCAGCTCATCTTCTAGGCACAGTGACCTTCCTGAGTTTAGCAGGAGGGACAAGCCTTAGGCTGTCAGCCTTGAGACTATTAGTCTCTGTTTTGTCCTTTGTTCCTTTCCATTTCACCTGTCCATGGACATCTCCGTCTTTTTGTGAGGAACCCTGGGTGACCTTGGAGGTCATGGGTAAGCAGATTCAATTCCGTATAGATAAAAAAGTGGCTTATTCTGATTGATATTTGTTATTTTTGAGATAGGGTCTCTCTCTGTAATTCAGGCTGGCCTTGAACTCACTATGTAGCCCAGGCTGGCCTCAAACTCATGGCGATCCTCCTGCCTCAGCCTCTCGTCCTGGGATTATAAGCATGCACCAGTATACCCAGCCTTACTGTTTTAACTTTCTTCTCTGGAAAACACTCCTATAGATCTATAAGCATAACTGGGGTCAAACGGGGGGGCGGTCTTAGTCAGAGCTCCTTTACTCTTGCTTTGACATATCAATTCAAAGGTCTAATATTCAACCACTAATTTTGTTGTTGTTATTTTGTGTGTGTGTGTGTGTGTGTGTGTGTGTGTGTGTGTGTGTGTGTACTGGGGATTGAACTCAG
>NW_022900919.1:42958402-42981786 GCF_012274545.1 Fukomys damarensis
ATTGAACTCAGGACCTTGCCCTTGTGTGGCAGGTGGCAGAACCACTGAGCTGAATCCCTGGCCCTCAACCATTAGGTTTTAATATAGTGTATTACTCCCTTACTTGGAAGAGATTTACTATTAAAATTGGGGCAGTTCTCCAATTTTGGCAAAGGCTTTAGAAATAAAATACTATCTCCATTTTGCATGGAGACCTCAGTCCTCTGAAAAGGTTAAAGGAGCCAACCAGACTCTAAAACAAATTCTGGCAGAACTTTGTCAAGAGACTTCTGAGTCTTGTCCCTCATGAGGATTCAGAATACCTTCAAATTGGGCTAAATATAAGTCCATTTGAGATTCTACATGGGAGGCCTTTTCTATAATCTGATACAATAGTAGACCCAGAGGCCACAGACTCTTTACAACAACCTATTAAACTGGGCCAAGTACAACAAACTGTTCAACTACATGGAAACAAACACCTGGTAGCTCCGGGCCCAGGGGGACCACCTTGTGTATATCCTGGAGACCAAGTGCTCATTAAAACTTGGAAAGAAGGAGCTGGCTGTGATGGTGCACGCCTGAAATCCCAGCACTCGGGAAGCTGAGGCAGGAGGATCGCTGTGAGTTCGAGAACAGCCTGAGCTACATAGTGAGTTCCAGGCCAGTCTCATCTACATAGTGAGACCCTGTCTCAAAAAGCAAACAAACAAACAAACAAAAACAAAAACTTGGAAAGAAGGGATTCCTGCAGACCAATTAAAACCAAAATGAAAGGGCCCCTTTTCAGTGAATATTGCCACACCCACTGTAGTAAAGTGGCAGAGATAGATAACTGGATTCATCTTTCTAGGATAAAGCCAACCCCACCTGAGGGAAAAGACTACCCAAAAGAAGAAAGCCCGTGCACCTCTGGAAGATCTGGGATCCTCTTTCAGAAGCAAGACTAGTTCTGCTCTGTGTGCAGGGGAGGAGAGCCACTAATGACCCCTGATTCTCCACAGTTTACATGGTCACTTGTATTCAGACTCTTGCTTTTTCACTGGATTCTTAATGTGGATAATCTTGCTAAGACTAAGGCTCTCAGGCTCTTGCTAGTTCATCTAATATTCCTCTTCGCCATGACTGTCTCTCCACAGGCACAATGGAAATTAAACATCTTAGAAAAGATCTCCCAAATACATAGTAACATGGAAAAATAATATCTCTAATTGCTGTATCTGCCATCATCCACCTTTTTATGACAGATCAAGAAATAGTCTGACCTGCTCGTTTTCATATTTGGACTTTGTCTCCTCAATCTAATAGTAAGGCTCATCTATTCAAGGCTTCAGACAATGATCCAGATATAGCCCATGATTCTCCTGACAAAATCACAGAGTTTTTTCTCATTGAACAAGGCAGTTCAACAATTCTGGACATGTGGACACTAACTCTTTTCTCATTGTTTTCTGGCATGTTTGCAGTGTAGTTGGAGAGAACATAATGCCCAGTAGGTAGGGCCTATAGGCCATTTCAGCAGGAAGCAGCTATAAGAGAAGAGAGACCTCTACTCCCTCAGCATTCCATAAAGAATTATGTGGATTCGGTCTCTCACTGGGGGATTAGGTAAGATTTTAGGGCTGGAGCAAAACTGGTCAGAATCTGTCAAAGTCATGAATCCCAGAGCACACACAGAGCACTGTATATAGGACCAGTCAGAAGAGTTGTCTTTTTAATCCTTCATTTACATCTGGTGCTAAAACAAGCAAATGTTTGATAGGACAGTTTAAATCTGGTGCCAAGTCAGTTTTTGCTATGAAAATCATCCCGATTTCCTTCTTTGCACGAAGGTTACACCAATCCAGGAATTCTAGGTACAAGAAACCTCCTCCATTATCCTCATGGCCGCTGTGAGTCCATTCACCGGCTCACTCTCACTGTGCAGAGCATACTTTTTTTCTATCTTCAATAAATGTACATCCCCACTACTATTTCTGTGTGTCTTGTCCAGTCCTTTGTTCAGGACACTAAGAACTTGGAAAGAATTTCACCAAGACCCAAAATCCAGTAACAGTTTGGCTTGAGAGATGTGCAGGGTAGGAATACAACATACTTTTACCATGTGTGCTTGAATCGTGCCAGTGCCCTTACTTTCAGGCATTTTTTTATGCTCTCCTCCCTGGCTCTTAAATGGTAGTTACTTATTTTCATTTTATTTCACTATGTTGTTTCTCCTTTGGAGACAAATAATAACAGGATTCAATCTGTAAAACCATGAGCCCAAATCAAACTTTTCTTAAAAAACAAAGAACAACTGTTGGTGAAGATGTGAAGTCGGATCCCTTGTGCACTGTTTGTGTGAATGTAAAATGGTATAGTTGATTTTGAAGACATATGATGATTCCTCAAAAAATTAAACAGAATAACCATATGATCTAGTGATTTCAATTCTGGTTTTATACCTAAAATAATTAAAAGCAAACACTCAAAGAGATATTTGTACCCCCACATTCACAGCATTATTCCCCAGAGTGTAACATTACTCACTGCAGTTGAGGGGTAATAGCAACCCAGGTTCCATTGATGGACTAAATTAAGTAAAATGTGGTGCATACAAACAGACAATGGGAAATTAGTCTTAAAAGGCAAGAAATTCTGGCCCACTTTCCAACGATACTACACTAAGTGAAGTAAGCTACTCATAAAAAGACCAGTATAGGTATAGTGTTGTATGATTACATGTCTATGAGGTACTTGGAATAGTCAAACTGCAACACAGAGAGTAGAACAGTGGTTGCCAGGGCTGGGGGAGGAGGGAAAGAGGAATTATTGTTTAATGAGTATAGCATTTCAGTTTTTCAAGGTGAAAAGCATTCTAGAAGTAGTGTTGGTTGCATAACAATGTAAATATATTTAATGCCACTGAACTGTGCACTTAAAAAATAATTAAGGTGGTGAGTTTTAGATTAAACATATTTTGCCATAATTTAAAAAATTTAAATTGTAAACTGCTATATTTGGAAACACACTTTATTTTGTTTTTTGTTTTTTCTTTTGGTACCGGGGATTGAACTCAGGTCCTTGAGCTTGCAAGGAAGGTGCCAGAACCGCTGAGCTAAATTCCCAGCCCTGGAAACACATTTTAAAGAAATAAAAAGGAATGAAGCACTAATGTGTAACAAAACATGGACAAACCTTGAAAACATGCTAAGCAGAAAAAACTCTTCACTAAGGATCTGTAATGTATGACTTCATTTGTATGAAATGTCCACTACAGGCAAATTGGTAAAGACAGACCACAGATTCATGGTTCTTTAAGGTCTGGGCGTACTTAGGAAAGAAGGGTGATAGTTAAAAGAAACAGGATTTTGTTTTTGTTTCTTTTGAGGTGATAAAAAATGTTCTAAAATTGAATTGGTTCATACAAATCTGAAAATGTATTAAAAACCATTGAATTACACTCTTTAAGTGAATGAATTGTGTGGTTGTGAATTTTATCTCAAAGCTGTTCAGAAAGTCTGAATTGGTAGGGACACGATGTATAAAACATAGTTTGTGTGATGACAACAGCACAAAGGGGTGCAGAGGGAATGGAGCTAAACAGGAGGAAAGTTATTGTACACTACTGAAATTAAGCAAAAGTTTTATATACTGTTGAAATTAGCAAGCTAATTGGTAAAAGTTAAGGTGTTATTCTAGGCATGGAGTCACATGCTTGTAATTACAGATCTTGTGAGGCTGAGTCAGGAAGATCATAAATTCAAGTTCAGTCTGGGCAACTTAGTAACTTAATGAAACTCTGTCTCAAAAAAAGGGGGGCTGTGATGTATCTTAGTGTGAAGGCCATTAGTTCAATCCCCAATACAAAAAAAAAATTGTGTTACTTAATTTGCAAGACAACCACTAAGTAAATAACTTTAAAAATATAGTTTAAAAAAAAGGAAAGGCAGAGAAAGGAGGTTTGCAAATTCCCAGACTGTGCAACTTATGACTTAGCAAGACCCTGTCTCAAAATAAAAAAAAATAAAAACACAGTGGGCCTATAGCTCAATGTGAAGGCCCTGGGTTCAATCCCCAGTAAACATACACATGCAATCCAGGAAAATTAAAATGGTACAATAGAAAATATTTATTTTACAGTGGGTGTGGTGCACACCCGCTATCTCAGCACTTGGGAGGCTGAGGCAGGAGGATTGCTGTGAATTTGAGGCCAGCCTGGACTAACTAGTGAGTTCCAAGTAGTCTAAACTACAAGGCTAGACCTTGTCTCTAAAATCCCAAAACAAAAACTTTTTTATTTTAGCACAGAAGAAGGCAGCAATGGAGGAAGAAAAATAAGGCATAGAAAAAAAATAGCAAAGTGGCAGATGTAGATCCTACCTTATCAGTGAAAATGAAACTGAATTAAACACTCTAATAATATGGCAGAGATTGATATGGTGGGTTAACAAAAGTATGGTTCAACATCTGCTGCTTATAACAGATGCAGTTTAGATTCAAAGACACAAACAGTTCGAAGATAGGATGCAAACGATATACCATGCAAATAGTAATCAAAAGAGACTGGAGTGGTTTTATTTTTTGCCTTTGTCAGTGTCATGTAAATGGAATCTTTCTCGTAGCATAATTCATTTGACATTTATCAATGTTGTTGCATGTATCCCTAGTTTGTCCCTCTAATCTCCGAACAGTATTCCTCACAATTTATCTGTCCAGCCACTGAAGGACATTTGGGTCACTGTAGTGACTATGAATATTGCTGCTGTGAACACATACAGGTTTTGGTGAATACAGTTTTCATTCTTGAGGATAAATATTTAGAGGTGGGATTGCTGGGTCATGTGATAAGTGTGTTTATAAGAAACTGATTTCCTGAGGCTATGGCAGGAGAATCACCACAGCTCAAACCCAGCCTGGGCTACATAGTGAGTTTAAGGCCAGCGTGAACTACACAGTAAGACTGTCTCAAAACAAAACAAAACAAGAAATGGATTTCCTGAATGGCTGTACTCTTTTTTTTTTTTGTACTGTTTTTAATTGTGAGACTTCTGTTGCTCTGTTTTCCTCATCACAGTAACTTTTATTTTAACCATTGTAACAAAAATATGCCTTCTTATTATTCTTTTAATTTGCATTTCCTTTACTAGTGATGTTGAACATCTTTTTATGTGTTTATTTGCCATTCATATATATTTCATTCATATGCTTTTTCAAATCTTATGCTTATTGTGTAAGATCATTACTTTTAAAATAATTATAGAGTCACAGGAAGTTGCAAACATACTACAAAGGGACCCATATGTGTTCAGTCAGCATTCTCCAGTGGTGACACACAGCTGTGGTAGTACAATATTGTATGGGCTGAATGTCTTCCCCTAAATTTCATATGCTGAAGTCCTAACACCCAGAACTTCAGAATGTGATGCCTGGCTGGGCATGGTGACACATGCCTGTAATCCCAGCACTCGGGAGGCTGAGGCAGGAGGATCGCTGTGAGTTCGAGACCAGCCTGGGCTACAAAGTGAGTTCCAGGTGAGTCTCAACTACATAGTGAGACCCTGTTTCAGAATGTGATGCCTGTGTATGGTGCTAGGGTCTTTAAAGAGGTGGTTCAGGAAAACTGAAATCACATGGGTGGACCTTAACCCAACATGACTAGTGTCCTTAAAGAAGAAGAGATTCATCCTTTAGGACACAGATGTGCTCAGAGGAAAGATCATACGAAGACAAAGAGACAAAACATTCATCTACAAGCCAAGGTGAGAGAAGCCCAGGAGAAGCCAAATTTGCCAGTACTTTGAACTTGGACTCCTAGATTCCATCTCAAAGAGCAAATAAACTGCCATTGTTTAGTCCCACCCAGCCGGTGGGACTCTGTCATGGCAGCCACAGAAACTACTGTAAATATCCAAACCAGAAGATTGGCATTGGTACATTAGTTAACTTACCATAGACCTTATCAAGTTTTTGTCATTTTGAAAAATCTGTATTTATTTGTGTGTGCTGAGTATAGTTTATACAGTTTTATCCCATGTGTAGAACAGCTTCATCTCTGAAAAAGAGCTCCATTATGTTACCTTTTTGTATTTGCACCCTGTACCTCCTCCCCATTTCTTTCCCTTGGCAACTACTAATTTGTTCTTCATTTCTGTTGCTTTGTCATGTAGAGAATGTTTTATGAGTTCAATAATACAGTATGTAGTCTTTTGAGATTGACTTTTTTCAGTAAGTATAATACCCTTGACATTTATCAAGGTTGTTGCGTGTATCAGTAGTTCACATCTTTATATTGCTGAATAATACTGTATTATATGGATGTTCCAGAGTTTGTTCAACTATTCACTCGTTAAAGGACATTTGAGTTGTTTCCAATATTTTGATATCATAAATAGAATATGAACGTTCATGAATAGGTTTTTTGTGAGCACAAGTTTATATTTCTCTGGGATAAATGCTTAGACTCTGATTGTTGTGTTATATCATAAGTGCATATTGAATTTTGTAAGAAATGTTCAGACTCTTTCTAGAATATCTACACCATTTACATTCCCACTGGCAACGTATGAGAGATCCAGCTTCTCTGTGCACTCACTTGTTACATGTTATTTTAGTTGTCCATTACACATGTACTTAACTGTTCTAGCATGGTTTTAAATTTGCATTTCCCTAATGGCTAATGATGTTGTATATTTTTTATGTGCTTATTTGCCATCTGTAGCTGCTCTTTGGTGAAATATCTGTTCATGTCTTTTGTCCACTTTATAATTGGATTTTTTACCTATTGAGGTTTTAGAGTTCTTTTGCTCATTTAAAAAATTGCGTCGCTTTTCTTATTTTTTGAATTTTGAGAACTGGATACAGGTCCTCTATCTGATATATGATCTGCAAGTATTTTCTTTCAATCTGTGGTTTGGCTTTTCATATTTTCTCTTTCTCTCCCCTCCCCTACTTTCCCCTTTCCCTTTCTCTTAGCAAATAATCAAATAAAGGCTTGTTATATTTGAATGATTGAGCTGTGTAATCACTAGGCTACTGTGTAGAGATGAGAGGAGGAGCTTTTATCTTGTCTTCCTCTGTGGACAGTCTTGAAGATCCCCCCAGCTTGGAGACCCTCCTAACTGCATTCGGTGCCTCCTTGGTCCCAGACCTATGGGCCCCAGCCTGGTCGGCTGGAAGCTGTTTGAGGTCCTTGTCCGCCTTCAGCTTGTGGCTGTGTTCCGTGAGTCAGCTGGCTTTTACGTGTTCTTCCTCACTTCAGGGACAGACACACATGGTGCTCAGATTCATGGCATGTTCTGCGCAGCTGGCACAGAGCTGTCACTCCTATCCACTCAGCTTACCTTCTCCGGCATTGGATTCTTGGCAGTCTCCTTTTGCTCCCTGCATCCATATGCCTGCCCTTCTATTGGGTTGAGTTTTTTATAGTCTTTGGCTTTTGGATGATCAGCCTATTTTTGATGAACTTCTGGGTCTGTGAGCCAGAGTTGGCTATGTCATCGGTCTCAGCGGGGTCCTTTATTTATTATTTATTTATTTTTGTGGTGACTTGCAAAATATTGTGCCTGGGTGCTCAAACCCAGAGATTTGTGTGCACTAGGCTCTGATCTATACCCCAAGACCTTAGGAGAGCCCTTCTGAAACCTAAGCATGCTCATGTCTGTGGCTGTGGCAGGGAAAGGAAAGACCCCCTTTTAATTTTCTTTAGCAAAAGGCGAAAGATTTATGCTATCTGAAGAGAAACCAGAGTCCCTCCTTTTAATTTTGCAAATAATATTATTTGCAAAATAGAAGTTTGAATTTTTTATAAAGTGATAATTTCATAGGCGATTTTTTTCTGTGTATAGTACCGGAGATTGAATCCAGGGCCTTCAAGCTGAGCTGCATTCCCAGTCATTAATTTGCCCAGTCTGGGCTTGCCCCAGTCTCCCAAAGCACTGGGATTATATAGGCATGTGCTACCACACTCAAGCTTATTTAATTTTTTTTGCATAGGGAGGTCCAGTTGTTCTAGCACTTCTAACTGAAAAAACTGTTCTATCCTTAAATGAATTTTCTTCTTTAAATTCTTTGTATCTTTGTCAAAGATTAGTTGACCAAGTGTGAGTTCAGGGTCAGCCTGGGCTACATAGTGAGTTCAAGGCTAGCCTGAACTACATAGCAAGACCCTGTCCAAAGAAATAAAAGAAAAACTCAGTTGACCAACTGGGAGCAGTAATGCATGTCTGTGATCCCAGCTACTTGGGAGGCTGAGACAGGAGAACTGCAAGTTCCAAGCCAGCTAGAGTAATTTAGCAAGATCTTGTCTCAAAATAGATAGTTTTAACAGTGCTGGTGATGTAGCTCAGTGGTAGGGCACCTGCCTAGCATGTACAAGGCCCTGGGTTTAACCCAAGTGCCATCACAGACAGAAAATAAAACCAACCAAATAAACAAAAACCAAAAAAAGTTGACCAAAAAAAAAAAATCAGTTAACTATATTTATGTGGGTCTATTTCTAGGATTCTTTTTTCCTTTTTAATTTCTGAGATCCTTAATCTGTTGCATAGCATATCTGTTCACCAATACCGCACTAACTGACAGTTGTGGCTTTGTGATATATCTTCAAACTGGGTAGTATGCATATGCAAAAGAATGAAGCTGAACCTTCATCCTACACCATATACAACAGTGACTCAAAATAATCAAAACTCAAAGCCTAACAGTGACCCAAAATAATCAAAACTCAAAGCCTAACAGCTAGAACTATATAATTCCTAAAAGAAAATGGGAAAATCTTTATGACACCAAATTTGTCAATGATTTCTTAGCTATAATACCAAAGCACTGGCAAAAATAACAAAAATAAGTTGGACTTCATCAAAATTATAAACTCTCATTCATCAAAGAACACTATCAAAGAGTAAAAAGACAACCCACAGAATGGTAGAAAATGTTCACAGAAAATCAAGCATCCAGTTGTATAAAGAACCTATACAACTTGGGCCAGGGATTTAGCTCCATGGTTTTGCCGCCTGCCTCGCAAGCACAAGGACCGGAGTTCGATCCCTGGTACCAAGAAACAAACAAACAAAAAAAACCTATCACCACAAATAACCTATACAACTCAGCAGTAGCAAAAGAACAACATACAAACAAACACAGCTACCTAACTCAAAAACAAGCAAAGAGCTGGAAGACATTTCTTCAAAGAAGATATACAAATAGCATAAGCATATGAAAAGATTAGTCATCTTTAGTCATTAGGGGAATGCACATTGAAATCACTTGAGATAGCACTTCATGTCCATTAGGATGGCCATTATCAATAAAACTGAAAGTAAAAAATGTTCATAATGATATGGACAAATCAGAACCTTTGTGCACGGCTGGTGGGAATGTAAAATGTTGCAACCACTGTGCAAAATAATATTCCCTCAAAATATTAAACAGAACCACGTCTCGACAACTCTACATTTCAGTATATATCCAAAAGAATTGATACATGTACACCAATGTTTATAGCAGCATCCTTCACAATAGCCAAAAGGGGGAAAAAACCAGTCCATCAAGATGAATGAACAAAATGTAGTTTACACACAGACTATTTCTCAGCCATAAGAAGAAATGAAATCCTAATACAAGCTACAGCAAGGATGAAGTTTGGAAACATTGTGCTAAGTGAAATTAACCACACATAAAAGGACAAATACGCGACTCTATCGATAAATTCATACAGACAGAAAGTGGAATGGAAGTTGTCAGGGGTTGGGGGAAGAAGGAGGAGGAGTTAGTGTTTAGTGGGTATACAGTTTCTGTTTGAGATGATGAAAATGTTATTGGAAGTAAATAATGGTTGTACCTAATGACACAGAATTATACACTTAAATGGTTAAATGGTAAAATTTACCATATACATATTTTGCCACAATATAAAAATTTACCACCTCCCCAAAAGGACACTCCGTAAAACTTTGGTAGTGCTATGCCTTTTTCTTTTCCAAAACTGTTTTGGTATTTTCATTTATTTACCTTTTATATACATATTAGTTTCAGAATTTAAAACATTCTTTCTAGGAATTTGATTGGGATTACATTAAGTCATTTGGGAAGGTTAACATTTTAATTAAATTGGGTCTTCCAATCCATGAACATGGCATGTTTCTCCATTTATTAGATCTCTTTCATTAGCATTTTGCAGTTTTTAGCTATAGATACATAATTTTTTGTTAGATTTATTTTTAAGTATTTGATTTCCTTAGATATTATAAATGATATGGCTATGGACTGAATTGTTTCCTCCAAAATTCATATGGTAAAGTCATATACTCCATTACTTCAGAACGTCCCTGTATTTAGAGACAGAGCCAAGATAATTAAGGCTAAACAAGGTCATGCGGGCCCTAATCCAATAAGTCTGGTGTTCTTACAAGAGAGACACCAGAGCTTGCTCTCCCTCTGCCATGTGACACAGGGAGAAGGTGGGCATCTGTAAGCCAAGGAGAGAGATCTCAGGAGAATGAAATCTGCTAACATTTTTTTTGGAGGGGGTTGAATCCCCTTACTCTGCTGGATCTCTGAGATCACATTGCTGGTGTTCTTTGGGGCACTTCAGGAGGGAGGAGGTTTAGGCTCCCTACTGGAAGTTGCTGGGGTGTTAATAGATAGGGTCACAGCTGTTTTCTCTGTGGAGTTTGTTTAGAGTGTAGGGGTTATTGGTTCTAAGTTTCTGTCTTGCTTGGTTGCTCTTTACTTGGTCCTTTGGCTCAAGAAAGCAGGTTTTTGTTGGGAGTATTTTTTGTTTATGTTTACACTCATTGGCATTTCTAGATTGATAGTTTTAAAGTTACAAATCTAGGACATATGGGGCAAAAAGAAAACCCAGGGAAATCTCTGCCATCTTTCCTGAAACACTGACACTCTTAAATAACCCGTCTCCTTTCCTCCTCCACTCCTACATTTGTTTGTTTAATATATAACACCTAGGCTTTTTGGGGGGTGTGGGGTACGGGGGATCAAACTCTGGCCCTTGTGCTTTTGAGGCAGGCAGTGAAACCACTGAGCCAAAACCCCAGCCCCATATCTAGGGTTTTAAGTTACACTTAGGAGGAGTAAGGAAAACTACACACTCCATTTAAGGAAAATCTCCATAGCTTCTTTTTGTTTGCTTTGATTTTTGGTGCAAAAATTTTCTGCACATTGAAGTTTTTCCTACCTCTCCTCACACCCCTCCTCCCCCAGCTTTCAGTGCTCACTACCCTGGAGCACAATGCCATAGCACAATAGCACCATGTCCTCTGGGGTGCCTGTAACCTCCTTTTCTCATTTCTGTGATCTTCCCCCTAGTCACTCTGTAGTGCCCCTACCACCTAAGGGAGAACTAGGATTGCTGTCCCAGCCCTGCAGAAGGAGAAACAGAGCTGGCTCAGTACATTTTGTTTTGTTTGGAAAATCAAAAGGGAAGCCTTGAAGGAAGCAGGAATTGATGCCAAGACATCATCTTGGAAAGAGGAGGGACAGCAAGATGGCCACTCCTCACCCTTCCTTGGGGACCGTTGTGGGGGTCATCTCATCTGGGAGGCAGGGGAGCATGTGGCGGGGGGGTGGGTCGGAGAAGCTCAGAGACAGGAGAGGGCATCAGCTTTTAGAGACATCTGTGGCAGCAACCGGGGAGCTGTGGGGTCAGCAGAACCAATGTAGACACCACCAATGCTCTCATAACAATGTCCCCTATTGAGTCAGCGATCTCTCTGCTACATGTGTTTACCTCATTGCAGAATTCTGCACATCCTCATTTGACTTCCCTGGGTAGAGATCTACCCTTTGTCTTTCAATGGCCCAGAACATATCCTATAAGCCTCACTTGAGATGGACAGGCCTAGGTCCTGTTCTTGGAGGTAGGAGGTAGAGAGACACAGTGGGGCTCTGAGTGTCCCACCTAGATCCTCTCTCCCAACCAGTGTGCCCATCCTGTGCTGTGGTACTGCTGGCTGCTCACAGCTCACAGCTGCCTCCTCCTCTCAAGTACTGCCCATGGCACGTGGGAGCTGCTTTACCTGAGCTGGGCCATGCTTGTTACCTACAGAGACCATATGCTTGCCTAGCTCTTTTCCCTTTCATTACCTGCCTCTTTCCCTCCTTTTCTTCTAGAGAGCACTTTCATGTGCACCCAAGTCCTCATTTCAGACTCTATTCCAGGGAATCCCTCCTAAGATAATGAGCTATGGTTCATGCTAAATAAATTGCAGATCTAATGGCAATGCAGTCCCATCCTATTGGCTGTGTGCAGGGAAGAGGAGGCTTTGCTGGAGCACTTTCTCTGCACATTTACATCCACCTGTGTGTGAATGCATGCACGCGCGCGCACATACACACACACACACACACACACACACAGGCACACATCCATTCTCACAATTCCCCTCTCCCAACACCTTCTGCTGCTGAGCTACTCCCCAGGGGAAGAAGTGAGTTTGGAGAAATTCCGGCATCCTTCAGGTTTGATGGGTTTTTTATTTTCAAGCAAGACCAAGAGGGGTTGCCCCTGTGTCACTCAACAGTGGGGCAAGGGATGCCTGGTACTCTTGGAACCTGCTCCTGGCCTGGCCTGAACCTGGAGACCTGCTGGACTCTGTGCTGGGGACCCAGCGGGGCACTATAGACAGCCTGCCAGATTTGGGTCTGCTTAGCCACCACCCCACCACAATCCACTGGCAGCCACAGTTTGTGTTGGCAAGGTGAACCTCTAGGCCCAGTTCCAAGAAGAGCCTGGGGACTAGCCCAGAAAAACCAGCCTTCACCACAGAAGCCAATGCTTGTTGGACTTCAGTCAGCAGCAGCCTGAAAAGGGCTGGATCCTCCCCTATCCACCTGAAGATGGACTTGATTCTCGGTGAGTGGGTGGGTGCGTAGGAGTGGCCAGGCTCCTACATGGGTGGAACCCTGGGGAAAGCCCCAGGGGAAGCCAGACGGCTTTTCTGCTCTTCACTGGTGCTGAGACAAGCCTGCGGGAACCGTACACAGGGAGGGGACTGGGGCAACCTGAGGCTCCCACCACCCCTAGCCAAGGGTGCTTCAGGGTTGGCTTTTATCCCCAGGCCAGTGGGGGTGGAGCAGAAAAGGCTTTGGGCTGGGGATTTAGCTCAGTGGTTCCACTGCCGCCTGCTTTTCAAGTGCAAAGTGTCAAGTTTGATCCCCAGGTACAATAAATAAATAAATAAATAAATAAATAAATAAATCAATCAATCAATCAATCAATCAATCCTAGGATGCTAGGTTCTAAGGAACAACAAATCTGCTCCTTGATAGCATTTTTTCCTTTCCCTTTTATACCCTGGCTCCTTCTTTCAAGGGATACAAGAGTAAAAAAAGGAATGTCTTGTTTCTGTTACTGCTTTGCCAGGAAACCTCTTCTGCATCTTTAGAGTCATAAAGTCTCTTTCATGTAGAGGAGATCCATGCTCTCAGGAGTCCCTGTACCCCAAGTCGCCTGAAGTCCCTGCAGCTCCAAACCCCTGGGAGCTGACTGTGTTCCCCGCCAAGGTTGAGGCAAGGAGGGGGTTGAGACTCCTTCACCTTTGCGGTGTGGATCCACAAACCACCCATGAGGGCTCACCTGGGTGTCAACAGAGGGGACCAGACCTGAGGAGTCAAGGTGGGATGAAATCATAGTTAGAATAGGATGGCAAGAGATGGGTTAGACTGAGGTAGAATGACTTGGTGAGAGATTAACATATGTTTATTCTTGTATTTTTCCCAGGAAGTAGCAGAAGGTAGTACGGCAAGAAGATGCACTGAGGTGATCCATATTGTGTATTTTGTTTCCTAAAAGCACAGCTTCTTGAGAGGTAGGGAAGGGGAAGGACCAGGATGTGCCTTCTGCAAGAAGACTGACCGCAGTGAGAGAAAAAAAGGAGGGGTGAAAGAATGGCGCTACATGTTACAATCAAACGATCCTGGACAAAGGATATATGGCAGTTTACCTTTAAATATATAGCTAATGTGATGATTCAAAATGAAACATATAAGAAATGTAATTCAGCACATTAATAAAATAATGGAGAAAGTCACTTGATCATTTCAGTATATGCAGAAAAGCATTTTATAAAATTTGGCATCTAGTCATATATTTTTGAAATTTTTAGAAAATTAGGGAAAGAATAGGTATAAACCAAACATGATACTTAGTGGTGAAATGCTAAAGGTTTATCATCTAGGATCAAGACAAAATGAAGGTGTCCACTATCAGTACTTCTATTCCACACTATACTGAAGATTCCAGCCAGTGCACTTAAGAAATAAAATAAATTGGAAGAAATAAAGGTTGCAAGAGAAGAAATAAAACTATCCTTGTTTGCAGATGACATAATCATGTACTTAAAATTGAAGACAATCTATGGATAAAATATTACTGTAAGTGATCTAAGCAAGTTTGCTAGGTACAAATATATAAAAATCTATTGTTAGGACAGATGTGGTGGCACACATCTGTAATCCTAGCACTTGGGAGGCAAAGACAGGAGGACTACTATGAGTTCCAGGCCAGCCTGGACTACATGAGTGCTGTCTCAAAAAAACAAAACATTGCTAAATCCTGGTGTGATCGTGCATGCCTGTAATCCCAGCACTCAGGGAGGCTGACACAGGAGGACTGTAAATTCATCCAGGCTGGGCAACATAGGCATTTAGCAAGAACTTGTCTCAATAAAAATAAAATAAAAAATGGACTGTGGAGCCAGGGATTTAGCTCAGTGGTTCTGCAACCTTCCTTGCAAGGACAAGGACCCAAGTTCTATCTCTGGTACGAAAAAAAAAAAAGAAAGAAAGAAAAAAAACAATACCAGGACTGTGGATGTAGCTCAGTGTGAAGGCTGTGGGTTCAATCCTCAGTGCCACACAAACACACACATGCATATACATGCACACACCCCTATACAGTCATCTTTCTATATACCTGTAACAAACAGAAAAAGAAATGAAGAAAATGACATTAGTAATAGCATAAAATAATAAAATACTTAGGGATAACTGAAAGATTTAACAGAGAGGCCTATGAAATATTACTAAAAGAAGTATCAAAATGGATATTCATAGATTGAAATAATATTTTAAAGTTGCTGATTTTCCATTAAATGATCTATAAATTTAATACAATCCCAGGGGAAAAACAGCAGACTGATTATAAAATTACAATGTAAAAAAGACTCAGAGTAGCTAAGGTAATCATAGAAACTAAATTGGACAACTTGCTATACTAGACATCAAAGCTTAGTGTAAAACTGAAGTCATGAAGGTAGAATGGTATGCGTATAAGGATAAATGAAAAAAAAAAATCAATGGATCAGAATAGAGAATCCAAGGGCCGAGGATTTAGCTCAGTGGTTCTGCCACCTTCCACACAAGTGCAAGGTCCTGAGTTTGATCAAAAAAAAAAAAAAAAAAAAAAAAAGAATAGAGAATCCAGAACAGACTCCTGAATGTATGGACTGGATTTATGACAAAATTTTCACTGGAGTGAGGTGGGAGAAAAGATGGACATTTCAGTTAATGTTGAAGGGCCTTGAGTATCCAGATGAAAAAAACTGATCCCTATCTCACACTATACACCAAAGCCAATTCTAGTTAGATCATGAGTCTTTTGGGGGGGCGGGGGGTACCGGGGATTGAACTAGGGTCCTTATGCTTTCAAGATAGGTGGTGGCCCCATTGAGCTAAATTCCTGGCGTTAGATCATGAGTCTATAAAAACTAAAACAAGAACATTTCTAAAATATCCTCTTGACTTTGGAGTAAATATTTCTCAAAAAGGATGTAAGAAGTACCAACCACACAGAAAAAATTGAAAATTTACACTACGGTCACCAGTTTTTGCAAAAAAAAAAAAAAGCCTATGTTAACAATAAAGAAAAAGGAGTACAGAAGAAGTGATGGATCTGAGGTTCACAAATGTAGCCAATACTACACACCTATCAGGACTCTCATTTTGAGGGTCTTCTTGGGAAGATTATACTTCAGGCTGGTAGTTCCAAGGAGCTACCATTCCTTTTCATGGGAATTTCCCATATGGTTGTTGTTATTGCCACTGAGGTGGGAGCAGAGGAAAGAAGCTTGAAGATACAATTGCAACGGTGAGGATGGGGTAGGGGAATGTGGCCACACCAAGCTAAGGAGTTAAGACTTTGAAGTTGCTAGCCATAAAGAGCCTGTCCCTTCTTGGGGAGATAGACACTATAAACTCCGACAATTTTCCTATTTGGGAAAGTTATCCTACAGAATAGAGATCTTGGGGTTCATCTGAAGCGTATCAAACATGTCCAATGCTTGCTTCATTTCCAAATTGGCCCTGCAGGTGACGAAACAGACCTCAGAGTTCAGGCTGGCCAAATGGCTCCTAGGCTATCTCCAGGGTCATGAAGCTTTATTGTTGTAGGTCTTACATTTGGATTTACAATCTGGAGTTGTTTTTGTGTGCGTATGGATGAGAGATTAAGGCAGTGTTGACTCAATGGTAGCTGAAACAATGTTGCGGGATCACTGTGGACCGATATCACGTCTCATTAATAGTGATCATGACACTTGTCACATCCCAGGAACCAGAGAGTGATGATCATCCATTTATCAGTCTGTCCAGGGCAGACTAGAGTTCTGCAGGGAGTTCAGCCTGGGAGGGTCCTGGGCAGTGGGGAGTGCTCAGAGCTAAATGGAACACAAGTTGTACATCTAGAACTGATTGAGGAGGCCAGGCAAGTGCCAGAGGCGGGCTGACTCTCTCTCTCTCACGGGTCCCAGGTGAGAAGAACTCGAAGTGCTGGCTAAGAACACCAGAGAAAGAAGTGGTCCTGGAAGGACAGGACCAGCCCACATGTCTTTGTAAGTGTGTTTTTCCAAAGGTGCAAGGCATAGGCACGTTGGTTGGGAGGGACAGGGTTTCTGGAGGCCAGAGTCTAGGAGCTCCAAGGAGAAAGAAGAAAACCTGAGGACCAGGCTGGACACCTAGCCCGCTGCATCACGAATCAAAACATCGCCAGACCTTTGTCCAGTTACAGGAAGAATAGGAGTGACTGAGACTCTCTTGGGGGTGAGAGTGGGTGAAAGGGCCTACCAATTTTTTTTTTTTTTTTTTTTTACCATCCTCTCTAGTTCTGAGGCAGGAAGCCAGAAAGAGCCTGGACTTCAGGCAGAAGGATGACGAGTTGGAGTGTAGCTCAGAAGGGAAGCTCCTGGGAGCTAGAGCTGTCCCAAGTCTAGATAACGGCTTCCAGTCTGGATCTTACTTCCGGACTTCTGTATATCTGGGGAGTTTTTGATTCGCTTTGTTCTTGTTCTTAGCAATGTCTTTCTGTCAATTCCAATCTTGGTTCTGGCTAGACACATAGGGCACTGAGTCTTCAGTGGCCTCATTATGTTCCCATCTAGAACTCTTGGAGCTGAACCCATTTTCTGGGTCATCAGGCTTATTAGTCTATTCTCCTCTAACACACAAGGTCAAAGCATAGACACGGAGCAGCGAACAGAAACTCAGCTGATCTCTGGGACTGTTTAAAATGCCCAAGGTACAAGAAGGCTGTCCAGCGGCATGGCTCATAGGGGCCTGTGAGAGCTACAGGGCCACTGACAAAAGTAGGCTCACACCAAGGGAGCAGGCAAGAGAGGCCAGGTGGCCACCTGCATCTGGTTTATTGTTCTGTTTTCTCCAAACTTAGCAGAGCAGAATGTGAGGCCACAATTTCACGGGGCCAGCCAGAGTCAGTGCGAATGGGGGTCCAGAGTTCATGAGACTTCCACTGGGGGGAAGTCCCCAAAACAAGGAGTCCTGGTCCCCCTCTTCTGCATCCGTCATGCCAAAGGCCCTTCGAGAAGGATGATGTGGCAAGCATGAGTGTGCAGGACCTGAAGGAATGCGGGCAGCCACGTGGTCCAGTGACTACTGGAAGGCTCCATGGGAGCCTGGGTGGCCTCCTGAGGCTGCTGGGCACCACCCTTTTCACTGGAGAGAAGCTGGGATGCTGGGCTAGTTGAGATGGGTTGGGTGCAAACAGGACCTTTCAGATCACCTCTCCCTGAGCTGTCCTCTTTCCCATGGTCCCGATCCCATGCTTCCCTCACATCCCATTCCTGGTCTGCACAAAATCTATCTCTTCCAGATGAACCAGCCCAGCAAGGGAGGCCTGACCTCCCAGTACTTCCCTGGGATGCTCTTCTGCTAAGAGCATCAGCACAGTGCTGGGGCTTGTGGCCAGCTCCGAGAGAGAGAGAGAGAGAGAGAGAGAGAGAAAGGAGAGGACCTTGAGCACAGGGCTACTCCTCTCCCATTTGGTCCAGGGGTTGAGGTCTGCCCACAGCACTACCCCTCTTTGTTTGTTCCATCATCCAGGGAAAAGGTGTGAATCCAGGAGGATCTTCCAGTCTGGGCTGTGGGGGCAACACTTGCAGACCTGGTGGGGAGAGGGACAGAGAAGGTCCTGGAGGAAGGCCGGTTGCAAGGGGACAGAAAGTCACTTTTCTCCACCATTTAGTTTGGGCCACTGGAATTGGCTGAGTGCCGCTGACCGTTTAGATGGGCCCCAGGGAAAAGAAACTAGATCACAGCTTCTTGCTCCTGCTAAAGCATTTTGGAGAAAAGAATCCATTCTAGGGCCAGGTACAAGGCAAGAACCAGACAGAGACCTACCGTAATTAGGAGTATGCCAGGCCTTGAAGCCCCCGGGCCGGAGAATGGAACTTGTCAGAATCCTCAAAAGGCTGATCTGGGATCAAGTAGAAAGGAACCATCAGCTCTGTGTAGCCTGATGACCTTACTTTCTAGTCCTTCTCTGGGCTGGAGACAATAGGCTGGGCATATAGTAGTTCCTAAAGGCTGTCAGCCACCCCCAGCCCTGGCCTGAAGCCACCACTGCAAGAAAAAGATGAGAGGTGCCTACAGTGTCCCTGAATTCTCTTCTACAGGGACCCTGGAGCGCAGAGGTACTGTCCACTACCCCTCCCTAGCCTTGCCATGGGAGCTGCCCAATATGGCCCTGCCTTGAATCCAGGGGTGACTCTAGGGCCCAAGCCATTGGCTTAGCCCCTGTGACTAGATCCCAGTCTGAGTAGCTCACTTCAGGTAGAGGAAACAATGAGGGTGTCTCTTCCTCTCAAGATGCTCTTTGAAAAATATATTTGTGTTAAAATAAATTTGTAATTCCTCTTTCCCGAAAGAGCCATAGTGTTCCTAGCTCATCGAAAGCTCTGAATAAGTCTTGGTAACATAGCCACTTACCTATTTGAATGCTGGTTCTTGCCTAATAATATCCATTGCTGTCTGTGGGACTGTGTGGTGGGACATGCTCTACCCCAGCAAACTGCACTGCAGCCCTCTGCCTCCAAGCTTGAAGGGGGCTTTTTAAACTGATTAATTAAACCCCTAATTACTTAGCGAATTTGTCTCACAGCCAGTGGAGAAACATCTGCAAGCCTCTTAGGGAAGATGCTATCACTCAGCTCTGTCCCCAACCATCCCTGCCAATGCGACATTTGGCTGCCTCCCTATCCTTCCCCACAGTCAGTCTCTCCCTCTGTCTGCTTTTAAGTTTCCAAGGGCCACTTGGATGGGCAAGTTCTGCTGGCTAAAAGGATCTGTTGCATGGGAGTGCAAGGACAACCATGTCATTCATCAATGGGACATGAAGGGATGAGTTGGTCTCAATTCCTAATCTGTAAAACAGGGGAGAAGGAACTAGGCTAAACTTTACTTAGGTCAATCCCCTTTCATTCTGAGTGAGCGTCTCACAGCAGTGTGTGCTACCCTCTGGTGGACACAAGGGGGCACAGGAAAAAGGCACACAGCCCACGTGGCTTTCTCTAGTTGGAGTTGGGTCTTTGCACAACTGCACAAGGGTGAATTGGAGTAGTTTCCAGTCTCCAGCTGGATTTTCAGACTCCTTCCCCTTTACCAAGTGGCCAGCTGAGAGTGTCCAGAGTTCTGTGAGGCTAAGGGAGCCCAGATGGTTCCCCTCAGGTCCTGCAGAGCTTCCTACTGGGCACCCTTCAGGGCAAGCTGGTCAGCCAGCCTGAGGTATTGGTGTGAAGTGGGCGAAATGAGCTCCTGAATGCCAGCTTCTCTGCCACAGCCCTCCCCCCAGCATGGTGAGTTAGCATGACCGCTCACCTGGAAGCCCCTCTCCATGGGCTCTGGGGCAGGCTGAGGGTGGGGAGCTTGGTGGACGTAGCACAGGGGCGAAGGCGCTCCTCTGTTTGACAGCGGAGATCATGTTGACAGGCGAGAAGGAGAAGACGCTGGTGGTGGGGGCAGCAGCCGGGAGGGACATGGAGGAGGCAGCCGCCAGGGGGGGGCTAGAGGGCATGACTCCGGGGCGGGGCAGGGAGGGGCAAGTGAAACAGGGAAGGCGGTGGGAGACACAACAGGGAGACAGCACCAGAGTGAGCAGCGGGGTTGGGATCCCACATGAATAGGCACCAGGCTCAGACCTCCCTGGGGCTGTAAGGGTCCTGGGGAGACCAGCACAGGACAGGGTCAGGAGGTGGGCTAGCAGCCTGTGGGGTCCTGGGCCAGCTCTTGCCTTCTTGGGAGTTCTGGATACCCTTTCTTAGAATTGGAGATAACGGGGCCAACTGGGTCAAAACAAAAGCAAAACCTGAATACCCAACAAAACCAAGCAGGAGGGAGAGCCCTGAAGATGACAGATGAACAGGTTAGTATTCCTTCTGAAAACCACTGGATTCAAGATGCTAAGAAACACTTATGGGGTTCCAAGGCTATAGTCAAAGTTCAAAGGTCACAATACAGCTGGGGCAAGTAGTCAGGAGTGAAATCTGGTATACATACAAATTGCCATTATAAAGCCTCTCTGCTCAGGATCATAGCTCACACAAGAATCCTAAATCCTTCCACAAAAATTCTCTTCTTTCTAATATCACCCATACTCTGTCCCTTCTCTGGATATTTCCTGCCATTCCAGTCTGGACCCTGGAGGGCTCCAATAATTCCCTCTTACAGTTAGTTAATTTAAAAGAAAAGTGAGGGCTCTACATCCTCGATGCTTCCTGTTCTCCACCTTTGTAGCCATCAAGGCCATGGCATACTCCCCTAGGAATAGCAAGGGAGCTCCCCGTACATGGGCTTTGTCTGTTCTTCCTGAGCCTCTGTTCCTGGGGCTTCTGCTAGGAAGTCTCTAGAGCCCATCTCTCTATATCTTCATCTGAACCCAATTCCCAGTCTCTCTCTTCTAAAGAGCAATGAGGCTGTGGGTTGAGTGTTGTCCAAGAGTAGGCAACAGGCAGTGGATGGGGCTTCCTGGAAGAATCCTGTATTTTTAAAGGTTGCCTTTGGCATCAGAGTACCCCACCGTGACTGTGATACAGTGATGCCTTCAACAGCTGTCCTCTTCCAAATGTCCTCTGCTCCATGAAGCCCAAGGAAAGCTTGAGATCAATGCTAGAAAATGTATCCTATCTCTCCAGGCTCAGAATGCTCACAGCCACATTTTGGAGAGTGATGGGAGTTGTGGTTCATTCCAGAGTTGCTGGTAGCTGGTGCAGAAGACAAAAGGCAGAACCACACAGACAGTCCCAGATCCTCTGGCTGGGACTGATGTCATTCTATTTCCATGGAAACTCAAGGAGAATGACATCCCATGAAGTCATACCAACAAAGTATCTTGTCCATAGAGTGAAAGGGGACCTAGATAAGCACTGATCAAGACAAGTGTTTATTGAAATGGGAATGGCCCTCAGGCGTGTCCAGGTATCCCCGGTTGATGGTGGATGCAGGACTTAAAGGCCACTGGAATTATCTTCCTACTGAGTGGGGAGACCCAGGTGACTGGCTTCTGTACCCTGGGGCCATGTACTCATATTCTGACTGTTGACTGCACTGTGCATAGGTGGTAAAAAAAGAGGAGTTCCAGGGAAAGATTTAAATCCAAGGGAAACTGAGAAGTGGTGAAGGATACCAGTGGGCCAATCGATATAGACTCTGGCTTATGGGGCCTTGGGCTCCAGAATTTGAATCTAAATAAGAATGCCAGGCTCAAACCCTTTGCTAGAAAAAAACAGCATCCAAGACACAGGGCCCCATTGAGGATCATTGGGTAGGTGGCTAGACCGTTCTATTCTCAGCAATGGCAAAACAGGACAGAGAACAGGTGAGAGAAATACAGGCAAAGCAGTGCCTCTTAAATCTTGCTTCCAGTGTCAGCTGGGGAAGCCTGAACACACCTGAGGGCCATTACCAACTCATAATAAACACTGTCTTGATCAGTGCTTACCTAGGTCCCCACCCACTCTCTATGTGCAAGATGCTTTGTTAGTAGTTGTTTCTTGGGCAGCTTCCCATTTCTCTGGCTCAGCGGTCTCCTGGGACTAGAGGCACAGCTTCTTTTATGGCTGATAGGAGGGTTCTTGCAAGTGAGCAAGAGTGCAATTATCCCCCAGACCCAGTGCTTTTCACAGAACAGGTGAATTATAAATGTCTACTGAGCAGCTATGAGTATTGGAAAAAACTGGAAGGCAATGTAAAATAGTGAAGTATCAAAGTTGTGTGGATGTCACTCACCCATGACATCCAGACCTCGCCCACCCACCCAGCTCTGAGCTGTCTCGCTCTAAGAAGCCAAACTGAGATTGGTCAGCACCTACAATCGGGGCTATGCCTGTGAAATCATACCACCTTTCTGAATTTTGTCTGGCTTTTTCTGCACGGTGGGACATCCAGATCTGACAACCTCTGTAGGCAGAGGGTGGTACTGATCCGCTAAGAAACTGAAGTCCAAAGAAGTACAGTAACTTGCTGCGTATTGGGCAGCTTCTGATTTCGACGACCAAACTAACTCTGAATCTAGCTCTGACCACACAGAATTTGGTTGGTCGATCCTGACGATCCCGCAAGGGAGCCACATCCTCCCAAGGTCCACCGGCTCAGACCACTGGAGGGGGGGCGGTCACGGCACTAGCTGGGGAAGCCCGGTTCTCCATTTCCTGAGTTTCCCTAGGGTTCCAGCAGGGGGCGCCAGCCCCCTCCCGAAGATCGGGTGTAAGGGGGAAAGGGGGCGGGCCACCAGGTTTCAGCCAGGTCCTCCAATTTAAAGCCGGCTTCGGGAGGACAGGATGGGGGAGAGGCAATGTGTACCACTGGAGTCAGCAAGAAGTCCCTTCCTTGGCCCCAGGACCCCGGAGACTCCCCGAGGAGCACAACAGCAGGGAGTGGTCAGGTGCAACGAGCACCGGGCTTGCTCCGGACCACAGGGCTGGAGTCGACCCTTCTAAAGCAAGGCTGGAAGCCCACAGCCCGGCCCCATTCTGTTTCCTCACCCTGACCCTACGCGCGGGTGGGGACACTCACTGGCGAAGGGCGAGGTGGCGGTAGAGCCGTTGAGGAAGCTAGGGGACCCCGGCACGCCGAGCCCGGCCACGCCCGGCGCATAGCTGCCGAGGCCGCCTCCTAGGCCGCTG
>NW_022900919.1:42982252-43025788 GCF_012274545.1 Fukomys damarensis
CTGGGGTCCTAGACTGCGGGGAGCAAGGGGAGCAACGGCGGGACGCACCCGGCTCAGGCCCCTGCGTGGCGTCCCCGACTGCGATGGCAAGAGGACTGCTGAAGGCGTTGATGCCCACGACGGCAGGATGAGCGTGGCTGGGGGCCAGGGGTCCGAGGGGCGCGGGTGCCCGGGGGGCGCTGTACAGAGCCTCGGCCACGTCCGCTGCGCGCTTCAGGAGCAGCTCCTGTGAAGACAAGAGCAGGGTACGGCTGGGGCAGCCGGGCACCGGCGAGGGGCAGCCCCGGGCCCTGTGGCGCCAGGCGGGAGGAGGTGCCATACCTGGTTACTGCTAGGCATTCCGTACAGGGCCTCGGCCAGGTCGGCAGCCCGCTTCAGCAGCACTTCCTGAGGGCAGGGGAGGAGACAGCGGGACGGAGGGCAGCCCCTGGAGGTGGCAGGGGGACCCTCGCGAGGCCCTCCTCACCCACGCATGCACGGGACATCCGCATCCCCGGCCGGCCCCTCCGAGTACCTTGGGAAGCCTCTCCGGGTCCCCGGGGTGTCTGGGAATGACCTTCTGTAGCCTCTGGAAGCCATAGTCAATGGTGGGCTCATTCAGAGCTGGGGAGAGGGGCAGTGTTTGGAGGTCGCCCCCCACCCCCAGCAGGAAGATCGCAAAAAGTACACAATTGACCAGTCTAGGAGCTCTGCTGCAGGCCCAGTGGAAAACCCCAGGCACACTGATCAGCGAGGTTCAGGGACGATTCAATTCCTTTTTGTTTTTACTGTTCATTCATTCAATAAATATCTACTGAGCCAGGCTCCGTGCCAGGCACTTGGCGTCAACACACAAGCGCTATACAATCCTACTTGTGCAGGGTGATGGGGTTGTATATTCCTAGGGGGCAGGACTGGAGCGTTTTCTGTTTACTTTTGGTCATATTAGGAGTTTATAAAAAAGAAAAACAAAAAACTAACAATCTCCACTTATCATAACTCCAGGGGACTCTGAACAGCCTCTGATGGGTAGAGGTTTGTATGTATCCTAGGAAGGAGACTGGCACACTCCCTGGGCTTTCAGGACTACAGCATCATCCTCCAGCCCTGCTCCCTATGCCTTCCCCTTGTCTCTCATCTCCCCTTTTCTCCCTGTCCAGCCCCTCCACGTTTAGTCACTTTCTTTTTGTTACCCCCAAAGCGTAAAGCACTCTGCTGGGTCTTGGCATTGGACCTTCGTTCCGGGTGTCCACCTCCCCATCCCACTGTCTCAGCCTAGTTCAGCCCACCCTCATTAGCAGGGATTCTGCAGTGGGTCAAACCTTTAGGGGCTGTAACTCCACCCACCCTGCAGTCTTCCCATGTTAGACCCCGGGTTCCTTATCATCAGTTGGGTAGGTGCCAGGTACTCTCCCTGGGTATTTCTGTGGGCGGGAGTGGAGGGCAGTTGACAAGGAGAAGCCCGTGTCTTGAGTGGGGCCTGGCGCAAGGGAGGATGGAGGTAAAGATCCCGGCCACCACTGTCTAAATCAGCCGGGATCTTTACCTCCATCTTCTACTCTTCATGGGTCTTGCGTTAACTGCTCGTCCTGGCATCTGAGCAAGGGTGTTTATATGTACCTGCGTGCATGTACACAGAGAGTGAAGCTTAGGGTTGCCTGGGGAACCAAGAGATCCAGGAAAGACTTGGCAAGCAATGAGCCCATTTGGAGGCAACTTCGATGTAAACAATCCCTTCAGGAGGTTCTAAAACTCTGGAAATTGAGAGGGGAGAGACCTCCTAGTGAAAAGGCCCAAGGCAGAGAGGATGTTGGAGAAAGGTCTGAGGAGCCAAGGGCCAGGGAGGAAAATACAGAAAGCCAGGGAAGGAAGGTCCAGCGCCGGGAGTGGGCATAGTGAGGCGTCGCCACCTGGGAGCGGGGCCAACTGCAGATTCTGACCTGTTCAGAACCAAGTTAGGGTTCCGCGAGTCCAGGGCTCCCCTTGCTGACCCCATGGACCCTCCCCTCTGCAGCCTGATTCCTCACCTGTGTAGACAAAGCGGCCTGGGGCTCCCTTGCAAAATTGCTTGGACTTGTAGGAGAGGGTCACCTCCACCACCCCGGGAATGTGTCGTGGGGGCGTCTGCACCCGGATGGCATGGGGCGTGATGAGCTGCGAGGGGAGAAGGGAGGCCTGCAGGTCCCGTCCCGTGGGGAGGGCCCAGTCCCGAGGCCCGGAGGGAGACTGGCGGGGGTGGCCCACCTCGCTCCACACGAGCATGTTTCCAAACACGACCTGCAACCCGTCGAAGAAGTTGTCGCCGATGACAATGACGGTGGCGCCTCCCGTGGTCCAGCCCTCCCCGGGGCTGATGGCCTTGATGCAGGGGGTGGCAGCTGAGAGGTAGGAGAGGACCCAGGTCAGGGGACCCTGACGAGGTGGGGACTGGGAGCTGGCCAGGGTTGGGCTGGGGTTCTGACCTTCGGAAGGGTCCAGGCGGCGGGCCCTGCGGCCGTGCTTGGAATTGTTGTGCACGAACATGTTGTCGGACACAGCCAGTACGTGTCCATCCACGCTCACCGTCGTGGACACTACCACCTATGGGGAGAGCCAAGGCTGGTCTGGCTAGGGCCACGGCAGCTGGGGGAGGGGACTGTGGTAGAGAACTAGAAACTTGAGGGAGGTGTCTGGATGCATGGGAGTTAGGGGGCTTCAGCTGGCAGATCTGGGGCCAGCTGGATCATGTGACACCCCCAGATGAACTAACATCCCAGGAGCTAGGAAATTAAAAGCCCTGGAAAAAACTGGCTCCGTGGGAAGAATTGCCACTACTGGTGCACACACAGGAACGCCAAGCTGTATCCACAGGGCTTCAAGGTAGGAACACAGACTTGGGCAAGGTGTGAGTGTGGGGGGCAGCATCAGCTGGAGAACCCATTAGCAGGATCCCCACCCTGTTCTGGGGAGGAAATTGGGGCTGCCTTCTCCCACTACCCCTTGCACTGGGAGGGGTGTGCAGACTGAGATGTGCTAAGGGCAGCTGCTCTCGGCTTCACACTATGCAAATTACCTGGGTCGTTAATCATGTAAAAATGTCACAATTAGCATCTTCTTAAGTGGGGCTCTAATGAAGCCTCCCTTGGCAGCCAGCATAACTTGAGATGGAGCTGCCCCACCCCCAGTGGGCACCAGGCCTTGGAGGCACAGGGCTGGGCAGGGATGTGCCCTGGCAGGGGCTCAGCCTCCCCTCCCGCTCCCTGTCAGGGACGGCTGAGGTTGCGAGGGAGCCTCTCTCCAAACCCACCTGGAAGCGGCGCATGTCTCGGGGATTCCCTGCATTCTTCAAGCAGTTCTGGTTGCATTTGAGGAAGAATTTGAGGAAGAACCTGAAACAGTGCGGATGGTGGGCTCAAGGGTCAGGGGGGTCTGGAAACAGATGAAGACCAACTGTTTCCTGCCGTGCCCCCCATCAGAGTGACTGCTGTGTGCTTACACACAGGTACATACCCCATATTCCCATCATGAGCTGTGTATACACAGGGTGCCCTGAACAGAACCATCACAAAGCCTAGCTCACTACAGGTTATCCCTGGCGCTGACTTCGTATAGACCACACAGTGCTTATTTGTTCACGAAGTGCTTATTGCACCCACACAACATATATTCACCAGTAGGAGCCTATATATTATATATAGTAAGTATACACACTATTATTCGTAAATTATATCCAACATGCTGTATACCTATCACACGTATGATGTATATATATTTCACATGTAGCATGCATTCACACCCAGTGTAAACTTATCACGCATCATCTGTATATGTCATTATACGAGCCCATCACACACAGTGCATTCTCAGTCACATATTATATTTCTCCTCTGGAGTGACCCATCACCCATGCGATGTATACTAATCACAAACACATCCATTATAGACACTCTATATGCTTATATAACTCACAGAATATAGCATGCACACAAGTAAATTCTGTGTATATTCCACACCCTGCCTATAATCATCTCACACATATGGTATAGTAACTATACATGAGTCTACATCTGCATCCTACAGAGTATATGCACTCATACACCATTTTATATTGTATATAACATATAATACAGTCATTACAGACACGGTAGTGCTATGCCATACAGCAGAACCTTCCTATCAGACCCCCCCACAACATTCTGTATCCATTATACACACCGCAACACCTAATTGCACAGTGCACGTACCTACCATATACACATGGTGACTACAGGTACTGATATGCAGTGATTATCTTCCTTTTCATATACAGTAATTAGAAAAAAGTGTAGGATATATCATGATGAAGCTGCTTTTTGTACAAACACTTGGTCCTCTTGTCCTTCCAGGCAGTGGGTGGGAAGAGGGGTCTTGGCCTATCACCTACCAGTAAGGTAGCGATGGACAATACTCTGGCCTTTGTACATTTAGTAAGTTCAAAATACTATCAGTGTCTGCCTTAGTGCTCATGGGACTCTGTGAGCTTTGTGGCAGGTATTCTTTACAATTGTACAGTGCTGGGCTAAAGTCTGTGGTGGGTCTTGGCATTTGGGACAGCCTCCTGGGTCACTGTGTGACTTTTTCTGGTCAGCTTCCTCATTTGATTCCCACTCACTTGGAAGGTATTTTTACCTTCCAATATGTGCCAAAGTAAACAGTCGACAAGATGAGACTCTTAAGTACTATATACAGTAGTTACCTATGTACTATTTATATACCCAAACATGACATCTATTTATTCACCAGAGTTATCTCCAAATTCTGCAAATATAAAATTCATGTTCAAATGAAGATTTATCCTGAAGAAATCTAGATCCCAAAAAAGAAGTCCCCCAGTGTTGGGAAGAGTAGGCACCTGCCCTGAAACAGAGGTGTCCACAGTGGGCAGCCCATCATGGGGAGCCAGTGGCAGACACTTTGTTGAAGATGCGCCCCAGGACTCTGCCTCAGTTCTCAGCACCCATCAGATCTCCCTGCAATGAGCACTCCCTGGAAACTCCTTTATTTACCTTTCTACAGAAACATCACACCTTTCTGTCCACCATGGTCACTCCCCAGAAAATAGCTTCACATATTGTAGACTGTGTGTAAACACCTACAGAGCACCCTGGGGTGCAGAAACGCCATACGGATCCAAACAGTCCACATTCAGTGCAGACACGCGACACCCCATTCACCCCTACAGGATAGCCTGTAGTGCAGATAGAAGTAGTCACCAGAGTATAGACACCACATATAACCCTAGAGGTCACCCCAAGGTACAGACAACTCCAATGTCCCTGATTCTTGTAGTATATCTGCACAGTGAAGGTATTCAATCTTTCTCACATTACATGCCATGACAATCACCTCCTATACCCTATTACCACGTTTATAGTATACTGTTTGCGTTTATATGCTGATACCCTCTGAAAGCCTCATGTGCCCATAGTCGGGGCCTTTGAGAGGCGACTGGATTATGGGGAGCTACCGCTGACTTGCTTTTTACTTAGGAGGCAGGGCATGGTCTGAAGAGAGGGACTACTGGAGGCATGACCTGAAAGGCATAGCTCACCCTCCAGCTGTCTTTTTGCTCTCTGCTTCCTGACTGCCATAAGGTAAGTGGCTTTTTCCTCTGCTATGTCCCTCTGCCGACCAGTTTCTTCTTTGGGCTGATACATAAGCCAAAACACATCTCTCGCCCCTTAAATTGTGGGTATTGGGTATTGTGTTCCAGTGACATGAAAGTGACTAACACACACTCATATATGACAGAGAGTGCACTATATGACTAAGTACACACACAATGCAGGCCAATTCATTTAAATTTAGTATTCAACATGCTTGATCCACACTGGGGTGGAACACAATCCTGTCCTGAGGGGATTAATGCTGCTAACCTTTGCATGCCGCTAGAACTGCTGTGAGCACAGGTTGCCCTGAAGGATGGCATGCCTTTCTTTTTATTCACACCTGCCCACTGTATCCAACCTCACTACTACAGAATTAAGATGAATGACCCTTGTGATGGGACTGGGACTGGCTCTCTATATGACCTAGTGTGAGTCCTTCTGCACCCATGACCAGGAAAGAATGAACTGATGGCTGTCTGCCTTCCATCCCGGCCTCTCAGGTATACTTTCTTCCCAGCCCCTCAAGGCTTCAGTCTCCTCTTGGGTCCAGACCCTTCCTTGGCCCTTCCACAGCCCATGCTTAGCAGGTCACCCATGTTTTTTCCAGTTCAGGTTCTGTTTGTCCTCTGGCCTAAACCAGTTCCCACATCTTGTCTGACCAGCCTTTGCTGGCCATTCTAGGCTTCGGAAACCACCCCTCTCCGAGAGTGCTGGGACTCTGCAAGGAACTTATCCCTGTGGGCACTGTAGTTTTGGAGCCTGCTTGGCATGATGCGCAGAGAGATGAGTAAGAAGTAGCCAGTACAAGGTCTGGGCCCACCAAGAGGTGTTGAGAGTCAATCCCTTTCCTCGGCCTCTGGGGCCCCAGCATAGCTAGCACAGAGCCAGGGTTTCAATGAAGCTGCTGCACTCACACCCACCACCAGCTGGGGTCCACAAGGCTGCTCCTATCAGAGGCTGAGCCAACGCAAACACTCTCCAGACAGCCTGTTGCTACTGCCACTTGCCAGATAGAAAAGTGCAAAGAAAATTACCCACAACTTGGAAACCAGGCAGAAAGACCACTGTTCATCTTTTCAAAGTTATCTTCAGGAGTGGTTTTCAAAGTATGGGGCCAAGGGCGGCAGCAGCATAATCCTGGAACTTGCTAGAAATGCAGATGCTCAAGCCCACCTTAGACCTGCTGAATTCAGACTGCTGAGGTGTGGCCCACACATCTGTGTTCTCATGATTCCTCCAGGTGATTCTCGTGTGGCCTTAAACCCGAGAGCTCTGCTCCAGAGCTGGGTTTTCCAGTCCTTGGCCACTAGCCCCACATCGCACCGAACCCTTGAAATGTGGCTATCCCAATCTGAGATGTGCTGTAAGTATGAAATGCACATCGGATTTTCAAAGACTTAGTTAGACCAAAGTATATAAGACAATTCATAAGTAATTTTTTTTGGTACTGATTACACATTGAAACAATATTTTAGATAGATTGGGTTAAACAGTCTATTATCACAACCAATCTTACTATTTCTTCTTATATTTTAAAATATTACAATTAGAAAATTTAATCTTCCATGTGTAGCTTGTATTATATTTATATTAGACAATACTGTTGTAGAGTGTTATGCTAACACAACTACCTACAAGAGTATCTGACTCTCTAGAGCAATGGTGGCAAACCTATGGCATGTGTGTTGTTTTTCTTTTAAGACAAAAGATGTTAATGTATGAGTTGTCTTTTTCTAAACTAAAAACTCAGTATTTAGGTTTAATTGCAGTGTTTGGCCCTTTGTGATAAGTCGGTTTTAGGCTGCAGTCTGGGTACTTGTCTCTAAAAGGTTCGCAATCACTGCTCTAGAGGCTAATGTGCAGAAAACTGATAAGATGCAAACGATATTTGTTAGAAGAAATAAATAATTTTTGTTCAGTGGAGAAACTACCCCTAAAGACTATCATGGTCCTGTGGACACTATCTTGCTTCATATGTAACTCGGCAGTCTTTTTTTTCTTTTTTTGGACAGAGTCTCACTATGTAGCCTAGATTGGCCTTAGACTCATGATACTCCTGCCTCAGCCTCCTGAGTGCTAGGATTACAGTCATGAACCACCACACCTGGCTCTAACTTAGTGGTCTTGGTCCAGCATTTTTAATGTACTCTCCTGTGTCTCCTCTTCTCTTTCCCTCCCCTCTACTTCTCTTCAGGTTGTGTAAATTTCTTAGTCTTTCTGAACCAGCTTTGTCACACCACTGGTTTCTTTATCAATAAGTTACAGAAAACTACAACACATGTTCAGTAACAATTTATGAGTGTCATACTTTCCACATTTGTGTCTTGGCAAAAGTAACTGGCTTCCAAAAGCCCCTGCCTTCCAACATTGGTCCTGTAGTTTGAGAATGTCCCATCATGCCTAGGAGATCCAGGAAATTTCTCTGCTGTCCTACAGCACCCTGTTCCTAGAATGCTTGCCTTCAGGCTTGATGGGTCAGGGCCTGCTCCGTCCTCTTTCCCCACCCCTGGGACCAGACACCCCGTGGGCCCGGGAGGGCTGACATGAGGCAGCTTGGGAGAGTTCTCCATAGGTTCACCCAGGAGTTGACACTTTATTCCACCTGAGCAGCTGGTGAAGGGTGATATGAAGTAAGGTTCAAGGAAGAAAGGGTAGCAGGCCCTGTAATCTGTGTCTATGCAGAGGTCAGATGTGGAGGACAGGGGAGCTGGTGGGAAGGGGAGCTGGAGAGAGACAAAAGCAGATATGCACATGGAACCTGAGGGACTGTACTCCCCTTGATGGAAGAAAACCTGTATCAGGTTGGGAGAAGTGAGGGCAAGGTTCTGGGCTCTGGTTCAGGGACACATAGCAGGTAAGTATGCACATTTTGTTGAGAAAAGCTGTGAATCTCTGCTTATCACCAAGGAAGTACTCTTCACCCCCGAAGCCTGGTGAGCCTGGGGCATCCTCTGAGCAGTCATTCCCACCCTGGCCCAATGGGGCTGGAATGGAGCCTAGAGAGGCCCCTTTTCCTGGCTGGGATGGGCCACAGGCTGGGGGAAGCAAGGCAACCCTGGCTGACTAAGGGTCCCCAAGGGATAAGCATTATAGGACTGTGTCCAGTGGCACCTATGAGGATCTTTGGGGTAACAGTATCTTCATCCCTTCACCCTTACAGAAAAGATGGCAACAGAAAGGACAAGTCCTAGGAGCTGCCACCAGAACTACTGGAAGATATATCATAAATACAAACCTAAATTATAAATAAATGCTTCAGGGTACGTAAAAAAAAAAATCCCAAAGTGAATCAGGTCTGAGCATCAAACACACAGCCAGTACCTGGAATTCTGCTGATCTCTTCACTTGGCATTATTTTGTTTGACCCTCTCCAAACCCCGAGGTGATGTAGGTCTGCAATTGCTCCCATTTTACAGATGAAGAAACAAAGTTAAGCAAAAATAATTTACCCAGTATGGTAAAAGCCAAAGTTGGGGCGTGAACTCAGGTCTTTATGAACTTGCAATGTTGACAAGGGTCACAGAGAAGTGGTGCTTTCGGAGTCTAGCCCTGCCCAGACACCAGGCTGATACTGTGGACTATCCAGAATGTCCTATTTCAAAAGCATCCCTTAGAGGCATCCTATGTGGGGATCACTAGAACTATTTTATGAGGAATTCCTTGAAGTTATAAATTTACTTGTATTTTTAAGGCTTTGGATGTTGGGACTGCTGTACTCAGATGGAGATTTTCAGAATAAAAGAACAGAAGAATGACACAGGCCAAGAGTTGACAGTTATTAAAGCTCACTGAAGGCATATGGAGTTCGTTATTCTATTCTGCCTATATGTTCAGTGTTCTCCACACTAAAAAATGTAATAAAGCCACACATGGCGTCTCATGCCTGTAATTCCAGCACTCTGGGAGGCTGAGGCAAGTGGATTGAAAGTTTGAGCTCAGCCTGGGCAACTTAGTGAGATCTTGCCTTAAATTAGAAAAAAAGAAAAAGAAAAAGGGGGATCTAGTTCAGCGTGAAGGCCCTGGATTCAATCTCTAGCACCACCACCAAAACAAAACAAAACAACAACAACAACAAAAACCAGAAGAAGAGCTGTGAACAGTGGTCATCCAGCTATTAATAAAGCATTTAGAGGGTGGTAATTATGCATCATGACATATCACACTTATGATTTGTTTTGTTTGGTACCGGGATCAAACTCAGGTCCCTGTGCTTGCGAGGCAGGCAGTGGAACTACTGAGCTAAATCCCTGGCCTTCATGCTTATGATTTAAATGAAAGGTAAGAGTTACTCACCTGCATACCTACCTTACTACATCCTGAACTTAGTCTAGCCTTCCTAATCATCTTTATAAATGCTTTTTATTCCTTTCAGTGAAATTAGCTCAAGATGAAATGAAAATGAGCCTTCCTTGTCAATGGAATGTTCCCTACCAAAGAAACAAATTCTGGGTTAAGTATGACGCCAGTGCAATCACTAGACTTACACACAGCTTCTCAGGGGTGACAGAAAAGCTTCCAACTACAGTGCTTTATGCAAAAGAAGATTCAAAATGATGACAAAAATGTGGAGGTGACTGATATGTGTCCACTACTAAACAGGTTTCACAGTGGGAGGAGAGCAGAGTGGGATGGAGCTATTTGTTGGAAGGCAATATCCAGGGATTATATAGTGGGTCAGTGCCTTCCTCATTCCGGTATCCCCCAGCTGCTTCGAGTGTTGGTTGGTAAGGGGTTTACAGTTGCCCTACTACCCAAGAATTACCCTTATCCAGGAGCACGTCCTTCTTGCCAGCAGCCAACAGCCAGTGGCAGAATGATGTCACAAAGAACCAGTTCTTGGGGTCATTCATACTCTGGACCACCCAGGGAACTAGCAAACTAGACCTCCTTACTGAGCTTCCTCTCTTGCCCTATCCAGCTTCCCTCACTCCTTCTTTCCCAAGAGCTCTCCTTAAATAACCACTTTCACAAGAATCCCCATCCCAGGCTCTGCTTCTAGGAATCCCATCCTAAGAAACCAGGTCACACAGCAAAGGCTTTTCAGTGACTTTTTCTCCCTGCTTCCCTATGAGACACTTAGGGCTGATATTATGTTCCTGCTTCCAAAGAAAAAGCTATTAGTAACTGAAAGAGCTGACCTGAGATCCCAAGTGGGTTTTCACCTATGGAACTGTCAAGAGCAAGGAAGGACTGGCTTTCAATTGCTGTCCAACAGCCACATGCAACTGTTAAGCACTTAAATTGTGGCTAGTGTGACCAAGTAACTAAATTTTAAATCTTATTTCATTTTCATTATATATATTTAAATAGTCACATGTGGCTGTGCCTGCCATATTGAATAGTATATCTAGAAGGAGGGAATGCAATGAACAGATATACAAATTGGGGATAGGTGTATCCTGTAAAGCCCTGGGAAGCAGATTGGGAGAATAAGGGTAGAAACAAAATTGCACTTGTAACCATGTCCAAAGCTGATGCTGTAGCCTGACACAGGGAAATGGGGAAAGGGCCTTCTGCTAATTTTTATCTTAAAGAACTCGCCTTTGAGCCTCAGAAGAAAAAGAACCACTTCTGGGGAAGAATTGCTCTCCAGTGTTTTTTCTGCTGAAGGATGTAGATGATGGACCATTCATTCCCTCATTCTTCCCATATATTCACTTAAAAAGGCACCAGAGATCTAGAAGTGAACATGATCTTCCTGGCTGGAATGGGCCATAGGTTGGGGGAAGGAAGGCAAAGCCAAAGAATTTAATACAATAGGAAAGAGACTCAAAATGTGGTCAGAAAGACACAGTGGTGGGAGTAGCAAGATAATATGCCAAGTGTCATCTGTGGCAGTCACTTGTTTTGCCTGGGAGAGGACAAGGGCTCCTGCGGCTTGCATTGGATCTTGGGCATTGGATCTTAGGGGAATAGGAGGCAAAGGGAACAACAGTTCTTCTAAGGAGCAGTGGCATGAATGGCACATTTGTCCACTGGTGCCTGACAGGATTTTGGAGGGCAACAGTAGGCCAGGTCTTGAGGGTTGGCTCCAGATTGTGTGGGATTTGGAGCCTGTGGATGATGCAAAGTCTGTAGGGTGCACATTACTGACTGTGTCACTTGGAAGAGTCACTATACTTTCAGGGAGAAACAAGCACCAGCAGGCCTTGGCTAGATAAGGGAGAGGAGATGGCTGAATAGTTCAGGCTCCCGTGGAATGGTCCAGGTTGGATCCTGGTCTCGGTCTCAGGTAGCAGACAAGACACAGTGTCCCCAGGGCCATAGCCACCTGCCAGGCCCGGACCTGGCCTCCCCAAGATCTTCAGCCAGGGTAGAGGTGGCTGCAGTGCAGATGGGCTGGGGGACTATAAATAGCCAGGGCGCATATATTAGCATGCCAATGCACCCGCACCCCATCCTCTATGCTAATGGCCCACCATGCGCCTGAACACCTTCTGTTCCCCTGCATGCATTTGCATGCACAATTAGCATAATCTTGTATAATTAATGAACAGCGTCAATTTTAGCTCCTAAGTAATTTGATTAACATGTTGATAGGGCACTTACCAGGCTCTCCAAAACTCAGGGCTGGGCATGGGGTCTGAGGAGAAAGGGCGAGAGGGGGTGGAGAGACTGCTCAGGGGCCCCCAGCTACCCATGAAGAGTGGTGGTGACTCCACTTTCCCCAAAGGGAGCCTGAGGAGAGGAAAGGAAAGGTGGAGAGGCTGCTAAGGGGAGGCCTCCAGGCACCCCATGTGGAATGGGTGACAGTGGACCACCTGAACTCTTTGTGCTGGTATGGTATGAACAGAGACATATACACACACCCCCTGAAGGTTCCCCAAGCCTGAGGAGTCTACTGTGAATATAAGATATTGGACTCCACAGGGAGAAGGTAAGAAGAATATAGAGCAAAAAATGTAGGACTATGGGGTTACAGGATGGACAGGCAGATGAAGCTAAAGGGAAAAGGTGAGCTTGTGGGCAGCACTAGAACACAAAACAGAGGGGAAGAAATTGTGAGCTCCTCTGGCCTTGAAAGGTGGTAAGCTGGGCTCTGAGGCCAGAGACCTTGTCACCTTCTAATTATAAATTATGGGAGAGGTAGACAGGATGTTTGGCAAGATCTGGCATCTTCTGCCATGTCCTAAGTGACCAAGGGAAGAGAGATCAGCCAGAAGGTTAAGTGTAGCCCTTTCCTATTCAAAGAAAGATCTGTTCCCCTCTGGGACATCCTAGGGCCCCTGGCCAGGGCTCAAACTCTTCTCTCATCTCTTGACTATAACTGAAGCTTCTTGCTACTGTCTAGACCCTTCAAAGTGATCACCAGTGGCAGGAGAGTGGGAGGAAGGTAAGAAAAAATACGGTGGTAGATACTGCCCTGGGCATGGACCCCACACAAGTACATCTTATTTAACTTTGCACATCTCTCCTGTACATTATTCCATTGCTACCCTTCCCAACATCCCTAACACATGAGTTACTAGTTAGCTTCATTTGTAAAAGACATTTGTAAAGGACAGAAGCTGAGTGAAGACAGACTTTGCTGCAAGTCACATGGTCAGACATCCCAGCTTGGCTTGAGCTCCCAACCAGAAACTCTTTACTTTGAGAGAAAATTTGGCACTCAAATTTTGGACAGATCATTCTCTAAGTCACTCCCTACACCACCCATTATGTTCACCATGCCTGTCTTCCCTTTGCACCTCCAATTTCTTTTGGAGGCAAAGCCTGCAGCTCCAGTCCTGGCTTAGCATGGGGGCCATGTGGTGAGCACGGCTTCAGCTGCCCAGCAGTCTTCTCACAAGTCCTTCCATTAATAGGGGTCTCTTGTCCTTAGGATTGGCATCTTCGCCATCTGACCCCCAAGCAAATGGGGGAATCTCTCTCAAACCCCTGTTGCTTCTCCCTTACTCAAACACTCTGAGCTCTGGAAGGGGGGGTTGGCAGGGGAAGGAAGTGTGGGACATTCAGATGGCAGGAGGGAAAACCTTTGTCCCGAATCAGCACTGACTCAGGAGGAAGGTGCTGACCTCAGGTTAATTGCCAGCATGGGACCTGGACAGAAGCCTATGCTCGCAGCACAAGTGTGGGAATAGTCTCTGCTGGAAGGGGCAGAAGGGGGACACTACTGTGCTTTTGTTTTGTGACTATGGTATTGGGAAGGTGGCTGATTCTTTTGCAGCTACCATACCCCCTCCTCATCAAACTGCATTGTCAGGCTATGTTTGATCTGTGGATTGGGATCAGAGTTTGTCCCTAATGGTGAAGATGAGAGCTGACCCCTGCCAGATGGCTCCATCTGACCTGTTTCAACAGTGTCACTAGCAACACTCACTGTGCAGCAGGTACAACCACATGCCAGGAGTGCCTACAGCCCACAGTTCCGGCCCCTGAGTGTCAGAGAAGGAAAGCTATGGGCCTCCCATGGTGGGAGGGTCATCCTGGGAAGTATTTAGTCTTAGAGCTACGATGTCCAATAAGGTAGTGGTTATTTAAATCTAACTTAATTATAATCAAATACAATTAGAAACTCAAGTTTCTCCGTCACAGTAGCTACATTTTAAGTGCTCAATAACTATTGGCCATCATACTGGTCATTTTGTAATATGTGCAATCTCAACTGACCTATCTTCAAGTTCACTGACCTTTTTTATAATTATGAAACATTTACATAATTATGTTTTATCTCAACATTTCTGTAAGCTTTCAGAGAGCAGGAATATTCATTTAATCTTTCATTTTTTCCTGAGCATTTATCATAGTGTCTGCCCCACACTAATTCTAACTGATCTGTGATGGAATTAAAGGATTGAAAATTACTGTGACAGGATGAATGTTGCACTAAAGTCCCCGATCACAGGAAACAACGTAAAATCCAGTACTCAAGTTAAAAGTGTCAATAGCAGAACTAGGACTTTTAGAATTGCAGAGTCAAGACCTCTGAAGTTCCATCCTTTCATAAGGCAACAAGAACTCTAGCAAAAATGGCCCAAATCAACTTTTCAGAACTCTGAAAATTTATAAATGTAATAACCCAATGAGCATTTATTAAAGAAAAATGACTGAATCTTAGTAGATCAGAAAGTTTGATGGTGTTCAACTCATTTTATTTTCATCCTCTCTTCCCAGCCCTGATGGAAACCATCCACCATGTAACCACGGTAGTTGTAAAAACTAGCAGCCAGAAACCACTGAAAGGAGCAGAGTGGGTTTGGAGCTTTCAACAAGCTGTATTCCTAGTGAACTGTCCCTATTTGAGCTGCCCACAGGCACCCTGACATCTCTATCCACAGCTCTTGTTTTTAACCTGACTCAGCTTGTTCAATGGGAAAAGCACCATCCTTGGGCTAAAAACAACCAGTGGTGGTTGTTTAACACTACAACTGCTTTAGGCAGGAATACTAGTTGGGGCAAATGAATCTGACCAAAAATTTTTAAAGAAATAAATGAGGGAAATGCAGACATATTTATGGAGATCTAGAAGGCCATATACATGCAGGGGGAAGGGCACGTGCCCAGGAAAGCACTGGAAAAGGCTACACTCAACTCTGACTTTCTGCTCAAGCAGGAAGTGAAGTTCAAGGCAGAGCTGTAAGTTGCTGGAGCACTGGGGCGTGTCCCAATGCACAGAACTTTGAAGCGAAGCACTGAAGGCTTACTGATTCAAGGTATTTAAGGAAATGCCTCTTCAGTCATGAGCAGAAGCTGATAGCAGAAACGTTAATAACCATACAGGATGGAATATAAGAAACTTTATAGAATTAGTCCAGGAAAGTCATTAAAGAAACAAACAGTAATAGTAACACAAACACTGCTGTATCTGATTTCCAGAGGTGCTCCATTATTAAAATGTCCAGTTTTTAAACAAATAATTATGATGCATGTAAAGTAATAGGAAATTAAAGCTCATATATGAGAAATACAGCAATCAATAGAAATTGAACCTGAGGAAGTAAAGATGCTAGACTTTAGAGACAAAGAATTAAATTCCATAAGTATGTTCATAGAACTAAAGAAAACAATGGCTAAGAATTGAAGAAAAGTATGAGAAAGATGTCTCACCAAAAAGAAAATACTGACAAAGATATTCAAATTATTTTAAAAAAATGAATTGAAATTCTGGAATTGAAAAAGATAATAACTAAAATGAAAAAATTCCTTGATGAGTACAACAGCATATCTTTGGTGGCAGAAGCAAAATAACTAGTGGGCTGGGGATTTAGCTCAGTGATGCCTCCACCTACCTTGCAAACACAAGGTCCAGAGTTTGATGCCCCATACCCCCCCAAAAAAAGCAAAAAACAAAAAATAAACCCAACAACAACAAAAAACTAGTGAACTAGAATATAGGCTATTTGAGATTATTTCATTCAAAAACAGAAAAGGGCAGGGATGTAGCTCAGTGGTGCTGTGCCTGCCTGGCAAGCACAAAGTCCTGAGTTTGGTCCCCATTACCAAAACCAAAACCAACACCAAAACCAAAACAGAAAAAAAAGGGATGAAGAAAAATGAACTGGGCCTAAGAGACCTATGGGACATCATCAAGCATAATGAAAGAGAAGAAAGACAAAGGAGCAAAAAGAATGTTTTAAGAAATAAAGGCTAAAACTTCTTCAAAGCCAATGACAAACTTTATTGAGCACATAAGCACGATAAGCTTCAAGTATCTAAGTAAGGAGATACATACATTATACTCAAACTATCAAAAGATAAGAATAAAAAGAAAGTATGGGAAGCAACAAGAGAGAAAACTTATGCATAAGGAATTCTCAATAAGATTAACTTCTGATTTTTCATAGGAAATGATGAAGATCAAAAAGCAGCAAGATGTTAGAAGGTGCTGAAAAGAAACTACTGTCAATAAAAAATTCCATATCTAGCAAAACTATCCACTGAAATATAAAAGAAAAATTGAGACATTTTCAGGTAAACAAAAATTGAGGATTCATCATTGACAGATCTGTCCCATAAGAAATACTAAAAGGAATCCTTCAGCCTGAAATGAAAAGATACAAGACAGTATTTTGAATTCACACAAAGAAATAAAGTAACTAAAAGCTGGGCGTGGAGGTGCACCCCTGTAATCCCAGCACTCAGTAGGCTGAGGCAGGAGGATTGCTGTGAGTTCAAGACCAGCCTGGGCTACATAGTGAGTTCCAGGGTGTCTGAACTACATAGTGAGACCCTGTTTAAAAAAAAAAAAAGTAACTAAAATAGGTAAACATAAACATTAGTATATCTTCTTGCTTCATGTATTTTAAAGTTAGAAATAACTATTATTTCTGATATATTGATATTATTATAAAATCTCCATCTCTCATCACATTTTTTGTCTAGAAGTCTATTTTGTGTATTAGTATAGGCACCCAGATCTTTTTTGATTAGGGTTTACATGATACATCTTTTCTCAACATTTTATTTTCAACAACTTTTTACCTTTGAATCTAAAGTGTGTCTCACATAGACAGCATATAAGTGGACCATGCTGTATTTTTAAAAATCTATTTTGTCAACTTCTGCCTTTTAGTTGGAACATTTCATCCATTTATATTTAATGTAAATATAATTCTGTTTATATATATGAAAGTTCAGAGCAACACTATTTACAATAGCCAAGAAATAGAAACAACCCAGATATCTATTAACTGATAAATGGATAAATAAAAAGTAGTATATCTTTACAATGGAAAAGTATTTGGCAACAAAACATACAATCACATGTACAGTACTATAATAGGAATCTTGGGCTGTGGATGCAGCTCAGTGTCACAACACCTGCTTGGCAAGCACTTGGTCCTGAATTCAATCCCTGTACCAAAAACAAAACAAAACAAAACTTGAAAATATTATGTTAAGTAAAGGAAATCAATCACAAAAGACCTAATGCTGTACAAGTCCATTTATATGAAATTCCCAGGATTAGAAAATCCACAGAAACAGAAATTAGCTTAGCTTCTGAAGGACTGAGGGCAGAGGGGGAATAAGGAGTGATTGCTATTGGGTATGAGGAAAATATTCTAAAGTTGGTACTGACAGTTGTTCAACTTTGCAATATCCTGAAAACCATCTCTGTGTAAGCTTAAAAAGAATGAATACTGTACTGGTTTATTCTAGGAACCAGGATAATAAGAATAGCCAAGTAGACTGGCAGAGAATGCTCACTGTCCCTATTACTCAACTGCCTTCTTTTCTTTTAATGATAGAACTCTTGAGTTTTACCTGGGTTTGGGCGGACCCATTAAAAGCTTGCATTTCCCAGCCTCCCTCACAGCCTGCTGCGGCCATATTACTCAGTTTGGGCCAATCACATGAACAGAAGTGAGATGTGACCCTCCTAAATTTAGATCTGTGGACAAGACAGCTTGGTCCCAGGTAATTTCACAGAGAAGAAAAACACCCTAGACTGACTACTTTTGGACTGTTTTGTGACAGACATCAAACCAATATTTGGGGAGTCTTTGTTATAGTAGGTTTTTTTTTAGAACCAGGGATTGAACTCAGGACCTCACACTTGCAAGGCAGGCGGAAGAACCATTGAACTAAATCCCCAACCCTTTAGTAGATTATCTTAACTCATGTGGTGTGTGGTGGTTAGGAAATTAGAACCAGGGATTGAACTCAGGACCTCACACTTGCAAGGCAGGCGGAAGAACCTTTGAACTAAATCCCCAACCCTTTAGTAGATTATCTTAACTCATGTGGTGTGTGGTGGTTAGGAAGTAGTTAACGTCAACTCGATTGCCCTTGGGATCTGCCTGGGGGATTGGTGGGGCGCACTTCTGCAGCATCTGGGTGGATTATGGAAGTACAGTCTGGGGTCTTTGTCTGGCACTGTTCTCCTGCCCTGCCTCCTGGCCTCGAAGCCTTCTCCAGAGCTCTCAGGTGAAACCTATGAACACCTTGATTTTAATCTTCTGGACTTCAGAACTGACAGAATAAATTTCTCTTTTCAGCCACTAAATCTGTGGCAACTGGTAAACCCTAGAAACCAATACACTGTGCCACTGTGTTCATCAACCAGCTGCAAGTCGCCCTCAGCAGCTGAGAAGCCACCTTAACTGGAAACTCTGGCTGAGGCCTCCACCACAAGGCTGGCTTGTGTCTTAACTGACCTGGTCTCACAGGGTACAAAGTCTACCTCCTTGCCACAGGGAGGATAAACACTCTGGAGTTTCTGCAGGGCTCAGGCTGGGGCTAGCTCCAGTTCAACCCAAATCCTTGCTTACCTCCTCCCCTACCTCATTCCACTTTCATTACCCACCTTCTGAAGACATTTCATATACAGTAACGACCACTGCTTACATCTGTGCAACAGGATGTGAAAATGGATTTTCTTTGTCTGGGTTTCAGCTGAGGCTTCAAAGTTAGGTATGACAGGGTAGTTGCTAGAGGACCTTTGCCACCTGGTAACAGACTGTGAAGTAAGTTTGTGACCCTGAGCTCTCATGTGTCTTTAAAGAAAAGCAGGAACTGTATTGGATGGAAATCTCCAGCTGCTGCTGTGCCCCGTCTCAGTGCCAACAAGGTGGGGGTGCTTCTATCCCATTTCATCTAGTGGGAGTGCTTCAAAAGAACTGCTTGGAGAAGTGAAAACAGTCCCCCAGAAGGTGGAGAGCAGAAAATCGATACTGAACTTGTATCTGTCAAGTTTAAGTGTGAGGATGGGGAATTGGTGAACTCATTCCAAGCAGCTGAGCAGGGCAAGAGCTGGAGTGACAGGTGCTCCTCCAGAGGTTATTAGGGAAGGAGCATGCCTGCTTTCTTCAGCCAGATCGGGGCTCTTTGAGGATGCCTGGCTGTGAACTGTCACTAAAATATACTCAAAGGGTTGGGGAAAGAATTCAGATTGGGGAAGAAAAGCTTTAAAATAGGAATTTTTAAGTGTGTGTGTGTGTGTGTGTGTGTGTGTGTGTGTGTGTGTGTGTGTGATGGTCCCCTAGACTGATTCTCAAAATAATGTTTTCATAAATATAAAACACACAGAAATACAATCAAATATATTTTAAACTGTGACATGGTTATATGATACTTTATTACTTCATTACAGATCTAGCAGCAGTTCAAACTACAGTAATTTTGAAGTAGCAGCAAGTATAATGCTATATCAAAATATCTACAACGTCTCTACATTGAGATGAACATTAACTGACAAAATTACATCCAATACAAAAAAAATTACATCCAATACAAATACTCTTGTTGTCTGTGGCCAATCCCCTCATTGAAGGAAATGTTAAAGGTTAGCTAAAAGTTTTCTGGACTAGAAGTTAGGTAAAAACAAACAAACAAACAAAAATTTTTTTTTTGATCCAAATTCACTCAGAATTCTATCTACAGACCTACAAGGATTCTTGTAGACCTCAGGTTAGGAATTCCTGCTGTGGATAAAGAATTGGCTATAGAAGCTATGGAATAAGAGGGTTCCCTTTTAAGAAGTCTAAGAGGGGTGGAGATCTCTGAAATCTACAAAAACCTCACCCAGGGAGAAAGTCAAAGTCATTCACCATATCCAGAGGCATGAATAGCAGTCATGCTTTTCACCATGGTCACAGAATCCTTGTGCTGTCCCAAACTTCTTCTTTCTGCTACCTCAAGCACAGTGGTGACTTTAAACTACAGGTAATAAGCAGGGGTGAAAGTGAGAGGAGAAAAGAAGGCTCTTCTATCAATTCCTTCCCCCATCACTAAACGTAAGGCAGGATCAAGCCAGGAAGGGTGAGGAGCTGCTTTAGAATTCATCTGCAAAATTCCCACCTTAGATCTTTTGCATATTTTATTGTCTAGAAGTTACCGGTGGGTTTTATTTAACAAGAGTGATGGGGGGAAAACCACCTGAGGAACCCGTCTATGATTTCACCCCCATGGATGAAGAGAAGGGATGAAAAAAGGCAGTTGTGGGATGGGGATGTGGCTCAGTGGTACCATGCCTTGTCTGGCAAATGCACGGTCCTGAGTTTGATCCCTGGTACCTCAAAAAAAAAAAAAAAAAAAGGAGTGGGTCTTAGAGCATGTGTTAGAAACAGCAAAGGTACTTTTGTCTGTACCTTTCTAGTGTAGCTTACACAATTCACAAGTTACATTTTTACAAAGCACTTTCAAGACATGGTGTTCTAACAATTTCATTCCCTCCTAGATTAATCTGAATTGAATATGATTTCAGTAAAAATGACAAAATCAACAGTGGGAGAATATATTGCAGATCATATATCTGGTTACTGTCCAGAACTTAAAAAAAAAAAAAAAACACCCACAACCAAGCAATAAAAAATTTCAAATAACCTGATTTTAAAAATGAATAAAGAACTTCAATTGACATTACTTCGGAAATGATGTAAAAATGCCAAGAAGTATATGAAGATGTACCCAACATCATTAAAGAATTTCAAATCAAAGCTACAATCAGGTATCGCTTCACACATTTTTAGAATGACTACCTTCATATGATCCAGCAATCCCATTTCTAGACAAATATCCAACATAACTAAAAGCAAAGTTTTAAAGAGATATCTGCACAAACAAAACATGACCCATTCAAAAAATAGGCAACCAAAATAAAAAATTTTTTGAGAAGAAATACAAATGGAACCATAAATACATGAAAACAATGGTCAACATCACTGGCTATTAGACAAATGTAAATTAAAACTACTTGAGATACCATCTTACCCCAGAAAGAATGGCTATCATCAAAATATCTAGTAACAATAAATGTTGGTGACAGAGCAGGGAAAAAGAAACTGTTCTACATTGTTGGTGGCAATGTAAACTCCTATAACCACACTGGAAATCAGTGTGGAGATTCCTAAAAAACCTAAGACTAGAAATTCCATTTGACCCAGCTGTCCCCTTTTTTTGGGGGAGAGGATTTTTTTTTTTTTTTTTTTGGTACCGGCGATTGAACTCGGGTCCTTGCACTTGCAAGACAGGCCACCGAACCACTGAGCTAAATCCCCGGCCCAAGCTGTCCACTTTCTGAGTATCTTCCCCAAAGAGTTTACAACATTACACCACATTATATGCATACTCATGTTTAAAGCAGCACAATTTATAGTAGCTAGATCTTGGAAGAAGCACATATATCCATCAACAGATGAATGGGTAAGGAAAATTTGATATTTATAAACATTTTTGCCATAAAGTAAACTTGAGGCATTTATAATTAAATGGACGCAATTTAAGAACATGTTAAGTGAAATAAGTGAGATACAAAACTTAAATATTGCATGATATCTCTTGTATGAGAAACTCAATATATATAAATACATATAAAGAGCAAAAAAGAAGACATATACACCGGAAGTAGGGAAAAGTTCAAATAATTCCTCAAATTGCCTATTCTATTGCTTCAAAAATATTTTAATATAAGCCGGGTGTGGTGGTGCACGCCTGTAATCCCAGCACTTGGGAGGCTGAGGCAGGAGGATTGCTGTGAGTTCAAAACCAGCCTGGGCTACATAGTGAGTTCCAGGTTAGTCTCAACTACATAATGAGACCCTGTGTCAAAAAAACAAACAAACAAAATATATATATATGTATATATTTTAAAATATATATTCTAATTTGTAGTATACTACTAGTTTCCCTTAGTTCATTGAAAAGGAAGTTTTGTGCTATTATCTGTTTCTTTCTTGGTGAAAGAATCTTTTTTGTTTACGTCTTATACCCTGAGTAACTACTTTTCTTTCTTTTTTTTTTAACTTTCACTTTTTTGTTTTGTTTGGGGGTTTTTGTTTTTTTTGTTTTTTGGTACTGGGGATCAAACTCAGGACCTTGCACTTGCAAGGCAGGTGGCAGAACCACTGAGTAACTAAATCCCCAGAACTGAGTAACTACTTTGAAGATAATGACATATAGTATATTAACTATTGTTATTTTCTTACTATTTTGCTATCAAATATTGTTTTAAAAATTTTTAAAAAAAGGAATGGTTGGAAAAAGGATCTGAGACAAACAACCAAAAGTAAGTTGAAATAGTCTATAAATAATATCAGATAAAGTAGAAATAAATACTGATAAAAAGTTCAATTCAGGAGGAATCTACAAGGTTTTAAAATGCTAGTCAGGGCCAGGGATTTAGCTCAGCGGTTCAGTGGCCTGCCTTGCAAGCGCAAGGACCCGAGTTCAATCCCTGGTACCAAAAAAATAAAATAAAACGCTAGTGCACACTTAGTAAAACAGTCAATAATGTATATATAAATAATATAATAATAAACAGATGGAATAGGGCTGGGGATATAGTTCAGTGGCACCACAACTATCTGGCAAGTTTGATCCCTGGTACAAAAAAAAAAAAAAAGGAACACAGTGATAAGCTAAAAATTCAAGTGGGAGAATATTTCTCATCTCTCAATTTTTGATAGGTAGAGCAGATAATGCTGAGCAAACCACATATCTAAACAAATCTCTTTAAATTTGTAACAATTAAGTCAGAAATTAGTAACAAAAGATACCTAGAAAATATCACATTTGGAAATTAAGAAACATGCTTCTGCTTCTAGTCATGATGGAGTTATAGAGACCACATTTATTTGCATCCTGAAAACAAAACAGACCGGACAAGATTTATGAGACATTTTCCAAGACAATGAATATCATACAACAAAGGGCAGTGATCCCTGGGACATGGGAAACAAATAAGATGAACTTCAAACATGCACTAGTATGAGACTTTGAAAATTTCCAGGGTAACAGCACAGGGAGACGAACTGAGGCACTACTCAGCAGACTCCTAGAGGTGAGGATATGGAGCTGAGAAGCCAGGGAAAACGAGGTAGCTAGACTTCATTAGACAAAGTACTAGAAATGAAGGAGCTGTGTACAAAGAGAATCACAGATATCTGGAAGGACCCTCCTAAGTAGTTACAGAGTACTGATCAGTGCATGTGTGTGAGGAAACTACTCGAGACCAGGCAAAGAGTCACATGAAAGGAATACATGCAGCAGTCCTGGTGCTCACAGAGGGGCAAGAACAGCATTCCTTTCTACTAACTAGTCTGGGAAAAATGTCACAATACATAGGGCACTAGCTAAAGTACTCAGAAATATCTTATTTTAGTATTGAGGAATAATTAGCTCCAGATTGAGTATTATGGTGGATCCATCTAATAAACTATAAAAGGCTAAAAAAGATAAAACTGCTTCCAAGTAACTCAACTACACCACAGAACAAAGCTCAAGATTTACATGAACATAAAAGTATTGACTGCTCGACAAAAGTCACAATATCTGACCTCCTACGGCACTAGGCATGCCAAGATGAGGAAAAAGAAAACCCCAAACATCAACAACAACAAAACCCATAATAAAGAGAATAATCAATAATTGTTATGGCTTGTGTCTAGATTTCCCCCAATTCCTCATACAGTCATAGGTGGGTGGATCTAGAGTCTGTGAAGCTGGGATGAAATGTATGATGATGGGATGAAGGATATGTGATTACTAAATCAGTCCACTGATTGGCTGGGCGTAGTTCTGGGTGTGATAATGGGAAGGGCCACCCTGGGTGTGAGCGCTACCTGGCCTAAGGTTGTGTGGCCTGGAAAGAATATAAAGAACAGAGGGTTGCTGTTGTAGTTTGCTGCTGCTGCTGCTTCACTACTTCACTGTTTGCTGCTTTCTGTCTTCCAGGAACTGTTTCTCCTCTGTGATGCCCCTCTGCCAGGCCACCCTGCCTTGGAGCCAGACAACTATGAACTGAAACTTCTGTAAACTATGAGCTACAATAAACCTTTCCTTCTTTAACTTTGGATCTCAGGTATTTTATGTCAGCAACAAGAAAAGTAACTCAGACAATAATCAATTGACACTGGAACAGATACAGATGTTAAAATCATCTAACAGAGATAAGGGACTGTAGAGGTTATGATAACAGTATTTTGTATATTCAAAAATCAAAGTAGAGACAAGGGAGATACAAAAAAGGCACAACTCTAACCTGTAGAGATGAGAACTACAGTATCTTTGCACATCTCTAATCTCAGCACTTGGAAGGCTAAGGCAGGAGGATTGCTATGAGTTCAAGGACAGCCTGTACTATATAGTAAATTCAAGCCAGGCTGAACTACACAGAGAGACATGATTTCAAAACAAACAAACACCAAATGTCTTAGATTTAAAAAAAAATACATGTAATGGGATTAACAGATGAGATAGTGCAAAAGAAAAGATTAGTGAACTCAAAGACATAGCAATAGAAACTATATAAAATAAACACAGGGAAAAAAAAACTAATAAAAAAGATTTTCAGTGACCTGCAGCAAAACTTCAACAATCTAGTATATAAGTAACTGGAGTCCTCAAAAAAGGGAACGAGAGAAAAAATATTTGAAGAAATAATGGCAAAATTTTTACAAATGCCATGAAAACTTTTAATGTACAGAATCAAAAAATCACTGCAATCAAAGCACAAGAAACATGAAGAAAATTCCATCAATATATATCATAAATAAGTTGCTCAAAATGAAAAATAAACAGAAAACCCTAAATGCAGCCAAAAATAAAAGACAGGTCATGCACAGAGGAACAAAGACAAGGATGATATCAGATTTCCAGAAAGGGGACTATGGATATAGTTCAGAAAAAAAGCATGTGTTCAGGATGTGAAAGGCTGTTTTTCCCCCTGTGTGCACATGTGCATGGGTGCACACCCCCAACACACACACACATGAAAAAGAGAAAAAAATATTCATGAGAGAAGACAATGGAGAAATAGTCTTAAGAACAAGACTAAACAATTGTTAATCTAGCATTTTATACCCAGCAAAGATATCTTTCAAAAGCAATGTATGAATTATTAAAGGATGTCCTTCAGGGATTAAAAAAAAAATAATAGCAGATGGAAATGTATAGTAGCAGAAAGGAACAAAAAAAAGCACTAAATTAAACTAAATGGAGACATATGTATTTTTCAAAGGATTTAAATATCTTTAAAATTTATTAAAATATTCACAGCATTGGATTTTACAACACATAAAAATAAAATTCATGACAATAACAGTAAACAAAATGTGGTACAACTGGAGGTAGGTGGCAATAAGTTTAAAATATGTACTATAAGCTCTAAAGAAATAATTGAAATAGCAAAATATGGAGTTTTATTAATAAGCTATAATAGAAAATAAGATGAAATAATAAAAAATGGAACAATCTAAAAGAAGCAAAAAAATTAGAGACAGAAAAGAATAAAATGAGAACAAAGAAGAAACAGAACAAATGGGAAGTACTTTTCAGTGAGCCAGGCCGTTTTTTTTTTTTTTTTTTTTTTTTGGTACCAGGGATCAAACTCGGGCTCTTGTACTTGCAAGGCAGGCAGCAAAAACCACTGAGTTAATCCCCAACCCGATTCATGTCTTTAGCCCTAGCATTTCAGAGGCTGAAGCAGGATTATGAGTTCAAGGCCTGCCTGAGCTACACAGTAAGACTCTGTCTACACAAAGCAAAACAAAATGAAACAAAATTATGATAGACTCAAACCTATCAGTATCTATATTAAGTGGAAGTAATGTAAATGTCCCTATTAAGAGGCAGATATTATCATATTAGATTTTTTAAAAAATGCTATTTATAAGAAATGTACCTTACAAGATACCAACAATGAATGTAACTGTACTGTATCCCTAAAATGTACCAATAAACTCAATTAAAGCTGAAAAAAAAAAAAAAGAAAAGAAATGTACCTTATTTGAGCATGGTGGTGCATACCTGTAATCTCAGCTACTTAGGAAGCTGAGGCAGGAGGGTGGTGAGTTTGAGGGCAGCCTGGGCAATTCAGTAAGTCCCTGTCTCAAAATTAAAAAGCATGGAGATGTAGTTGAGTACTCCACATTAAAATAAATAATAAAATAATTAATAAGAAAACAGGGCCAAGGATTTAGCTCACTGGTTCTGCTGCCTGCCTGGCAAGCACAAGGTCTAAGTTCGATCCCTGGTAGAAGAAAAAGAAGAAGAGGAAGAAGAGGAAGAAGGAAGAAAGAAGATGATGATGACAATAAATAAGAAAAAAGATGAAAAACAAAATGTAGTTTAAATATAAAGGCATAAATACAATAAAAGTAAGAGAATAGATACTATACATATCAAAGTAGAGTTCATGGATTCTTTTTGTTGTTTTTGTTTCTCTTTATTTTTTGAGACAAGGTCTTGCTATGTAGTTCAGGCCAGACTTGGACTCACTATGTAGGCCAGGCTGGCCTCAAACTTGCAGCAATCCTCCTGCCTCAGTCTCCTGAGTGCTGGGATCACAGGTATGTGCCACCACACCCACCTGAATTAATGAATTTTATAATGCAAAAGTCACACAAAATGACAGGATAAGATGAAAATCTATGCACCTATAGTAACAAAATTTCAGTTTATATGAATCAAAACTGATGGAACTCAATAGACAAAAATACACAATAAGAGTAATTTTCATATTTTTCTCCCCATATACAATAAATAGGCAGAAAATCAGCCAGAATACACTAGACTTGGACAACTCTATCAACTAACTCGACTTGTTCAATATTTATAGGACACTTGACTGAACACACATATTCTTCTCAGGTACACACAAAATATTTTCAAGGTATGCCTTATTCTGGGCCATAAAATAAATCCCAATAAATTCAAAGGGGCTCAAATCATACAAAGTATATATTCTCTGACAGCAGAGTTACATTAGAAATAATAATAATATGATTTTATTTTTTAAAACAAGGTAACATGTCAAAAAGATCTCAAAAGAGAAATTAGAAAGTATTTAATACTGAATGAAAATGCAACCATGATAAATCAGAATTTGTGATGTGTCATTAAAGCAATTCTTAATAGAGAAATGTATACCCTCAAAAGTATTACTTAGACAAAATGAAAGGTTTAAAATCAATGACTTACTTTCTATCTTAAGAAACCAGGAAAGGGAGAGATAATTAACAAAAATAAGCTGACAAAGGACAGTCATATCAGTGTAGAAATTAGTGAAGTAGAAAACAGAAAAAAAAATAAAGAAAGGAAATCAGTGAAAGTTAAAGCTGGTTCTTTGAGATGATGAATGAAATGAATAAATCTGCAGCCAGGCTGACAAGGAATAAAAGAGAGAAGAAATGATTTGCCATTATTATTACAGTATCTAGAGATAGTAAGTGAAAGAGAAGAGAATATTATGAATAGTTTAATGCCAGTAAATTCAATAATTTATAAGAAATAGATAAATTCTTCAAAAGACATAAATCAAGGCTCATTCAGGAAACAATAGATAACTTATTATATCTGTTAGAAACATTGAAATTGCTATTAAAAACCTTCCCAAAAACAAAAATTCGGGTTAAGATGGCTTTGCTGGTGAATTTCATCAAACACTTAAGGAAGAAGTAATCACAACTCTACACAAAAAATTCCAAAAAATTGAAGAGGAAGAAATATTTTCTAACCAATTCAAATGATGCCTGATTTAAATAAATATTATAAAGTAACATTAATCAAAACAGTGTAGAGCTGAGCACTGTGGTGCATGCCGTAATCCCAGCACTCAAGAGGCTGAGGCAGGAGAATCACTGTGAGTTGGAGATCAGTCTAGATTACATAGTGATTCATTATAAGCCTCAACTATATAGAAAGACCCGTTCTCAAAAAACTAAAACCAAAGCAAACCAAAGCAAAGCAAAGTAAAACAAAACAAACTATGTGGTATTGGCACAGAAGCTAGACTAATGGATCAACACGAGAAGAGAGAGTCTAGAAATAAGCCCATACATATGTAAACAATACAGCTTCTACACAAGAGCAAAAGCAATGTAATAGAGAAATGATACCTTATGGACTCACTATCAAAAAGCCCAACTAAACAACAAAGAACAAAGTGCCTTGAATCCATACCTCTCAGCATCTATAAACATTAAGTTAAAATAGACCATGAGAAAAGCCTAAGACTACAAAATACAGAAGGGAAAAAATTCAATAACCTTAGATTATGCTACAATACCTTGCCTATGACACCAAATACACCATCTACAAAAGAAAAAAAAACTTACTGGGAGAAAATTTACAAAGCATATATATGATAAAGCACTTGTGTATACAGTATATAAGGAACTTCTACAACTTAGTACTAAGAAAAATCCCAATTAATAAAAAAAGGGGGTGGTGGTAAAGATTTGAAGAGTTGCTTTAATGAAGAAATATGGATAGGAAATAAACACATGTAAAGATGTTCAATATCATTAGTCTTTATAGATAGATAAGTTAAGAGCACAGTAAGATACTGCTACACACCTACAAGTATTAGAATAGCTAAACTTAGATAGATCCTTCCAAATTTTAATGGAGATGCAGAGGAACTACATTCCTCATATACTGATGGAAGGAATGTAAAATGTACAACTGCTTTAGAAAACATACTGTCTCTTATAAAACTAAATATGCCCTTAGCATATGATCGAACCATTCCACTCCTAGAAGAAATAAAATCACATTTGTCTATACAAAGACTTGCAGATGAATGATTGTAACTATTATTTGTAATACCCCAAACATTTGGGAAACGACCCAAACGCCTATCAAAAAAATGAAGTGGACCAATCCCCGGTACCAAAAAAAAAGAAGTGGAAAAGCATACTTTGCCATATTCATACAGTGCAATAATACTCGAGAATATAAAGAAATGAATAATCAGTGCTTACAATACTGATAAATCTAAAAATACTATGATATGTTAAAAAAGTGTGACTTTTCAAATTGTACTTTATATGCAATTTTGTTGTACATAAATTACATCTAAGAAAAATCTATTAAATTAAGTATAAGGAAATACACTTCTAGCATCCATGTACTTAAAGAGAAATCATAGCAGATATTTAATTATACTTGGAACTGAATTATAATGAAAATATAAGATACGAAAATGTGAGATACAGGAAAAGTAGCACTTTCAAGAAAAACAGCTTTACACAATTATGAAGAAGTAAAAAACTAATGAGCTAAGCATCCAACTTAAGAAGACAGAAAAGAACAAAATAAACCTAATGAAAGAAAGAGACTAATGATAAACACAGAAATTAATGAAAAATAAATTACATACACTTGTGATCCTAGCTACTCAGGATGCTGAAGTAGGAAGATTCAAAGTTCAAGGCCAGTGTGGGCAATTTAGCAAAACCCTGTCATAAAATGAATGACATGACATGACATACAATAAAATGCAAAAGAAAATAAAATGGACTAGGGATATAGCTCAGTGGTAGAGCATTTGCCTAGCATGCAGGAGACCCTGGGTTCAATCCCCAGAACTACTACCACACACACACACACACACACACACACACGACAAAGCTAAAAGTTAGTTTTTAGAAAAAACTGATAAAATGAAAAATTGCTAGCAAAATTTATCAAAGACAAAGATATGATACAAATGTATCTGTAATGGAAAAATATAGGCACAGCAGTGACAAAGTGAAAACTATGATCAACTTTATGGAAACAAATTTGAAAACTTAAGTACAATGCGCAAATTCCTTTAAAAATAATACCCATCAACCAGGGATTTAGCTCAGTGGTTCCGCCGCCTCCCTGGCAAGTGCAAGGACCAAGTTCGATCCCCGATACAAATAATAACAATAATAATAATAATATCCATCAAAACAGAGTAAAGAGAAATAAAGGCATAAGTAGTCTCATGACTTTTAATAGGTTTAAAAAATAGAATTAATGGTTGAAAAATTCTCTCCCTTTATTCCTACAAATTTGAGGCAATTTTTTTTTTTTTTTTTTTTTTTTTGTGTGTGTGTGTGTGTGGTACCGGTGATCGAACTCAGGTCCTTGCACTTGCAAAGCAGGCACCAGAACCACTGAGCTAGATCCCCCGCCCAAGGCAAATTTTATTTATTTATTTATTTATTTTTTCCAGTGCCAGAGGTTGAACTCAGGACCTTGCGCTTGCAGGACAGGCATGGAGCCACTGAACTAAATCCCTGGCCCTGGCAAATTTTAAATTTTCTAGGAATGAATCAGTTCAAATTCATACAAACTCATTCAGCAAACAGTACAAGACAGAACATGCCCTATTTAGTTATTAGAGGCTGGGAAACCACCGATTGTCAGAATTACACAAGGACATTATGTGAAAAGAAAATTACCAATAAAACAGATGAACATAAAAGCAAAAACCTTAAACACATTTTTGGGAAAGTAAATACTGGAGCATATTATGATAGTAAATCATTATCAAAATCATTATTTTGATATAATGAATAAGTAGAAAAACAATTGATGTAATTCAGTATATTAAAGGATGAATCAATTCAATATATGTAGAGAAAAGCAGCATATGAAACTCAACATATACATAGGATTAAAAAGAAAAACAACCTTTCTTAACCTCGTGAACCATACTCATCAAATAGCTACAGTCAACTACATTTTTAGTGGTGAAATTCTGGAAACATTTTCTTTAAAATTAAGAACAAGACAAAAATGTCTATTGCCACTGCTTATATTTTAAGACATACTTGAGGTCCTAATCAATACAATAAAGCAAGGAAAAGAAATAAAATATAAATGACTGAAGAGTTAAAACCGTAGTTTGCATAAGATAGCTGTCTATAAAGAAAAATCGAAACAAAACAAAAATAAAGAAAATTCAAAGGCAAAATTCAGTTGGATTTCTCTATACTATCAACAAAGTTAGGAAACATAACAAAAGGTATAATTTATAATAGCAATGAAATATAAATGGCATGGCTCATTCCTTTGTCTCTTTAAGTCTTTCCTCAAACTCTATCTTCCCATTTTGGCCTACTGCAGTCAGTCTATTTAAAATTATACCAATTATCCAGGAATGGTGGTGCATGCCTGTAATCCCAGCACTGAGGAAGCTGAGGCAGGACCATGACTTCAAGTTTGAGGCCAATATGGGCTACATAGTAAGGTGCTGTCTCAAATAAATAAATAAAAATAAAAATAAAATAAAATTGCATCACTTCCTCCAAAGCCTGATTACTTTTCTCTATTTTTCCATTTATTACTTTTTAACAAATTTCTACCTATTGTTATTGCCCAACTCCTCTCTGTCTTCTTCCTAACTACCTTGGTTTGCTTTCCTTACTCTTTTGTGCCTACACCTAGAATCTGGTACATGTACTATATACTTAGTGCTTGGTACATAGTAGCTTTTCAACAAATAATAACTCTTTTTTAATGCTTTTCAGCAAAGCTGCATAATTTTTCAATTAAGTTCACACACAATTATTGTTTTCACTCATTCACTTGTTCAATAAATATCTGAGTGAAATTATGTGACCTTCACTGAAAAAATTATGTAACTTTACTGAAAAGGTTTTTGTTTTTTTTGTTGGTACTGGGAATCAAACTCTGGTCCTTGCACTTGTGGGGCAGGTGGCGGTACCACTGGGCTAAATCCTCAGCCCTTGAAAGGTATTTTAAAAGACTCATTATTATAAAGATGTTAAGTCTACTTCAACTTGACATGTGCAAGTTCACTGTAAAATTCCTCAAAAGTCTAAGAGGGTGTTGATGTGAAACTTTATAAGTGAATTCTAAAATTTATTTGAAAATACAAAAGGGCCAAAATATTCAAGATGTTCCTGAAGGGTGTTCAAGTAGGGAAGCTGCCCTATAAACTTTTCCTACATTAGTATTATAAAGTTACAATGATTAAAACAATGCTAGTGCAGGGATTATCAAATTGATCAAAGGAAAAAAAGAGAGCCTAGAAACAGACTCACAAGTAGACGGAAACCTGCTTTAGAACTTAGCTCATACTACAACTCAGTGGGGAACACTAAGCTACTTCATAAACAGTACAGGAATAATTAGTAGTTCACTCATAGAAAATAGTTATATTGAGTCCATAATTCACAATATACATTCAAATTAGTTCCACACAGACTATAAATTTAAATATGAAATGGAGAATCCTTAGAAGAAAATGTAAGAGTATCTTCATGACCCAGTAGAGGAAAAGATTTGTTAAATAAAACAGAGTAAAAACGGTAAGGAAAACACTGATAAATTCAATTGCATTAGAATATGTGCAATATGCTATCCTGAGAAAGCATCAATATCTAGAATTCTGAAGGATCACTAAAATCAATATAAAAACCCAAAACTATTAAAAAAGAAAAATGGAGTTGGGAGTGGTGATATTTGCCTGTAATCTGAACACTCTGGGAAGCTGAACATTCTTGTTTTGTGTTCTCATTTGAAAAGGTTTGTTTAAAATATAAACTATGATGGATTTGCCAGGTTACAGTGTGTGCACACAATCGATTTTACAAGTTAATGTCAAACTGTTTTCCAAGATGGTTGTGTTGAGCAACACTCTCCCCACAGGGTTGGGTTCCTACCGCTCTGCCCTCTCACCAACACTTAATAGTGTCAAACTTCTTATTGTTCACCAATTTGGTGAGTGTGCAGGGAATTTTGTGGTCAGCTTAGTTTCCTTTTTCCTGATTACTGATGACACTGACAATCTTTGTATTTATTTAGTGACATTTGTATTCCTTTTGTTTAGTGTATGCTAAAGTCAAGTCTTCTGTCCTTTTTTTTCATTTTCCTTGTTTTTCTGGTACTGGGGATTGAAGGCAGGGTCTTCACACTGGACTATATCCCCATCCCACCTTCTTTTTATGTTTGAAGTATGTTGTGACAAAGGCTCAAACTCAGTCCCCCTGCCTCAGCTCCCCAGAGTGTTGGGTTCTTCCCTAAATCCTCTATGGCTTCCATATTCATTAAAATAAAAGTGAAAGTTTTTGCAGTGTCCTCAAGCATAGCTCACATACAACCTACAAGGCCCTGCAGTCTAGCCTTCCTCCTGCCCTACCCATTACTTCTGACAGAATCTCCATCTGTCCCCTGGACTCCAGTTATCTGGGTTTTTGCTGACCCTTAAACACACCAGACATACTCACGCAGAGAACATTCTTCCAATATACATAAGTGGATCGCACTTTTACTTCCTTTCGGTCTTTTCAGTGAAGGCTTAAATACTCTAACATTGCAATACCCTATTCCTAGGCACTCCTTGATCTTTCTGATGGCTTCATCTTCCTCTCTCATGCTACCACCTTCTAACATGTCATATGTTTTGCTCATTTAGCTAGCTTATGTCTGCCTCCCCTTACCAGACTGTAAGCCCAGGAATACAAGGCTTTATGTCTATTTTGCTCATTGCTTAATCTATAGCATATAAAGAGACTCTAGATGGAAGAGATACTAAAAAATTATTGAAAAAAGAAATAAAATACATAATTGGTCAGAGTATAGGGAACAAGCATTCTAAAAATTGCTAGTATGATTGCAATTGGTATGGCCTCTACAGAGGGCAAACTGGCAATAACTATCAAAATTACAAGTGCATATATCCTTTCACTCAGTAGTTCTCCTTTTAATATATCCTTAATATAAATTTACAGATGTGTGAGATAACATACAGATCAAATAATTCACTGCAGCATTTTTTTATCCCCCAAAACAGCCTGAATGTGCAGCCATAGCAGATCATTTAAAGAAATTATGATGTATCCATACAATGGAATCTTTTGCAGTAGCAAAAAAGAATAAGGAGATTTCTATTGGGATATAAACCCAGATATACTTTTCAGACAAAAGGGTGTTGAAAACATATTTAGTATGTCATCAATTTTATAAAACTAAGGGGGAAAGTGCAAAAAGAATGTACCGGAGACCTGTATTTTCTTGTACATGCAAGGACTATTTCAGGGAGGATACCCAAGAAAATGGTAACAATGGTTCCTTATTTGGAGGGGAAAAGATGGGCAGGAAACACAGGAAGACATTTCCTGTAAACCCTTTCAAACATCTTGCAATTTTACATTTTTTGAATGTTTTATCTATTTGTTAAAGGAGAATAAGGTATGGCTTATGCTCCCATATGGGATGATATTTAAGATACATTGTTGCCAAAAAATAAGGTGTAAAAGAGTGTACAGTATGCTAGCCATGAGGACATCAGGTTGACTTTTCCATATTTACACGTCTCTACCTTTTGAGTTTTTTACTTTATGCATTTCCTACAAAAATAATTTTCAAAAAGAAAATCATGACGAGCTAGTGCATTTTCACATGTGTCACCTTGACAGTGCCAACACTGAGACCTGACAAGTGCTCACTATGTCTCCCATGATGACAACAGGCATTTAGAGAAATCAAAGTACCCTGAGGTACCAGGGCCAGGTTCTCACTGATAGCTGGTGCCCCTGGACTCTCTGAAGCCTCCCCTGGGTACTAGTCCACCTTCTCCCTTCTTGCCCCTACTCTTAACCTCACCTCCTGCAACCCTTTGGACTTCCCAAGCTCCTTTCCCAGGGCATCAAGTTAGCAGCTCCAGCAGGGGCCCTGGCTGGTGCCTACCTAGTGCCAGGCAGCTTCTCTCTGGGCCACTGTGCTCCTCCCTCAATCCCCCTTGCTCCCAGGGTGAACACAGCCCACCTCCCTGGCCTCTCTGGATCCCTCCCAGAGATGTACCTGTCAATAATGACTGGATCTGAGGGAGTCTCATTTCGGTTGCCACAGCTCTTCCGGTCACAGCACCGGCTGAAGGAAAGATGAGGAGGGAGGGAGGAGGAGGAAGCAGCAATAAAACGGGGAGGTTACCAGGTGTGTGTGTGGGGGATGCCAATGTCCTGGCTCTGGGTGTGGGATCTCTGGGTACAGGGACTCATTCCCAGGGTATGGGGGCGGTGGTGGGCAGAGGGAGAGGCAGTGAGAGTCTTGGCAGGGATCTCGACAGCCCGGTCCTAGGGATAAGGCTAGCCAGGAAACCATTGTCCCCAAAGCACGATGCTTCTGGAGGACCCCAGACAGGGCAGGCAGAAGACCACCCACAGGGTCTCCCTCTGTGTATTTTGTGGAAGCGCTGTCTACACATAGAGAAAGCTCAAACTGGGCGCATGCAACTAATAAACGGTCCCAAAGTGAATCTGCTCTTGGAATCAGTGTCCAAACCAAGAAATATCACAGGACCAGTCCCCTGAAATTCCCCTCATGTCTCTCTCCCCAAAGGTAGCCACTACCCCAACCAGTCTGAACACTGATCTCTTTTCCACACATCAGGAGCTATCGTATAGGATGCCCTATGTGACAGGCACTGGCTGGGAGATCTTGCTAGAAATGCAAGCTCTGGGGTAACAGGGAATAGGGGATCCTGCCTGCCCTGAGGTTCATTCAGGAGGCAGCAGTTTCCTCCTTCTGGCCTTGAAGCTAATCCCTGAGGCCTGGGGCTGCCCAGCCAGACCCTGCCCCCACCTCCCCAGTGAGCCCTTCCCCCTTGAGCTTTATTAGCTACTCTTCCAGTGGCAGCAGGAGGCCTCTCTTACAAAAACACGCAGAGAAGCCACATAAACAGGCCTGGCTAATGGGGCCTTAAGGACCCTCTCCTCAGTCAGCACTGTGCCCAAGGGCCTTACCCTCCCCTCTCCAAGTTTCCTCTGGGATTAGGGGTGCTATGAAGGGGGTGGCAGGGTAAGGATGCAGGGCCTGCCAGGAGGCCCTGGCAACATCTTGGCAAAGGGGCAAGGTGCAGGAGACACAGCCCATCTCACCTGCACATAATCTCGTGGGTGAGCAGTACTCGGCACATTTCGGGGTTCTTGTCCTGCCCTTCATAGATGATGGCCTGAGGGAAGGGAAGTGTGCAGGCTGGAGAGGAAGGAAGCTCCTTTCAAGTCCAGTATGGGTCTACACTGGCATCTCCCAGCCCATATGGAGGACAGATTCTGCCCCTAGAGAAGATCATGTCCTTTGCCTTGTTTGGGAGGAGCCCAGGGGTACAAAGCAGGACTTAGGAGAACACTCTGCCCAAACCAGGACCACCACAGGGCAGGGGGGCAAGGTCTGTAGATTGTTTGTCTGCAAACAGCTCTTTCTTAAACTAGCTCTGCTTGTGGCATGGGGTGAGGGTGGGGAGGGATCCCTAGACAATTAAAACCAAGGTCAGGCTGTGGGTAGGTACCCTATTCCCTCCCCTTACCCCCAGCATCCTCCCTGTACAAGCTATTACCAAGTTTCTAGTGGCCCTCTGCCCTTGCTCCTAAGTGCTGTTATCTCATCCATCCCTGCTAACTGAGCAAAGTCATATCCCTAGTATCTCCCCTACCCAGATGAATGTCTCCCCGTTGGACAGCTGAGCCAGCCTCTTCTCCAGTCTCCCAGTCTCCCTCTTTCTTGAGCAGGGAGGACTTCCTAAATTGCAAATCTGGCTTCCCAGTCAATCTACAACCCTCTGGGCCTCCCAGCCTTCCTCCATTTGTGGAATCCCTTTCTCTCCAGACTTCTTTGAACCTTTTCTTCACACAACCCTCCCACAGTCCCATTTGGTCAATGCATGGCTTGCTTTCCCCATCACAGTGACCGTAGGCTTTTTGGATACAGTCATTTCTTCCTCTATCTTGGGATCAGGTAGAAGCCTCAACATTTGTGGGAAAGCCCAAGTGTCCACCTTGCTTTCTGGGCTCACTGATCCAGTCAAGTCCTTCCTGATCAGCACACAAAACCCTGAGACTTTGTCCCTGCCTTGTGGAATCTGCCAGAACTCATCCAGGTTTCAGTTTAGGGGTGCTGCTTATGCTGGCCCCAAGCCTCCATCAACGAGGTGCTGAGTGGTGCAGTGGAAGGTTCCTGGGCTGCACCCAGATCCCTTTACTGAACCAGGGCACCCAATCCCCAGGTGCAGCTAGTGCAGGCTGAGGGTGTTCTCTTAAGAAATACTCCTAGCTGATGGGAGCCCCCTCTCTTCTAAGGGGAGCAGCCCCTAGCCAGATACAGATGCAGAATCTTAGCTTCTTGCTCCAGAGAGTGTGCGGGTGTCAGGGGAGAGGATTCAGTGCCATTCCTTCTCTAGAGCTCTGTTGATCAGTCCAAAGCTACAGTCTGCCTTAAACCATTTGTAAGCCGAGTATCTTCCTATCTGGCTCCCCTCTCCTGCAAGATTTCTCTTGTCTCCTCATGAACTACACGACAACTTGGATTCCCATCTCTGGCTGGGCTGCTAGAGAATCTGACCTAAGCCAGGGTCTGTACAAATACTGACTGGAAGGCAAGAGCCCAATCCTCCTGCTGTAGGTGGGGGTGGGGCTTGGGGAGCTAGATCCATGGGGTTGAAGGACATTCAGGAGACCAGGGCAGAGATTAGGCTGTTGGTTCAGACCAAGAAGAGATGGGTCCAAGAAGAGGGCAGGACAGGCCTGAGTATCACCTGGGCTGGCTCACCTGCTTGGACATGGAGTCGATGAGACGCACATACAGGTCTTGCTCTGTCCGAAGCCCTAGGGTGGGAAGGCGGACAGCACTTGCTGTCAGGCAAGTACCTGGCATCTCTAATGACCACCCATGCCCATACCTCCCCAGCCCTGACGAGGGCGCATTTTGTGTACTGCACTGTACTGCTCAAGACTTCAGGGTCAGGCCCAGGAGGGGCAGTGGCCTTGGCTTACCATTGTTATACACCAGCCGGAGGCGGTAATGGATTCCATTGTTTGTCTTTTCTGCCCCAGGTTCCTGTAGGGATGACAGGAGGATGCTCAGGTGCTGGAGACCCCCCAGCCTCTTTCCCTCCCTTCAGCCTTTCACACACCCTTGTCCACTCCTTCATGATCCCTCCACTCACTAATGTGCCCCACTGTGAGTGTATATGTGTGTGAATGTGTGTGTACCAGCATGTGTCCCCGAAGCCCTTCCACCCCTCCCACCCCTCCCAGCACCAGTTCCAAGCGAGCCCTTGAGCCTCTCACTCGGTCCTTTTCCACGAAGTCAATGAATGCTGTGCGCTCCACCTCCACGGGCTGTCCCTGCCGGTCATACATGGCCAGCACAAAATGGAAGAAGTTGGATTTCCTGAGGTTGGAGGGGGGCTGCTTCTCAAAATGTGCTCGTGCCAGGCCCACGCCACTGTGGAAGGAAAGGAGCTGGAAAACCATCGGAAGAATCCTTGGGTGAGAAAGACCTCAGAGCCTCTGGCCAGGACTTGGCTCCAACATGTCAAGAGCCTGGGCAAGAAATCAAAGTGGATGGGGTCTAGAAACCATCCACCTGGCCATCTTGGTCTAAGATAGAGTTGCCATCCCAGACTGCTCCCTTGGGAACAAGGAGCCTAGCAGGTCTACATCAAGGCAATCTACAGGCTCCCACCCACATTTTGAAAGGCTGATCTTCAAAATCAAATGTATAAACCAGTCTTACTGACCAGAGGCTCCAGGGAATGCTCATTAGGGTATGGAGGGGAACCAGGGAGACTCATGAATAAATTTCCCATCGAACTTCAGTCCATGGCTGAGGATTGCACGAGCCTGTGACACTGCCTGGAAAATGATGATTGTCCATCAGACGCCTAGAGAAATCTAGTGTGTCCAGCCTGGACTCTGGGCTGCAGCTGAAAGCAGGGGACACCCTCCTAATGATGTGTCAATCAGGCATATGGATTTTTCACATCGCACCTATATAAGGCTTCTATTGTGAATAGCAGTTTGGCCTAGAAATGCCATGAACCTCTACTGTCTTACTAATATGAACTTAGAAGACTAAACTGATTTTCCAAATTTGTTTTACCTGAAGTGTGCAGGCAAAGATATTTCTTGGCACTCAGTCTCCCTTAGAAATGAATGGAGATATATGACCTAAGGTAAGGTGTAGAATGGAAACTGCAACCAGTTAGAGCTCCCAGTGTTTGGGTATGAACAAGATACAGGGAATGGAGTCTGGCTATACTCTCTGGAGTGGCTGCCGAGCTGCAATAAGTAATTTTCAGAGTGTACCTATATAAGGCTTCTACTGTAAATGGCAGTTTGGCCTAGAAAGTGCCATGTAGCTGTTGCAAAGAAAAGGCCTGGAGAGCTCTGAATGATTCACCAACACCAACTCTTTCTTAGAAGCCTAAGTGACTTTCCAGAATGGCTCTGTTATATTAGCTGAAGATTGCACATAAAGATACTCCTCGCCATTGGTTCCCCATAGAAGTGAATGGAAGTGTATGATCTGAGATGCAGTTTGTAACTGCAACCAGCTAGAGCTCACAGTATTTGTGTATAAACTATAGCAGTGAATGCAGTCTGGCTATACTCACTGTATTGTGTACCTACGTACAGAGTGACCTGTTTCATCAGAACCATCCCCAGAGGCAAGGCCAATGAGAGCAGGAGGAAGAGAAGAACCAAGGTTCCCTTAACCAGGTGTTTATTGAGCTGCAATGGGGTATCAAGCTCTGGACATATGCAACAGGTGAGGCTTGGGTTAAATGTGGGGAGGACTCAGAGAAAGCTGGGACACAGGACAAAATGGGATCAAAAGACGTCACCATGTAAAAAACTAAAGGAGCAAAGGAGAACAAAATTAATTAATAAATTAATTTTTTTTTGGTAAGAGATGGGTGAAGATTTCCAAGAGACGATGGCTTTTTCCCTGGTTCTTGAGGAATACATGGGAGCTGCACAGGTGAAGGAGGCAACGGGTAGAACATACAGCCACAGATTTCAAAAAGTGAAACAAGAACCAGGTACAGTAGTATGCCCATGTAGTCCTGAGGCTGAGACAGGAGTATCACTTGAGCTCACCAGTTGGAGACCAGCCTGAGCAACACAAAGAGATACTTTCTAAAAAAAAAAAAATAGTGAAAAGTTTGCTTTCGAATTTCCTGCCAGATCATACAAGGCCACAATCGCTATGGAAGAAGCTTAAACTTTCTTCTCTGGGCCGGGGTCTTCCAAAGCTTGTTTTTAAGTTGGCTCATGGCTTTAGATACCCCTTTTAGGAAGAATGCTATGGCCACAACTGTTGGAAAATGTGACTTTGTAGCATTCATGGGAGTCTTTGGGGGGCCTTGGGACACTGTCTAGGAATAGACCTGCTTGAGTTCAGGCTGGTGTTCCCCTTGTGCTACGTAGCCAGGCTCCAGGATGGTTCCCAAGGATCTCCACCTTCTGGGTTTCATGCCCCTGGGGAGTCCCCTCTCATAATGTATCAGGATTGGTCTGTGTGGCCAACAGAATACATTAGAAGTGACAACATGTAAGTTCTAAGCCTAGATCATAAAAGTACTGCAGGTTTGCCTTATTCCCTCTCTTGGATCATCATTCAGTGAAAGCCAACTCTTACCTTGGAAGGATTCTCAAGCTGCGCTATGGCAAGGTCCATACAGAGAAGAACTCAGCCTTTGACCCACAGCCAGCCCTAACTTGCCAGAGATCCTCTAGGCTTGGTCAAGTCTAGATGACTATAGCTCCTGCAGCCTCAGGACAGGACTTGAAGTCAGAACCACCTCATTGGGCTGCTCCTGAATTCTGACTCTTAGCAATTATGTGAAACAAGTTAAGTATTGGTTGTTTTAAGCTGCTGTGCCTAGGTTAATTACTTTATGAAGTAATAGACAATGAATGTACCCACTGACTCCGCTTCAGGACACTTTTGTTGAGGATTGTATTTGGGAGAGATGACTAAAGGTCACTGGACAGCTCTGAAGCCAGGCAGAGTTTAGGAAGATGCTGCAGGGCTCAGTGGGCTAGGCAGCTGAGAGGCTACTGCAGGGGTGCAGAAGAGAGGATAAGGATGGCGGTACTGTCTACCCTGACAGCCAGGCAGGGCTAGCCTCCCAGATGCTCACTGGGGACACACCACTGTGACAGTGGCCACCAAGTTCATCACTTCTCAGTGTTTGTCTCCATATAATTCACAATCAACTTACTTTTTCTTGGCTTCACATTAAGCCATAGTATCTGATATGTCACGTGTGTGAAGGGCTTGCTAAGTTTTACTCATACCGACTACAATAAATAATCATTCCACCTCCTGAAAGCAAGCTTGGGAGCCACAGTGGCCACTGAAGCTCCAGGGAAGGGTCTTCTGCCCCCAGATCAAGAGGTGGGCAGGGCCACTAACAGTCTTCCCTACAAACATTCCTTTTTCCAGGGGTGTCACTCTCCCACCCTGCTTCCCCATTTCCTCCCCCTTAGGCTGCCATTCTTTCAAGTGGAGGCCTTGACCAGCCCCTCCATGGCTTCTCTAACCAGCTGAGAGGCAGGGAAGCCCTAAGAGGGCTTTCAATCTCAGCAGGTCCCTGATTACTGTTGATGAATATGCTAATGAGGCACCAACCTGAGCTCCTCCCTGTTCCCAGAGCTAGTTTAGCTTGAACTCTACCAGAGAGAGGCTCTGGGACTACCTAGAGAAAAAGAAGCCCAAGGGGGTGGTCTTACTGTGTAACCCCAGGTCACTGCTGCCCTTTATTCCAGCACTCTGAGTCTAGAAGGCTCGCAGACTTTGGGGAAGGAGAGTATAGAGAAAGAAAGGCCTTGGTAGAGGGCTGGATGCTGAGGAACGACAGGAGCCCTTAGACAGTTCAAAATAAACTTCTTTTTTTTTTTTGGTACCTGGGATCGAACTCGGGTCCTTGTGCTTGTGACACAGGTGGCAGAACCACTGAGCTAAATCCCTGGCTCTCAAAATATACTTTCTATGCAGATGCCCTTGCAGTGCCCACACCAAATGCCACACTGGTGCAGTCAGTCAACCCTGCTGGCCTAAGCTTCCTCTCCCACGACCTCTGGGCAAATATCAGTCAATCCCGAGTCCCGGTTACTCCCAACTCCTGACAGGCCCTGAGGACCAGACCTGGGAAGTCTGGCCTAAGTTTCAAGCCAAACTCCTTTCACTGGGCCCATTCTTTCCAAGGGAGATGATTTCTGAGGAGAGATGGGACAAATGGGACAAAGGAACCATGGGAGGGGGGCAAATCAGGTTCCTTTGGGTCCTGTGGACAAATGTCCAGTGCTGCCAGCTGGGATCATGGAGCGGCTGTGCCACGTTACGTGCCCATACCATTCCCCACAGTGGGTTACACTCAGCTTTCCTTCCATCCGACCTCCAGAGGTCAGAGGCACAATCAGCCTCCCAGGTTCACTAGAATGCAGGGGACAGTATTGACTAGGTTACATCTCCAGGACAGGATCGCTATCAAGGACAGCCACAGAGCTATATTAATGACTGCCCCAACCTCCTTCAGCCCAGGGTGACTAGAATGGGCAATGCCCCTATCCTAGAATGCCCCTACTCCTGCTGGCCACACAGGCAGCTCCTTGCCTGGGAAGGTCTTCAGCTCACCTTGTCCACGCCCCTGCTGGACTTACGAGGAGATCAAGGTAAAATGAGAAAGGGTGTTTCTCTAAGGACGGTCTAGTATTTCCTACAAGAGACAGAGTGACACCAGGCACAGCCTGAGGGGAAGAACAGGAAACAAAAGGAAACAAGCAGACTGAACTGTACCTTCCTTCCCTGATTGCTTCCAAGTCCTCTCCACCCCTTGCTGCAGTAGGTGACTGATCAACACCTGTTGAATGGAACTGGAGGTCCCAAAGGACAGGGTTGGAGAAGAGGAAGAAGAGATTTTTGCTTTTCTCCCTTTGGGAGAAGCTGATGTTCTTGTGGTGAGTAAACAAACCAAGATGAAAGAACAGAAAGAAACAGAGATAGGCGCAGACAAGTCAAGAGGTGTCCAGAGGTCAGAATCCCTGACACAGGTGTGTAGGATACAGGTGAAAGGTGAGGCACTGTCTGCTTTCAGACCAGCTTAGAGACCAGCTTAGAATGTGGATAAAGGTCAACGTCTCCCTGGTTCTGTGGTCTTCAAAATCGAACTGTCCAAGACAACCACTGAGACATATGGAGAAACTTCCAGATGTCTATCGATATTAATTCATTATCAAAAAGAAACCCAGGCTGGGGATTTAGCTCAGCCGTTTGGTGGCCTGCCTTGAAAGCACAAGGACCCGAGTTCAATCCCCGGTAACAAAAAAAAAAAAAGAAACCCAGGTGTGGTGGCACACACCTTCAACACCAGCACTTGAGAAACAGAAACAGGACTGTGAGTTTGAGGTCAGCCTGAGCTACATAGTAAGACTCTGTAAAAAAAAAGAAAAGGAAAAAGAGAGAGAAAGTAGAAGGCAGGCAG
>NW_022900919.1:43026066-43031991 GCF_012274545.1 Fukomys damarensis
AAAGCAAGAAAAAGAGAGAGAGAGAGAGAGAGAGAGAGAGAGAGAGAGAGGAGAGGGGACCCTATAAAGGAGCATCACAGCGGGCAGCTGGAGCTCAGTCCCACAGGAAACTATGGAAACACACACACACACACAAAAAAAACGCATGCCTCAGTTATCCCCCCAGAGGCATGGGAGAGGGAGCTGGGTGTTTGTCCAGCAATTCCACTTTGCCGCTGCTCACTTCTAGAATTGCTATTTCTCTGGCATTTCTGACTTGCTGTACAAGCGGGCGGAGCAGACTCTGGACTCTTGAGCAGGTGCTTAAGCAAAGGACAGCAGATGCTGGCAGGAGAAGCAGAGCCTTTACCAAGGGTTCTGAGGGGTGAGGGGTGGGTACCAACTACCAGCCATCCAAAGGCTGGGGATATGAAGGAAGCCAGCAAAGCTAGAGCCCCCAAGGGGCTGAGTGCAGCTTGGCAGATTCTGGTTTATGACAAATGTAAGTCCTGCCCACTTAGCATGGGTATTGCTGGAGCCCATAATTCAGAGATATTTCATTCACTTAGCATCATTAGGAAACAAAGCACGCCACAAATGCACCTTTCTCAGATGAATGTAGCTGAATGACAAAAACAGTAGCATTAACCACTTTTGCAAGACTCCAAAATGAATTACACATTTCCTCACTTTCTTAAAAGGACTGCTCTAAATGCAATGTTCAAGACGCCTTCCTCTCAACTCTGGAGGGTGCTGAGGTGCTGGGGCATTTCCCCTATATCAGAGAACCCTGACTCGGGAGGAGAGAGCATTCACTTTCCTATTTCCTTTGTGTACCTCTCACCCGCTTTTCTTCTCCTTCTAGGTAGACTAAGTTAAAGGAGTCTATGACAGCAGAAAGCAGATTTTTTTTAGCTTGCAGATACTTTTTGGTCAGAGGAACCTGCCTTGTAGCGAGCATGGGGGTGTGTGTGTCAAAGGCTTCCTGAGCACTGTGTTGGGAGTCTAGTGGGGTCAAGTGGACACTAAACAACCTGACCTTCACGGCCTGGGTCATTAAGGTGGTCTGTGATCCAGGGTACACAGAGCCACATGTGGGACATGGTGGGGCTGCTGGTTACTGCCTGTTGTTGCTGGGCCCACCCAGTGGGTCCCTGGAGATATTCCCTTGCAAGGCTCTTCTCCTGGCAGCCACAAACCCGCCATGGCTCTCTGGTACAAAATCCCCTTTGCAGTCTCTGTTTTGTATTCATGAGCCACTTGTGGCTCTTTACATCCTTGACCTCAAACTTCTTATAACTATGACCAGTTTAGCCACCAGTTATCCCAAAGGTCCAGGGCACAAGTGACTAAGCTGGCATCCTGGCCTTCCTTCAGAGGAACCCCTGGGACTTCTCCCTTCCCTTCTCCTCACAAATTCTGAACTCCCTTGCCCACCAAGGTTCTGAGGAGTGCTTTGGCTTGAACCTCATGCACCTTAAAGTGTGGGAGGCTGAGGTAATGGCAATAGGCCAAAAGTCATCAGCAGTGGAAAGAGGCTTTGTTGATCATCCTCCCACTGCCATGGGGTAGAAGGAGCAAAAAGTTTATGTTACCTGTATCTCTCTCTGGCCTCAGATTCCCCTAAAGCCTCTGTGAAATCCAGCTCTTCTCTTCCCTGTGCTGGCATAGCTTCCTTCTTTGGACCCTGTTCTTTTTCTCTACCTACTCCCTTTCTCTAAGCATCACACTGACATCCACTTTCCCTACAGGCATCATCTGGGCCCCTGGGAGCTGCTGCTGATCATTAAGCTGGGTCTGACATTCCTGCTTCCAACCAAAATCTGTAACTCAGTCCTGCAAAGCCCCTGATATGCTCAGAGCCTGGCTAGGTTTTAGACCAGCGAAGATAAAAGCAGAGGCTGGCTGGGGCACACCCACCTCAGCGATGTAGGCAGAGGGAGGGCCCCATGGCTACAGGCAGCTGCCAGAGCTGTGTGCAGATGGTCTAGCTGGAGAGGGGATCTGGGGCTGTGGAGGCCTCAGGTCCCTCCTTCTCACTGCCCTGGCAGCTGCTCTGCTCGCCTGCTGGCTGGACATTGGCTCAGTGACCCTAGTCCCTGAAGGAGGTGGGGTGGGAAGGATAAGGAAGGTCTCACTAGTCTGCTCTCTTGCTCTCTTCTCTTCTGCCCACTCTCTTGCCACCCACCCGCAGGCCTGCCTGCCAGGTCCCAGTCTGGGGAGCGGCTATTAATTATTAAAGCAAACAAAAGCATTTCCTAGCAGGGAGGCTGGCCTATAGCTGCTTACAGGAAAGGCAGCCCCAGCTGGCTTCCCTCTCCTGGGCCTTGGTTGTGTGCAGTGACCAGATCATGGGAGAGGACCAGCCTAGGTCCTTCAGGCATCTCTTCCAGAAGGAGGGCTGGCCTGTGCCTTTTAGAGATCACTTCAGCCTGGGAAGCAAATCAGGAGAGCGCTGTGCTCGTACTAACAGCCTCCTGCTAGACCTCACTTGCTCCACAGGGTAGCCAGGGGAAGGTGGGCTGGGGCTGGGCATGCAGTTCTCAGAGATAAAGTCCTATTGGTTCAGGGAAGAAGCAAGAACCAGAGGTCCTTGTGCAGACTTTCCTTGCAGGGCAATCCTCCAATGGATTCCATAAACCCCTCTTCTCTCCCTACTTTTCTTGCTCAGAACTTGCTTCCTATTGGCAGAGCCTCCCTCACTAACCTTAGAAAGAAAGCCTCATGGGTCTTCCCACCTTCTCTCAGCTACCTTCTGTAAAACCTTGGCAATTTTGTAAAGGCTAAAGTGTGAAATTGGGAAGGGGGAGCTGTTTCGGGAAGGACCTGGTTCCTGGACCCCATCAGGGCAAAGAGGGAAGCCTTATAAATGCACTGTTGTCCTTAGCAGGTACTCACTGTCCCTCTACAGTCTGTGTGAATCAGCCCTGGTGCCACGGACACAAGGATGAATGGGCCACCATCTTTGCCCTAGAGAAAGTCACCAGTTGGCAGGGTTAGCAAAATGATAAACATCCTCACTAAGAACTCCCCCTGGGGCAGGGAGGAAAGGAGGGCACAGACAGAGCAGGTGCTGAGATGGGGGTCTTGAAGGCTGTGGAGACTTTATCAGTGGGTTTTAAGAGAAGGCAGGACTTACTGGCAGTTCTCTCATTCCCCAGCATTATATGCCAAGCATCATACAGAAGCCAGGAAGTAAGGTTGGGGTCAGTCTGTGATGAGGCCTGAATGCTGACTATCCAAGAGAAAGTGGGGACAGGCAGAAGACAGCAGAGTCTGGCCCATGGTAAGCATGCTCAGGCAGCACTAAGAACCATTCCCCAAGGCAAGGGGGTAAGGCACAGATAGAGCAGGAGCTGTGGTGGAGTGGGTCACTTTATTTTCAATAAGGGAAGAGATATGATCAGAGAAAAGTACTTTGGAAATGTTGCTTTGGTTCGTGGTACATGAAAGATGGTCTGGTGGAGTGATGACAGGTTGAAGCTGGAACATCAGGCCAAAAGGCCAAAAGGCAAGACATAGTGATCCCTCAAGCCAGCAAAGAAAGGAGTCAAGGGCAAGGGTGTTTCACTGCTAAAAGTGGTGATTATGGAATCCCAGCACTCTGGAAGGCTGAGGCAGGAGGACAGCAAGTTTGAGATATGCCTGGGCAACTTAGCAAGACTCTGTCTCAAAATTTAAAAAGGGCCTGGGATGTTGTTTAGTATGAAAGCCCTGAGTTCAATCCTAAGTACTACCATAAAAATAAAAGTGACTGTGAACACATAAGAGATATTTACAAGCCTTGAAAATCAGACAATTCTCCACTCAGGAGCAGCCTTCAGCCTTCGGTGGGGGTGAAGCCAGTCGGAGGTGAAGAGGGAGGTGGAGACAGGGAAAGGAATGTGCCTTGTTGTTGCTTGGGGATGAGAAGCCTGAGCAGAGGACTTACTGAGGAACAAAATGCAGACTGTAGAGATAACAGGTAGGGAAAGGGTGAAGAGCAAGGATTATTAGCCTTTCCCTTGAGAAGTGGAGAGGAGAATCAACCAAATGCATGAGGACTCCCAATTGGCTCCTGAGACAGAACAATCTCTGGACCTGGGGATGAGCAGCACAGGCTTGAAATGCTCTTGTTCAAATTCTGGAAACCCTATTAGTCCCAGTGACCTGGTCCTGGAGACTCAGACTGGACACCTTGACATCTCAACCCCCCTCAAGACCCACCCTCTCCCTTGCTGTGCAAGCAGGTGGGGAAGAGGGTGCCCAGAGCTTCATCTCCACACTTCCTGCACCCTGCACAGGCTACCAGGGCACTCGCTAGCTCCTGTGCATTTGCTTCCTGTTTATCCAGTCTGCCAGCTCTGGGCAGGCACAGGGAGCAGGACAGAAATAGGGAGCTTCCAAGGCAGAGGCTTCACTGCAGCTCTCCATCCACGCCTGCAAGGAACTCTCCCTACACAGCCCAAGGTGGGGCTAAGGACAGTTTCAGGTGAAGAAACTGACCATCTCAGGTTAAAGAAAGAGCCAGAACCCACAGAAAAACAGGTAGGATAGGGCTGTGAGCATAGTACAGGAAAAAGAAAGTAACCGGGAAGTAAGATGGGAAGGAAATACCCTAAAATGCTGACAGTTGTGTTGATAGGTGACATCTGATTTTCTATAATATATAGTTATATCACCTGTAAAACTTCTGAGAGTTAATCTGAAGGACCCTTTCTTGTTCTGAACAGACTAGCTCCTGATAGAGCCCCGAGGGTATGCTCCTGATGTCTGTGAAAGGATGGACATACAGAAACATGGCTTCAGTTGGCACATGAAAGCTCATGTGTGTGTGTTGCCAGCTCACGTTAAGGCAAGCTGAGTGGTATTCTCTGCTCTGGATTGGGAGTGTGAAGGTGGGCCAGTGAGCAGGCCTGGTCTGCCCTGGCAACTCCCTGACTTCCCTCAGGCTGCTTTACAGCAGCTGTTCAGACTTCTGAGAAGCCAACGCTGACCTGTCCCAGCTGTTTGCAGCGGCTTTTCCTAATGTTAGCTACTATAAATTCCCCATAGCACGGCCAACTTTCTCCCCCAAGCTCACAGTTGGCGTTACAAAAAGCCAGAATCTCAGTTGCTATAAGGGGCAGGTCAATAAACCTTCAAATTTCCCATCCCAAATCTCAGAGGTCCCACCCCCACACACCTTGGTTCCCTGGCCAGAGCTCTTATTTCTCAGAGGAAATAAGCGTGGTTTTGATTTCCCTGTGGCTCCCAGCATACGCCTGGACCAACTGGGGGGGGGGGCAAAAACAAAAAAACACCTGCGGAAGAGGCAGGGCTCCGCCTCCATCTGCATCTCTAATCGGTCCAGCCAGACAGACTGCCTACCTCTTCATCCCCCAGCTGCCTCTTAGGCCCTGCACGCCCTGCTTCCACCAACTGAGGGGCGTGGGAAAAGAGGAAGGGGTAAGGGTTTTTTGGTTTACTTGGGAGCGCTGCGGAATTTGACAAGCAGAGTCAGAGAGGTTGGACGTTCCTAGACGGCTATAGTTGTGGGTGATGGCTCAGGGGCTGCAGGCAGTGGGGATGCCTCCTCTTCCCGAGCCCTGGCAGTTCAAGAGCGACCTCAGAAATCAGAGCCCCGACCGCAGAGTTGAGGCAGAAGCCCCGCCCAGGCCCGCCCCACAGTGCGGGGAGGAAGCATAGGCTCCAGACCCTGTGAGCTGGAGAGCTCTTCGCCCCGTCCGGAGTTAGGGCTCCCTTCACCCTTCGCCCCAGCCTCGGAACACGCAGGCGGCTCCTCGCCGGCAGTCCAATCCGAGCGCACGGTCCCGTCGAGCACTTACCTCTGCGCTGCGGTGTTGGAGTCCAGGATGCCCGCGCCCTGCATCCAGGAGCGCACAGAGGCCAGGCCGGCGGGCAACAACGGCTCCTCCTTGAGGTTCAGCCCGCCGCGGGGCAGAGCGTCCTGCGCGGGGAACATAA
>NW_022900919.1:43033086-43134618 GCF_012274545.1 Fukomys damarensis
AGCGGGCAAGACCAAAGCGGATCGGGGAAGCCGAGGCAGGATGGATCCGGGGCTGCGCCGGAGGGAACCGGCCAAGGCCCTGGGGCACATCGGGCCACGCCGAGGAACCTCCGGGGCCTGCCCTTTGCCGCAGGGTGAAGCCCCAAGCATCTTCGTGGCCTCGTCTTCAGCCCCCAAGTGCGCGGTACTCTGCGTGCCGGAAGCTCAGTTCCAGGACTTACTGCTCATTTTGACGCCTCCCAGCTTTCCTCTTGGTTTTCACCCTCCGGGGCTGTCAGCTCCGGGAAGCTGACCTCGGTTTAACCTCTGCAGGCCAAGGATTCAAACACCTCTCTCTGTTAGGGACCCCAGACAAACGGAGGGACTTTCTGCACCTACACCTCCTCCCGGTCACTAGGTTGCCTGAACCAAAAGCAGTGCATTTCAAAAATTTCTTGATTTCTGATTGCACAGCGAACTCTAGGGCTCAGAGCCCAACTTCGCCTCATCCTTCTCCCCATCTATCTCTTCACTCAGATTCCTCTTTATTAGTTCCTGGCACAGAAGACATCCGGCCCTTGGCCCTAGGGTTAGGGCATTTCTGCTCCTCTTCCTACATTCTGGCCTGGTGCTTCCTGGCCAGGCTGTGAACTGAGCCCCAAATCAGACCAGCTCTTTCCTGCAGAGCAGCAGAGGGGTGGCTTGTGCTCTCAGAGAACCTGCAACATTACCTTCCAGTCTCGACTGATTCTCACCCTTGGGCGCACGGGGGTGCAGTGGGGGGCTCCAAGTGTGCAGTTAGTCTTTTGCAGAAGTTGACCAGGATGAAGGGCCCCAGGAGGCAATGCTGTACCTCCTACCATCCGCAGGTTCCCCCTGCCCCCCACCTCCCAACCTCTCTCCCATCCCTTCTTTATGTGTCCTTCCTGTGACCTGCAGGGGTGCTGACATTTCCACCTGGATTTCTCCGGGTGGCAGCGGTTACCCTAGGTGGGATCCCTGAAGGTAGGTACTGCCATAGGGTGAGTTCTTATCCCAATCCCTATCTATCTCCATCTCTTTATCTGACTCTCAGCCTTGCACCTGTGGCCCTTGGACCAGCAGCTTTGACCTTACCTGGGAGCTTGTTAGAAATGCAGAATCTTAGGCTCTACCCAGAGCCACCACATCAGAATCTGCACTGGAACAAGATTTCTGCTTGAGAAGCTGGGCTCTAGAAAACTCCCCAAAGCTGTTTCATACTTGCCATACTCCTCTCTCCAAGCTTCTTACCTAATTTTCATCAGTGACCCGCCTCTTTTCTGGTGAAGGGGACACAGGAGACCTGGGCAGAAGCCTGCTGGTTCTCCCGGCTCTTTTGTCTCCCCCATTGTCCTCTCCTCCAGCTCCAGCGATGATTGTGAGACTTCTTTCTCATTCCATCTTCTGCCCTTCCAGAGACTGCCATCCCATTGCCTGTTCCATCTTGATCTCCCTTCTTTTCTCTGCTCACATCTCCCTATTCTTAAAAGAACTCTCCCTGTCCCTACCTCCTGCCTTTACAGGAGCTTTCCAGGCAGGCCACTCCTGGGTTTCTCATGGTCTGGCTGTTTTCCAACTCTGTGGTTGCTTGCTTCTGGTCTCTGATTCTGTGGTCTCTCTGGGGGCTCAGGTCCTCTGACCTCCTGTAGAAGAACTCACTTTATCTTTCTCCTCCCACACACCTGAAGAAGTGCAATCCCTTTCTCCCCCTACCCTCTACTGGGCCTGGATCCCCCACCCCCACCCCCACCACTCCTGTGTTTCCTCAGTCTCACAGGCCATCTTTGGGGAAGATGATCTCCCCTCTCTGCTTCTGTCTGTGCTGACTGGTGAGCAGACTTGGTCTGGATGTTGAGACTGGAAGAGAGTGCCTGCTTCCAAGGAGGGTCCCTATTACCAGTGACTCTGCCCCAAGGCTTTGGTGAGGCTACTTGGTCTTTATATGCCTTGTTTCCCACAAGCCAGCCCTTCTGTCTGTGTCTCCACAGGCTTGGGGCTTCAGTGTCATCACTAATACCTTTCTCTCTCACCACCTGTTTGTCAAGTCTGTGTGTGTGTGTGTGTGTGTGTGTGTTGCTGGGACTGAACACACTAGGCAAGCATTCTACCCCTGAGCTGGTTAGGTCTTAAGGATCACTCTTCTATGTCCTTTTCCCTCTTCCAGACCCCACAGAAAATATCTCTAATAGTGAATTTACTTACTTTTCCCCTGGACTCTACTCTTACTTGGAGGAAAGAGATGCCCTATCCTGCTACAGCCTCCTCATCTGTCCTGGTTCGCAGCTGCTCACCCCCTACAGCCTCCTGCCACAGTCTTTAAAGAGTTGCTTGAATTGGGCCATTTTCTGCTCAAGAACTGTTAAATGTCTCTCATGGCTCCCCCAAATAGACACTTTGGGGCTCAGTTTAGGGACATACTAGGTACATCAGTGCCTGATCCAACTTCTCTCACCACCTTTGCGGGGAAGTTCCCTGCTTCCTCGATGAGAAAGAGCTCACCATTGCCCAAACTCCACTCCCACACACTTGTCTTCTCATGGTGTTGCATCATGATTCTGGAAGGTTGTCCCAAGGTAGATTTGGGTGATAGGTCCTCAGAATTAATAAAGAGCAGAAGGGGAAACTGACAGTGAATGAAGACTCAGCCATTAGCTGAGGCACGTTCCCTAGTTGCGTATGTTTCTATTCTATTCCAGACCCACAGAATAGAAAGAAACAGCCAGGATGTTGTCTGAGGATCTTCAGAGCCTGCAGCCCCAGAGGAGGTTTCTAGGTGATGAGGATACCTCTTAGACCATGGGGGGAGGGACACACCCTGATAGACAAATCTGGGGTCAGTCCCTGGGGCCAGAGATTTCAGATCCAGTTGAAAGTCTGTTTCTTCAAACTGTGTTTTTATTTTGCATTATTTATTTTAAGCTACTTTGGCAGATTCCCCCTTTTCACCTGTTGCAGCTGCTCTGTAGACAGGAATTTAGGGGATTATGGTGCAGACAGGACACTTGGCTCAATCCTGCAGAGAATGCCACTCCCTTCTGGCTGAGGCAGGGTTCAATTCAAAGCTCCAGGTCAGAGCTCTGACTTCAGCCTTCCCCTTCATGGACACTGTGCTCACATCCAAGGGAAAGGCCCTTGTCTATGCTTAGAGCTAACAATTAGCCAGAGTAAGACTTGGGCTATGCCCTTAGGGAGTTATAGCATGGTGGTGGCAGTAACGGTGGCAGGAGACTTGCAAATACTGTCACTCCAGAATGACCTGGGCAATTACAGAAGCAGGGGAGGTGTGGGACCAACACAGAAGAATGACCTGAGCCTGAGTGGGGAAGAAGGGTGTCTAGGATGGAAGGATTGGCCTAGGGAAGGACTAGCAGAGCTGAGAGAGGAGATCTGCTATACTTGCTTCAAAAACATAGAGGGCCTTAGGCCCTGGGCATTGTGCTGGTGCCCAAGTTGTCATGTTGAGGACCTTAGCAGTTTTTCCATCAGTCTGGGACAATATATACATTTAAGACTATATATCTATAGATCTACCTATATATATCAAGAAGGAGCCCCTCCTCTCTCCCATGCTGGTGCTAACCTTAGAAAATGTATCCAGAGTATTAGGCTGATGACCACTTAGCCTGGCTGTGTGTTGTGCCATAGCGCCCCCTGGAGGCCCTTAGTGTCAGGCTGACACTTGGCTCTACTCCGTTAAATCCCCTAATGGCAATTAAAATGTTAAGAATAGGAAAATTAAAGCTTGAGCTAATTATGGCTACAGTATAGTTCCATGGAGAAAACAAAAAAAGACAAGGGCCATTCCAGAAGGTTGCCTAAAAGGTATGCTTCCGAGTCTCAACCTTCTCTACTGACTCCTGAAGTTTCTTCAATTATTTGAGGAAAACCCCACACAAGTGTTAGTCTTGCCTTAGGATCCATCTCATTCCCAGGTTCTAGGCTGAGTTACTCAGTTTTGAATAATAGCATAACAAGAGCCATAGTGGCTGGCCCTTTGTCAAGAGAGTTGAGATCATATCTCCAGTTTCTTAGCTGGAGCAAAGCTTGGATATGTCTCTTCATTATTCCTGGTTTTACACTTTGCCAGTACAAATGACCTCAAAGACAACCAGTCTCAATCCCCACTGAGGAAGAGGAAGGGACTGTTTCCCCTTGTGCAGCAACATATGCTCACTCCATGCTGGTTTGCAGAGCCCTGCTGTCCCCTTTCATTCATCCTCCAGCTTACAGAGAAGGTCCAGGGCCCTCAGCTTTCTAAATTCACGTAGGTACAGTACCCAGCACTATTCCTGGATGAGTTCTCTTAGCTACCCACAGGCAGTAGCAAAAACAAAAAATAAAACCCACCTTTGAAATAAAAGTACATATGTATCTTACTAGTGGAGAAAAGATCAAATTCTTTTTCAGATTGCTAGGAGGCAACAGGAAAGACTGCTGTTGCTCCTGAAGAAGAGCGGGGGTTATATTGGGAAGGGACTACTCTCCCCCTTGTCCAGGTGAGGACCTGGCAGAAGCTGATTCTCTATGGAGCTTAAACTTCAGGGTCTCATCCACACAGCCTCATTCCAAGGCCTCTTTTTTGTGGGGAGGGTACCGGGGATTGAACTCTGGTCTTTGTGCTTGCAAGGCATGTGGCAGAACCACTGAGCTAAATCCCTGGCCCCCAAGGCCTCTTGAAATTGGGGGGGTGGTACCAGGGATCAAACTCAGGTCCTTGTGCTTGTGAGGCAGGCAGCAGCACCACTGAACTAAATCCCTGGCCCTAGGTTTGGGAGTAGATTTTTGAGATAGGGTCTTGCTATGTAGTTCAGGCTGAACCTGAACTCACTGATTTTCCAGTGGGTCTTGAAGTTAGGAAAAATTCAGGTACAATAAAGACCTAAATCAAAGCAGGGTCAGTGACACGTGTCACTTATTGGTAGCTTTTGCGGGTGGAGAATTTTCCTTTTTTTTTTTTTCTGTAGCCATAGTGCCCAGAAAAGTTCCTGGTACAAAAATATTTGTGGGATGCGTACTTGCTTGGCATATAGAAGACAGGAAATCTTGACTGACTGGGCCTGTGGGGCACCCTGTTGGGGGAGCTCATCAGAGAGATGAACTCAGCACACCTCTACCTCCTGTCGCCTAAGCCTGCTCTGCCCTGCCACCCAGCCCCATCTCTGGGAGAGACAGCATGAAGACAGCTTTCCCCTTATCCTTCATGGCTACTTGGCCAGTTGAAGCCAAGTCCACGGGATGTGTCCCTGTTGGAAAAGACCCTGGACTTGGGGTCAGCAGACCTGACCTGAGTAGGCAGTTCTCCTAGAATTCTCAGCTTCAGTTCTTCACGGGTGAACCTGAGTGCTGGGGTGCAATGGTTAAGTGCTTAACACTGCCTCTCAAAATTAAACCTCGGGTGTAGCAATTACTGATGTTCATGATGAGTAAATTCCTTTCCATGGCTGCTTTCAAACTACCAATGTGATTTTTGAGCATGTTGTGAAGGGTGGCACACGAGGCTTCCTGGGGTCCTGTGATCTGACTCCAGCACACAGCACGGTGGTGTGGATCCTGATGACTGGCGTCCCCCACTTTAACAAGTGTTGGATGAGGGGGCCCCAGATTCTGTGCCAGACTCTATGTGAGCAAAGTTAGTCCCAGAAAGATCATCATTTCATGTGGATGAATTATATATGGATGATCAATTTAGCCCAATGCCCATCTTTTTTTTTTTAAGTTTTAAAATTTTTATCTGGGCGTAGTGGTGCATTCCTGTAACCCATCACTGTGGGAGACTAAGAGACAGGAGGACTGCAAGTTCCAGCCCAGCAAGGGCAACTTAGCAACTTAACAAGACACTGTCTAAAATTTTTTTTAAATGTTTTTAAATTTGCTTTTTAAAAATTATGACATAAGCTACAGCATGCCGTAATGAATTCACAAGATTGTACACATGTCTTGATGACTTTTTACATACATATACACTCACAGCCAGCATCCAGATTAAAATACGGGATACCCAACATCTCCACAGCCTCTCAGGTCTCTTCCCTTCAGAGGTAACCCCTCTCCTGATTCCTCACTCCATGAACTGGTTTGTCCAATTCTTGAAGTTCATATAAATGATATTATGCATTATGTAGTGATCTGTCTTTCGCATCACTCATCTGTGAGATTTATCCACGTTGTCACGTGCAGGAGTAATTTATTTTCATTCTGTGTCATTCCTAGCATTGACGTTTAATCTAATAAAAGTTTTTAATGTTTCCCATGTTTGTCTTTGTCTCTCATCTCTGAGACTGTGGATCGCACTGATTGGCCTACCTGACTATATATTCAGTCCCATATGATCTATTTCTCCTTAGCCATGACCCCTCCTACCATTTATTCATTGCCCTCCTCTGCCATTCTCTTCAGAATTTCTTCTGCAAAATCAGTCAATTTCTTCATATTCTTAATATTTGTTTTCAAAGTTTCTCTTACTGCTGCCTTAGCTGAGACATGATGACACCTACCATGGGCTCACTGTTTGTGTGCCCTTCCCGTTCATATGTTGAAACCCTAGCCCATAAGTGACTAGCTTTGGAGACAGGGTCTATGAGGAGGTGTTAAGATTAAGTGAAGCCATAAAATGGGGCCTTAATGCAATCAGGCCGCTAGCCTTGTGGAGGAGGCAGGAACATCGCAGCTCTCTATCTCCACTAAATGAAGACACCGTGGAAAAGTGCCTAGCTACAAGCCAGGAAGAGAGCCCTTATGAGGAACTTAATCCACTGGTACCTTGACATTGGACTTTCTGTGAAAATAAATTTCTTTTATTCATGCTGCTCAGTCTATGTGATTTTGTTATGGTAACTCAAGAAGACTAAGACAACTTCCAAGGATACCCTCTCCCCTAAGGCCTTCTGTAGCAGTCACTTTTTATTCCTTTTCACCTCAGCTTAAGTACAAATTTTGCTTTACTTCCAAGGTAGTAAGTTATCTTGCTACTGCTTTGTAAATGCTGGCAGAAGACTTGGTATTCCTGAACTAGAGTCAAGGAACTTTATAATTTAGTACAGCAAATAACAAAAGCATCATGTTTGTATCAGCTCCCCTGGTCTCCCAAGTCCCACAAGAGAAATGTGGAGAAGCCCTGTGGATGCTGTCCATACTGTGGGCTTGCGTCCAACGTGAAGGACACTGACAAAGAATGGTCAGGACCTTGTATTCTGGGCATACCTAGTAAAGCTGTGCAGGGATGATCAGGGCCTAGAGTGCCTTGCCTGTCCTAACAATTAGCACTACACATTCTTGGCTAAATTCAAATATTCACATAAATGTGCCACTCTATCTACTGCTCCAATTAATCTGATCAACAGAGGCTCGGACCAAATCCATTCAATTTGTTTCATACAGAATTTAATTAAAGCTACTATTAAGAGAGCTTCCGGCAAGCAGAAGCCAACCTAGGTTCATTCACCTGTGAATAAGTCTCAAGAGGACCAGTATATCTTATTTCAGACTGGATATAGTCTAAGGCCAGAATTTTATTCATTACAGCCCATACAAATAAATGAGTTTTAGACTGATCTGATCTTTGATGTCACTGCAATAATTATAGGAAGCAACAGATGAGCCAAAAAGCAATTCTTCTTTCTAACGGAGAGACATTCCTTGGCCCACATACAAATATACAACCCACAGGGCTGCATGTCAGTCCAGTTCGGGATTCATTGTTGAATCTGGCTTGGGTCACTGGTGAGCCACATGACAGTGTTATCAAGAAGCTGCAGCTTTGCTCATCATACATGGACTGAAGCCACATGGTTGACAAGAAAAGTACATGCATTTGCACCAGTCGGATTAAAGCACGGTTGTTCTGTGTGACCTGTTTGTACACGTATGGAGGAAGAGGAGGCTAAATACTCAGGAACTGCTGTTGCTGGCTGGCAAAGGGCACAACTAAATAGTTCAGAACTGGCTTTGTCCAGGTGAATTTCTGTTTTCATGGCACATCTGTAGCATGATAAACCCAGAAGGGGTCAACTTGTCCACCGCAGTTGCTGCTCCACTCAGATGAACCAGATGATGGTTTTGCTAGGCTGCAGTGCTGAATCTAGGGGACAAAGGCCGCATTAATCACCCACCTCTTTCTGTGCCCCCTCTGGTGACAAAGGTGCCTTTCTGCTAGACCTCCATGGCCACAAAAGCAGCGCCTCCCATTCCAGAAGCCGAAACTTCACCATTTGTCCACTCTTTCCCTATCACTCATAGATCTTTTGTTTGAAGGAGCCAGGCACAAGAGAGAAAGGGCATTTTTACAAAATGTACAGAGACTCATTTATTTTCCACTTAGCTGGTGTGGGCCAGTCTCGGCAAGCAGTGTACTTAACTAGCCAAGCGGCTGTTTTCTTTACGATCTAGGATTATGTTAATCCATCAAAAGAGTCTAGGCACTAAATCACAATGGAATTAAGTCTGAATCTGCTAGGCCCCTTTGTCAGGCTGACATAACCAGACTGGCTTAGGGTTGCCGGTTAGGAAAAACCCTCTCCCTAGAAAACCCAAACAAACAAGCACTATTTTCAGGAATGGTCAGATCTCAAGTTTTCAGAATAGCTCTATGTAACCCTCAGTTTCTTTTTTCCTTATTATCACTCAGGTGATAGTATGGGCAGTGAGGCCTTGATCAGGAGACAATTTTATTTACTTTTATTACAGAGGGGTCCTCACCCTGAGCATCTGCATCTGTGATCCAGACTGTGACTGGCAACTGAATTTATTTCCACAATTTTGTATCTCCAATGAGGAATGTCTAATTTGCCAATCTTGTGAACAAGACAGTTAGGTCCTGGCAACACAAAAGACAGGAAATGTAGGAAAAGACTCATCAAGGTGCGTGTTTGCTAGGACTGTCAGCACTTCCTTGAGTTTTGTCTACTGAGCAGTGAGATGTGCTTATTTTCGATTCCATGTGGTTGGTACTAGTTTCAATGTGGACACCATAGGTCGTCAGTTTAGCCAAATCACCAGTGTACCAGGCCAGGCACTTAGGGGACCCTCTGTCTAAAGAGCCCCACTGAGCCAGCAGATTTACCTCTGGTGGTGAAGTGAGGACTAAAATTCCCCCAAAGAGCTTTTTGTTGCCACTTTTCTATGTAAAATCCAGATAACACTAGGACCAGGCCAACTGTGCTCTTGAATGTAGCATTTCCATTTGACTGATAAGATCTTTTGTCCCCTTCTCTCTCTCTTTTTTTGGGGGGGGTTTGAGACAGGGTCTCACTATGTAGTTGAGACTGAACTGTAGCCCAGGTTGGTCTCAAACTCACAGCAATTCTCCTGCCTCAGCCTCCCAAGTGCTGGGATTATGGAGTGCACCACCACGCCCGGCTGTCCCCTTCTCTTAATAGCCACTGAATCCAAATTGAAACATCTCTAAGTGGGATTATCAGATTGGACAGTCGTTTGACCTCTGTGGGTAAGTAATAAATTTGTGTGGGGCTGGGGATTTAGCTCAGTGGTGCTGTGCCTGCCTCAGAAGTGCAAGGTCCTGAGTTTGATCACTGGTGCCAAATAAATAAATAAATAAATAGTAGGAGATACAATTACTGGGGGTTGAGCCTAGGGTCTTTGCACGGAGCTGTAGCTCCAGAAATTATTTTTAATCTTAAAACAGGTTCTCACTAAATCAGTAAGTTGCCCAAGCTGGGCTTGATCTTGCAATCCTCCTGCCTAAACCTCTCAGAGTGCTGGGATACAGGTCTGAGCTACCTCGTTCCACTGGTTTCATTTTTTAAAAAAGGATGTGCTTGCTGGGTGTGGTGGCGCACGCCTATAATCCCAGTACTCGGGAGGCTGAGGCAGGAGGATCGCTGCAAATTCCAGACCAGCCTGGGCTACATAGTGAGTTTCAGAGCAGTCTGAACTGCATAGTGAGACCCTGTCTCAACCCCCGCACCCAAAAAGGCTATGCTTGGTGACTGGGTCCAGCAGGTGGCACTGTTGGACTGGAAAATGGAATCTGGATCTCTCCAACAGGCTGAATCTTTAATGCTCTGATTTTCCTTCCTCCTCGTGAAAGTCTATACTGTTTCTTCTGGACCATTCAAGAAAGTTCAGAAATCACCCTTCATGTGTAGTTTAGCCTGTACAGAATATTATGGTCATTTAGTACATGCTAGTTCAGAGAAGCCTAACAGGGCAAGAGGCCAGGTTTACTGAACCTGTAGCTTCACTGTAGTTTCTTGGGTTTAGCCTCCCCACTGGCGCAAATGAGAAAATAGAGATGGGTGAGATGGTAGATACCAATCGTTTCACATGATTTGACCTAATGTATATGTAGGAATTTAGTTCAGATGGTTCCCGACCTATGATGTTGCTACCTACGACCTTTCACTATTGCCATGGCAGAAAGCAAACCCATACAATTGTTCTAGTTTTCACTTCCAATAAGTTGCATGAGATATCCAGCACTTTTTTTTTTTTTTTTGGTACTAGGGATTGAATTCAACACGTTGAGCTTTTGAGGCAGGTGGTAGCACCGCTGAGCTAAATCCCCGGCCCTCCAGCGCTTTATTATTATAAAACAGGCATTGTGTTAGATAATTTTATGCAGCTGTGAATTAACGCACGTGTTCTGAACATATGTAAGGTAGGCTAAGCTAAGCAATGATGTTTAATAGGTTAGTTGTATTAAAAGAATTTTCAACTTAATGATAGGTTCAATTTACAGTGGATTTATTGGAATGTAACTTTACCATAAATTCAGGAACTTCTGCAGTTGATAAAGATATACTTTATCATCTGGAAGAAAAGATAGGTAAATGATAACTGGGTAAATTGGCTGAACTTTTGGAGAAAAAAAGAAAGGTGTGTCTTCATCTTTCACCATCATAAAACTGAATTTCAGATAAATTAATGACCTAACACAAACACCCAAAACCATGACGGTGTTAGAAAAAATATTTGATAATGTGCTTCCCTTCTTAAGGTAGAAGAGGGCTTCTGAAACAGAAGCTAGAGCTTTGAAGAAAAAGGACCTATTTCTGTATCACGGGATGTACTGCAGGTACATGTAATAGCAGCAATTTTAGAGTATCATGAAAGGGCTGGGGTCCTCTGCTCTTCTCTTTCCAGCATTCCGGAACTAGAACAATTATCTTGAGATGGAAGTTATGCAGTTTGAGCCAGTGAGAACAAGTCCATGCATCTGACATTGTCAAGGGACACTTCAGCCTGGGATTGTCTATCTCTTATATCTCTCTTGTTTAGGCGGTACATTTTCTGTAATCATTTGTAGCTGAATCCAAGGTTGATAATACCAGGCCAGCTCCCGATGGAGTATGGTTGCTGTTAGCCATTGGTTTTATACTCTGGTTGACTTTTAGAGTCATCCAAGAAGTTAAAAAACAAAAACAAAAACAAAAACAAAACAGCGTCTGGGCCCCACCTCAGACTAACGGCATCACATCCTGAGGCCCAGAGAGGTGCGGGGATTGCACTCAGGGCCTTCACTCTGAGATACATCCTCAGAGCCTTTTTTATTTTGAGACTCAGTAAGTCATTTAGTTGTGTAGGCTGGGCTTGAATTTGCAATCCTTCTTCTCAGCCTCTCAGAGTGCCAGGATTACAGATGAGCGCCACCACGTCCAGCTCAGACAGGTATTTTAAAAAGGCTCTCAGGTGACTCTGATGTACAGCCAGTTTGTGGAGAATGGGTTTAAACCAATCTGGACAAAACTCTTCCCCTTTTTCCAGCTCCCCTTAAAGTGGAAATGGTCACATATTTGGTTATGACCTGTGATACCTAAGAAATCTGCTAGGAGGGGAAAAAATGAGAATCAAGACTTGCCATGTAAAGGTACATGATCCCAACAATGAATGTAACTGTACTGTATCCCTAAATGTACCAATAAACTCAATTAAAAAAAAATCTGCTAGGAATGTTTCTGGGAAAGCTTTTACATTTCTGAAAAGAAGAAAAGGTCAGGGTTTTTCTTTCATATTCTAGTATACTATGCAGCAGAACAAAAGAACAGGTCTGCTTACTGTCTCAGATATGGTGTCTCTCAGATGTCTAAGACATCTAAGATAAGTTTTGAATGAAAAGTAAATTATGGAATAGTGAGCATATAGAGTGTAAAATCATTTATTCTGAAACACCTGCCATACATTAAATGCTATACTCTCTTAGAAATAGTGTGTTTGCGCTGGTGCATGCACATTAGCAGAGAAAAGCTTTTGAAGGTGATAACTGATTCTGAGGACAAGGTAAAAGAATTGAGGGCTATTGTTGAAGTAGTAAGAAACTTTGGCCTTGTTTATAATTTATATTTTTAAAAAGGTTGTTATCATTTACTTAATGTCTAATTTTAAATATTTAAGCAGAATTTTACATTGAAACTAATAGGAAGTAGGGAGATAGAGCTTTCTCAAATGCAAGGGAGATCAAGAGATGGATGGTAGGTGGGAGGAAGGAGGGGAGAGAAAGAGGATGAAAAAAATGAATGAAGATGAGTTATGTACACGTACCAACTTCATACATGGGATGTAAACATTATGTACCACAAATGTGTGGCAATAAATTAATAGAAAAAAAGGAGTTCAACTCTTTGGGGTTCTTCCCAGTCATTGATACCACCTTTCTCTATTTCAACCCCCTCTGCATGCTGGTCTCTCTAGCTTACCAAGACAGGGACCTTTTTTTTAGATCTTTCCCTCACCTCATCCAAGGCCACTATGCTGGCTCACACGCACAGTGATCAGGGTGACCCATTCAAAACTGTGGGTCTGAGTCCTCATATGCCAAATCTCCTTGGCACCCACTCCCATAATTCCATCTGGGACTTTGTTACCTCAGGCATCTGGTCCACCTCCAAAAGTGCTGGTGGAACCATCTTACTTGTTCAACTCCCACAAGTAATAATCTTTGAATACTTTAGGGTCTTTGATTCTTTTTACTCGCCCATTACATTTCCTCTGGCTATCTTCTCTTACCTCCTGATACCATTTTACCAGCACTCTCAAGTCCTTTGTACCACTCTCTGACAAAACATCAGTTTTAGATGAAGCTAAATGTTTTCTTTCCCCCATGGAACCACACACAATGGTACCAGTTTCACGGTTACCAACTTCCACAGGATACCTGGTATTGCTCACACATCTCTCCATTCTTTAGCCTTAGATTTACTTCCTCAATGCTCCTCACTATGTATACCTCATTTCTTCACACATCCGCTCTTCTCATTGTTTCTATCACACACAATGGTACCAGTTTCACGGTTACCAACTTCCACAGGACACCTGGTATTGCTCACACATCTCTCCACTCTTCTTAGCCTTAGATTTAGTTCCTCAATGCTCCTCACTATGTATACCTCATTTCTTCACACATCCGCTCTTCTCATTGTTTCTCAGACAGCGTGTTTATTCTCACAGTCACAAGGTAGTACTGTAGCTGCTTTGTTCAGACCTTCCTGAGCTGCTCCACCTGGTCTCCCAACTGCTGCAAGTTAAGTGCTCACAACTTCCTCCTCTAGAGGAGTAATGTCTCTGGCTTATGCCATGCCAGGCTGAAGAAAGGTAGTAAGTCTTGTCCCAAATTTGGACAACTTTGAGTCCTCACTCATTCACCAGAGCGCCTCAGGATAATGGGCCAAGGTAGGCTCAGGCTGGGGCCACGTGGCCTTCCTCCTGAGAACATGCCACATGTAAGTCACTTGCATAAGAAATCCTCCTGGCCTCTGCTTCCAGGGAACTTAACCTAAGACAGCACCTTTTCTTAAATTTCTATTTTCCCTTCAAATGGAGTCACCTGTTCTTTATAATCCTGTTTATCCTTCAGTCCCAGATCAAATTCTTCCTCTTTTAAGAATATTTTTCATGGGCTGGGAATTTAGCTCAGTGGCACTATGCCTGCCTTGCAAGTACAAGGTCCTGGGTTCGAACCCTAGTATAGCCCCCTGAAAAAAAGAATATTTCTCATACTTCAAGGAATTGTCTCTTATTATATTACCATCCCCCCACTTTTGGTACTGAGGATTGAACCCAGGGCCTTGCATTGCTAGACAGGCATCATACCACTAGCTACATCTCCAGCCTGTTACTCTTTGCTCATGGTGATAGAAAAAGACCCAGTAGGCCTAACACGGATGAAATTCTTAACCCTCTGTGTGCCACCAACTTCTTTGGAAGACTGCTGAAGCCTGTGGATACCTTCTCAGAGAAGGCCTCTAAGTTTATAAAGGAAATAAGACAAAAAGAAAAACCATGATGTGACATATGGTGATAAGAAAGCTACCTTGTAATATAATGATATGTGTGGTGCTTCATTACCGTATTAAAAAACATGATCTAGCATTGAGTCAATAATATCACAGTAGAGATGAGAGAAAACTATACTTTAAAATATCTGTTGTAATTGAAACGTAATTTGAAAATATATATACAGTAATTTCTATTAGTGATAAAATCAAGCAGTTTACAGGCTGCACTGTGATCTCCATGTAAGATTAAAGGAAATGCTAGATTTCAGTTAGGGGTTAATGAGAATAAAGTTATGACTTTTGGATTTTTACTACATAGAATCACAGTATTGATTTCTTTTTCTTTCCTTCTTTTCTTCATCTTCCTTTTTTTTTCTTGTGTTTATACTTTGTTCACCAAGAATATGGAAACCAACTCTGGTGTTAGACAGGTAATTGAGGTCTTACTATGTAGTTGAAGCCAATTTTGAACACACTGTGTAGCCTAGGCTGCACTTGAATTCATAGTCCTTCTGTTTTCTGAGATCACAGGTGTGTGCCTCCACACCGGACCACAGTACTGATTTCTATTCATGGTCATATGGGGCTCTGTGGACCCTATATCAGGACCCATGTGCTGGGGGATTCATAGGCCTAGGAAACTGACATTCAATTCACTCAGTCTCACAATGAACACTCATATAGGGGCTGATCCCTCCTTGCTATGGCCTCTGGTGCTAACTAGAGGAGGCTCCATAATAATCAGAAGGTAACAAAATGGTTTCAGTCCTCCCCATAACTTAAGAGATTGGTTAAGGAACTTTTCCAAGGTGCTGACTTGACTCTCCCATTCTGAGACCTTCATGGGATTCAAAGGCCAGGAGAACTAGCTGAGCTCACAGAACACAATGGCCTTCAGACAATAATAGTCTCACCCCCTTGGCCTGGGTCACCTGGTAACTTACCTCCATCTCTTTTATTGTGGTGACAGCTATGCAGTGTTATATCAACCAATATTTTTTAGTGTTAGGCTGGGTTCAGAATTTAGGGTTGGAAATGATGTCATAGTTATCCTCAAGTAAATTAGTATTTTTAGAATGAAAATTAGGTCATTAACAGAGAATGGAAAAACATAGCACATCTTTTCTCTTTCCCACTGTTTTGGTTTATATCTAGATGTCCCCTGAAAGCCTCATGGGCTCACAGGTGCTATTTCAGTCATGTGACACTCATCAGTGAATTTGCCAAGGATGAGTTCATAGCTAAATATAATGCTGGGAGGTAAATCCCAGTCAGGGCAGGTGGGTCACTGGTGGTGTGGCTCTTCCACACTCTTCCCTTGGTCTTACTCTGCTGCCTGCTGTCATGAAACTGGTAAAGGTGAGGTCTGTAAGGATGGAGCAGAGGACAGCTTAGCTGCTCTACCTTCTCTGTCACGTCCCTCTTCCATGCTGCCCTGCCTAGGAGCCAGTGGACTATGGACTCAAACCTCTACAAACCAGGAGCCAAAATAAAGCTCTCCTCCTTACAGTTTGTGCTAGGTATTATATCTCAGCAAAGAGAAAATAACTAAGACATCTATTCTAAATGACCTGAAGTAAATTTAAAAAATTTTTTTAAAAAGAGAAATCTCCCATTTTTTTCCAGGAGTGTGCCAATTAATCTCAATTATCAACTTGACTGAATTAAGAGAAAGATGACTGGATTACAAAATTGCTAAGCTCATCAGTGGGTTAACCTATTCATGAGTTCCTAGCTGAATGGGCTATTAAAAGGTGGGGCCTACATGGAGACAGTGCATCACGAGGGGATGACCTTGGGAACTCTATCTGGTCCCTGGCCCCTTCCCCTTGTGCTCTTTCTCTGTTCTGTTTTCTAAATGCCATGAGTTGCATTCAGAGCATGAAGAGCAGCTTTCCTCATCATGCCTTTCCACTATGATCCTGCTGCCTTGAAGCCAGCCAACCTTGGGCTGAAACCTCTGACCCTGTGAGTCAAATTAAACCTCTCCTGCTTTAAGCTGTCAGGTATTTTGTTCCAGTAATGGGAAAGTGGACGAACATAATTAGAAAATGAGATGTTTGGTGAAGAAAATGATAGTAGGTGTCAATAACAATGTAAAAGTCGGGACTAGGGAGTCTGAAAGGGCAAAGTGGTGCTGTTCTCTTGCTTTGATTTGTTTCGTGGGATATATGAATGGAGATAGAGAAGTATCTTATATAAACATTATACATGAATACATTATATTGACTGTACTGGTTTTACAATCACACTTTTCGTTTAATCAAAACTTACACATTCCCTAACCTTTAACCCCACGACCACAGAAGAAATGCTCCACCTGAAGGAATACAGAAAGGTGACACGTAGCCTGTGCAGGTCCTAGTTTAGAACCACTGCATTCTCTCCCTTGTGCTGAAGGAACACCCAGCTACCTTTTTGGTTAGATGAAGTATTTATCACACAGGGGATTTAACTAGCGGTTCTTAAATTTTACTGTTTATCATGTGGAGAAGCATGTTTAAAGATGAATATTCTGGTTCTGGAGTGTGTAGCTCAGCAGCTGAGTGCATGCTTAGCTTTACCAAGGCCTTGCAGTTCCATGCCTCAGTGATCCTTCCGTCTCTGCTTGGGACAGGAGTGCTGGGACTACAGGTGTGTGGCACCATGCCTGGCTTAGGAGCTCTATTTCTAAAACAAAGCACAGAGGATTCCTGGTTGCCATAGCATTCAGCCCAGTGATACCAGGAAATGGCATGTTCTTTAAGGAACTTATCTTTCATAATTTTTTTTTCTGGTACGAGGATTGAACTCAGGACCTTGTGCTTTCAAGGTAGGCATAGTGCAACTGAACTAAATCCCTGGCCCCATAAATTTCTTTCCTTATTTTTTTACATGATTAAGGCTCCTGAGGGAACACTGACCATGTGAAAACAAAGGCAGACATTTTGAAATTCTAAGGTAAGGTCTAAGAAAACTGTTGGTAAAACATCATAATTACCACAGTTGCCTGAACACTAGGCATAAATCTTGTGTGCATAAAAAGATATCCTGATCTGGACCTCATGCAGATGTCTTTATGGCACTGCCTGCCTTCTAACTTGAAGATAAATTCTCTCTATATCTACTTTACCATAAATTCTACCTGTGCTTCTATCTATGTGTCTTGATTGAATTATTTCTTCAAAGTCACAAAGGACAAAAGAGGTTTGCAAGGGCAGTTCCTTAAGGGATCAGGACCTAGCTTCCTGTTGACACTGGCATTTGGATTGAGCAAGTCTGAGGTAGTACTCATAAACCTGAGTTTTTAACAAGTGGTGTCAGTCCACTTGGATAGATGACTCAAAACTCACACTTCCAGGATATTGGGTTAGGCATATTTTCCTATATCATTTTGTTTTCAATCAGGTAAATAATACATGACTAGAGATTTTAAAAATTCAGCTTGAAATTCACCTTTGATCCCACTTACATGTTTTAACTAATTTCCAACACCAGTTATAGGATTTTCCTGGAAAGTTCAAGCCTCGGATAAACTATTAGGGAAATCATCCAGAGAAGTGAACAAAATCCTATAGGAAAAACAATGAAGAAACTTGATTAATACAGTGTAACTGGCAGGTTAGGAGTTTGAAAAAGAATCCTGACACATATCTTGTCCCACTCACTGTGTGATGTCCATTCCTAGTGCTTGACACAAGTGTTCAATGAGTACTGGTTAAAAAGAGCAAGAAGTACAAAGACCTGAGTTCGATCCCCGGTGCCAAAAACAAACAAACAAAACAAAACAAAACAAAAAGCAAGAAACACAGGCACAAATACTGTACATTAAGAAGATAACAAGCAGCAAGTAAATATATGAAAAAAATGTTCCACATCACTGGTCATTTGAGAGATGCAGATGAAAACAATACTGAGATGCCACCTCACCCCACAAAGAATGGCTGCTATCAAGAAATCACACAATAACAAACGTTGGCGGGGTTGTGGGGAGAAAGGAACCCTTCTCCGTTGTTGGTAGGAGTGCAGACTGGTGCAACCACTATGGAAATCAATATGGAGATACCTCAAAGAGCTGGGACTAGAGGTTCCATTTGACCCAGACATCCCTCTGCTGGGTATCTTTCCAAAAGAATTAAAAGAATCTTATCACAGTTACATATGTGCACCTATGTTTACAGCAGCACAGTTTGTAATAGCTAAAATTTGGAAACAGCCCATCAGTTGGAAACTAGATAAAGAAGATGTGGTTTTTCTATAAAATGGAATACTATTCAGCCATAAAGAATGAGAAATTAGATTCATTCATAGGAAAATGATACATTTTGAGGATATACTCCTAAGTGAAGTGAGTCACACATGTGTAAATACCAAATAGTTTCTCTGGTGTGAAAAACTATAACAGTACATAAGATCCTAATGAGATAATTAACAATGTGAAATAGGAAGAAAAGGGTTAACGGTGTAGGGAAAGTGGGAAGGGTAGGGGAAAGGGAATAAGGGAAAAGAAAAACTATGAAAAAATGAAAAAATAGAAATAAAATGTCTGTAAACGGGGAGGCGGGGAGGGGGTGAAGGGAGGGCAGGAACAAGGGGAAAAAAATGAGAACCGGGACCTGCCATGTAAAGGTACAAGATCCCAATAATGAATGTAACTGTACTGTATATCTAAAATGTACCAATAAACTCAATTAAAAAAAAGATACAGGCAGAGCATGGTGGTACATGCCTGTAATCCCAGCACTTGAGGTTCCGCCCAGGTTGGGCAATTTAGCGACTTAGTGAGACACTGTCTAGGGGAGGGAAACGCTCCTGTGTTCAATCCTCAGTACTGTAAAGGGACAGGATACCGAGAGCTCGAATGAAAAATTCCCCGGAATTGTTTCTTTTTTCTTTTGGTACAGGGGATTGAACTCGGGTCCTTGAGCTTGCAAGACGGCCACCGAACCGCTGAGCTAAACCCCCGGCCCTGGGAATTGTTTCTTAACCTCATGCCAAACTCGAGTCCTCGTTTGATAAAGTCACATACTCTCCTTTAATGTTATTTTGAAGTTTCAACATCAGTTAAAGATGGCGACTGAAAATAAAGCAATAAAGTGCTTCTGTATCCTATGACGCTCACCCTGAAGTGGAGATGGATGGTAAGTGTGCAGTCGGTGCAGGCAAGCGAGACGCCAGTACCACTGAAGCGCACTAGCCCGAGCCAAAGTTGGGGCCGGCACGGCGCTAGCTTCTGACGTCACGTCCCGGGCGACTTCCTGCCCAGAACATGGCGACTTTGAACGGTGTCCGCTGGTTGACCCGAGTGAGGGCTGGTGACACGTCGGGCGTGGGGCGGGCGGAGAAGTGGAGGATATTTCCCAGGGCTTCCTAAGGAGGTGAAGGCCATGCAGTGTTTGGTCTGAGGGTCCCCGATCTAATCTCGCTTGTGTGTCTCTCTCGCAGGCGGTGGTTGCTGCCCGGAACACTTCGGCATGGAGAGGTCTGAGTATCTCGGCCACAGCAAATGCAGCTTCGCAGGTACGCACGAGGCCCCGCTCCTGTTTAGCCCAAGCTCCTGTCGCGTTCTCGCGTCTCCCCTTGCTTTCTTTCCTCCCTCTTTCTACGACCCTTCTCCCTCGCCAGCCCTAGCTTAGCTGTCCGCATTCACAGGCTCAAGACGTGAGAGTCGAGGGCGCATTTCCTGTGACCATGCTGCCGGGAGATGGCGTTGGGCCAGAGCTCATGCATGCTGTCAAGGAGGTGTTCAAGGTAAAGGGCCTGGCTGGACCCCTCAGGCTGGCTGCCGCGGAGATGGAGTGGTTTGGAAAGGATTTACTCGACCTTGACGCTGTCCTTTTTGGGTTCTGTCCCCGAAGGCTGCCTCTGTCCCGGTGGAGTTCCAGGAGCACCACTTGAGCGAGGTGCAGAATATGGCCTCTGAGGAGAAGCTGGATCAGGTGCTGAATTCTATGAAGGAGAACAAAGTGGCCATCATTGGTATGTGTGCCCCTTGCCACCCAGCCCATGTGTCATTTAAAGTCAAATGAGCAATGTTTATTAGCCCCTCTCTCCTTAAACGAATACATCAACTTTCTGAGTTCCCATTGCTGATACTTGGGTATTTGTTCCTTTTCATTGGAAACCCAAGAGTCACATCAGCTGTTAGCTGTCTATGCAGGAAGGCTGTATGGGTTTGATGGCTTGTTCTGAGGTGATGTCATTCATTATTAAGTCTTTTAAATTGTGTTTTTATTTATTTATTTTTGGGTACCGGGGCTTGAACTCGGGTCCTTGTGCTTGCGAGGCAGGCCACTGAACCGCTGAGCTAAATCCCCAGCCCCTAATTGTGTTTTTAGAATGCCACTTCTGACTGTCCCTTTTCTTCCGTCTTCTCTCTTGCTGCTTTACTTTACTGTCCTCATTAGATTCTTTTGGCTTCCAACAGTCCAACTTTTACATCTCTCTTCTTTGGAAAGACCAACTTAACTTTGCCAGGCCAATTTTTAGCATAGAAAAGTAAGTTCTTCATAAGCTCAATCTCAGCTTTTCTGCCTTGATTTCCACAATACTTATTCTATGGTTTTATCACACTAGATTTTGTTAGTTTCCAAATATATGTACAGAGGACCCTTGAGTTACGACTGGCCCGACATATTTGAACAACTTGGATTATGACCAGCATTATAGTTTTAACTTGCCTACAAAAAACTTGAGTTACGACCAGAATGCTGGCTTCTTATACTTCCAGATGGTCTCAGATACAGATTTAACCCTTAAAGAGCTCTGGAAGGAACGTTATAATGCCCTTTCTTGTGTGAGGTTAATTAAGGTAAGGTATCCTGCCTGGACCATTGTCCTTCTAAGGAAACTGAGATCTACCTGGAAGAAAATGTGGCTTAAAATTATACAGGAGAAGGCCGGGGATTTAGCTTAGTGGTGCCACGATGTTCCTCGCAAGTGCAAGGTCCCAAGTTTAATACCCACTACCAAAAAAAAAATTATACAGGAAAGGGACTTTGAAGGCTGTGTAGGGGAGATTGAGACTTCAGTTGACCAGCTGTAATGAACAAATTGAGTTTGTAAATCAGAGGTCCACTATAGTGCCTTGGCTTAATATTATTTCCTCTGCCCAGAAAGTGTTTCCTTTGATGCCACTTATCAGAATCCTCACTCAGTCATGATACTGCCCTAGTTTCCTATGGCTGCCATAACAAAGTACCACCAACTTGGTGGCTGAAATTAATAGAAGATTATTCTCAGTTCTAGAAACTGGAAGTCTGAAATTAAGATATTGGCAGAGCCACACTCCTAAAGGCTTAGAGGAGAATCCTTTCTGCTTCTTCCTGATGTTCCTTGACTTGTAAATGAAATTCTTCAGTCTTTTTCTTTACCTTCAGTCTTTTACTTTCCCTCTTTGTGTCTCTATATCTGTATTCCTCCTTTATAAGGACTTATTGTTAGATTTAGGGCCTATCCTAATCTAGGACAGTTTCATGTCAGGAATATGGATAACATTTACAAGGTCATGTTTACAGGTTTTTAGGGTTAAGGAATGGACATACCATTTTGGGGAATCTTTATTCAACCCATTGCACTCACTTCACCTAAAGTCTAACTGAAGCACTAGCGCTTCTGTGACATTTCGTATTATTACCAGAGGGGATTCCTTGTCTGTGCTCCTATGCATGTTGATAACGCTGTTCCCATGGTATTTATTGCCTTTTATTTTAGTTGTTTTCCCCCAGTACATTGCTTGCTCCTTGAGGGCAGAAGTTGCATTGTTTTTGATTGATACCAGTTGTTTGACATAGTTTGATTTTCAGTAAGTATTGGCTGAGAAAGTGTCAAATAAGTAGACATGGAAATATCAAAGAAGGTCATAGATTACCTAGCATTGTTTTTCACCTTGCTAATAAATCCAGGCTCTTCTATGAGAAACATGAAAAAATAAAAAAAGCTGGCCTCTTTTTAGGTCATTTTGAAGTTTAAACATAAACTAAATAAACTGGGTGTGGTGGCAGATGCCTGTAATCCCAGCACTCAGGAGGCTGAGGCAGGAGGATCACTGTGATTTCGAGACCAGCCTGGGCTACATAGTGAGTTCCAGGTCAGTCTCAACTACATAGTGAGACCCTGTCTCAAAAAAACCAAAAAAAAAAAAAAACCAAAAAAAAAACAAACAAACAAACAAACAAAAAAACAAATTAAAAAAACATAAACTAAATATGGTGGCTAAAACAGTAGACTAAATATTTCTTATTTTATTTTTTGAGACAAGATCTCACTGTTTAGTTCAGGCTAGCCCAGGCTGTCCTCAAACTCACAGCGATCCTCTTGCTTCAGTCTTCTGAGTGCTGGGATTACAGGTGTGCTCTACCATGCCTGTGTTTAAATATTTCTGATTTCATTATTTTAAAAAAAATTTCTGATTTTAATAACAATGTCTCTTTTGCCTTGCACTCAAAGGCAATTAAGTCACAAATTTGGGAGTGGGAGATGGAAACCTGGAGGAATTGCACACTAGTCTCTGTCCCTTGGGCTTGTGCTTCCCTTATTTTGTTTACACAGGAAAGATCCATACCCCAATGGAGTATAAGGGGGAACTAGCTTCCTATGATATGCGGCTCAGGTAGGTGGGTGTAAGTTTGGGTTAGAGGGGTGCTGGGCACCAGGCACAGAGCTGATGTCTGTCCTTCTGTAGGCGTAAGTTGGACCTGTTTGCCAACGTAGTCCATGTGAAGTCTCTTCCGGGGTACATGACCCGGCACAACAATCTAGATCTGGTGATTATTCGAGAGCAGACAGAAGGGGAATACAGCTCTCTCGAGCATGAGGTAGGTCCTGGAAACTGGGGAGGCAAGTGTGGAGGCGGGAGAATGGGGGAGCTCCTCCTTGCCTTCTTATTGTCACTCACCTGCTTCCCTTCTTATCTAGAGTGCAAGGGGTGTGATTGAATGCTTAAAGATTGTTACTCGAACCAAATCTCAGCGGATTGCAAAGTTTGCCTTTGACTACGCCACTAAGAAGGGGCGGAGCAAGGTCACAGCTGTCCACAAGGCCAATATCATGTGAGGGGCATGGCTTTGCATGGAGTAGATTCCTAGGGAGGTGGCTCCCTTGCACTCTCCTGGCTGATTTTGTTCCTTTCGGCCTGTGAACAGGAAACTTGGGGATGGGTTGTTCCTGCAGTGCTGTGAGGAAGTTGCTGAACTGTATCCCAAAATCAAGTTTGAGACAATGATCATAGACAACTGCTGCATGCAGGTAAGACCATCCCCACGTCTCCACTCGGTGCTAAAGTAGAGTGGGGAATGGAATTCACTGGTCTTCATTCCCTCTTGCCTCTCAGCTGGTACAGAATCCTTACCAGTTTGATGTGCTTGTGATGCCCAATCTCTATGGGAACATTATTGACAATTTGGCTGCTGGCCTGGTTGGGGGAGCTGGTGTGGTTCCTGGTGAGAGCTACAGTGCAGAGTATGCAGTTTTTGAGACAGTGAGTGAGGCAATCCCCTCCCTTGTCTGTATTCCCTTCCTCTGACCTCAAGTCTCCTGTTCCTCCTTCATCCCAATACCGTCCCCTTGTAATCCTAGCCCCTTTCCCCATCTCCATACTCTTTGTGGTGAAATTGGCCTACCCTCTACAGTAATCCCTTTCTGGATCCCAGCCTCTGTAAGTGCGTGCCGCCTCCCAGTGACTTTGGCCTTCTCTCTCCACAGGGTGCCCGGCACCCATTTGCCCAGGCAGTGGGCCGGAATATAGCCAACCCCACAGCCATGCTGCTGTCAGCTTCCAACATGCTTCGGCATCTCAAGTAGGTCGTGAGAGGCCCGAGTTGGAGGCTGGGCATTGTAAGGAGAAGTGCAGGTGGTATTCTGAGAGCCTGCTTTTCTCCATCTCTGTTAACAGCCTTGAGTATCACTCCAGCATGATTTCAGATGCTGTGAAGAAGGTGATCAAAGTCGGCAAGGTGAGTTTGGAAAGGTGCTAGGTTCAGGGCCTTGGTACTACATGTGGGGAAATGTGGAAGGGGCCTCTATTTTGGCAGATCCCCAGAACATCTGCTCTATAATTCTCAGGGCTCCTCACCTCCCTCCTCTTGGCTGTTTCATCCTCTTGGTCTTCTTTGCCTCTGTTTATTTCCCATCTGCTATTCCCTCTTCTGCTCTATCCATTGCCCCTTTCATGGGCCATGTGAATGCAGAACATGTGGCTGTCTTGGGGTGGTGTAGTGGGGCAGATAGCGGGCAGGAAGAAGTACCAGCTTCCCCTTCTCCGTGCCTGGGAGCCCATCTTCATTTCCATTCCTCCCTCCTGGTCTTTTTCATTTCCTGAAGCAACCTTCTCCTCTCTGATGTGCACTTCCCCATCTCTCCCTTCTGCTCAGCCTCCTGTCTTGCCTTGGCTGCAGCACAATTCAGTGGCTCAGAAGAGCAAGCAACTCCCTGCTCCTCACCTGGTGACCTCACCTTTCATTTCTGCTGTACTGCATCTTTTCTGGCCTTCTAGCACTTTTGGGTCCCATGTCTTTGATCACATTGCCATACCTGGCTTCATGGGCTCTCTTCTTTTTTTCCCCACGGCTGTTGCCGGTGGTGGCTGTAGGTGCGGACTCGAGACATGGGCGGCTACAGCACCACAACCGACTTCATCAAGTCTGTCATCGGCCATCTACACCCCCATGGGGTCTAGAGCCCTTTATTACCTCCAACCTCACAAGGACCATTACTACCTACACACCTATCCCTTCAGTTCAGTGGACCAGTGAAGAGACAGACCTTGACCTCTAGACAGTGGAGCATAAACGTTTTCCTGGGCAGTGCCTAGGTCACCCTGAGGCTGGCCTCCTTAGGGAGCTGTGTATGCTAGGTGATGGTGGTGGGGTTATTAGGGATGGGGTCTTGGCCACAGGATGATGACCATTCTCCCCCACAGGTTCGGACCTCCGATATGGGTGGCTATGCCACTTGCCACGACTTCACTGAGGCTGTCATTGATGCCCTGTCCCACCCATAGGTCCTGCCCACACCAAGATGTCAATAAAGCATATATACTGGTTTTTGTGATGTTTTTATTAACTGGGATTTAGGGCACGGGATGGGAAATGTTTCCTTTAGGCACACTCCAACCCTCCTCCCCCCAGGGAATGTCCGTTCTAATCTTCCTGGGATGCTCTTTGGAGCTTTTTCTTCTTTTTCTTGATACTGCCCTTGCTGGCAGCAGCCTCCTCAGGCTCACTGCTGACTGGGTCTTCCTTAGAAGAAAATTTTCTCTTTTTCTTGGGGACACTCCTATTGACTGCCTCTTCTGGTTCACTAGGTGTTTCCTCGTTGGACAAAGACTTTTTCCTCTTGGGTGGATTTACGCTGCCACCAGCTGTCTCTTCCACATCACTACTAACCAACTCTTCCTTGGAAAAAGATTTCTTTTTCTTGGGCTTAGAGACAGAGACAGATGGATCATCCATTCCATTCTCCTGAGGAGCCTCCTGGAGCTTTTGCTTTTTCTTTTTGGTTTTTCCATGTGTCTCCTAAAGGTGAAGAGGCATAGAGAGGTGTTACCTATGGTGTACACATGCACATCCCCATTACAGTCAGGGTAGGAAGGCAAACTGTCCCGTCAGTACTCCTGGGGTGGCCAATAACTTTGGAAACCCATCCCCACAGCTACCCACAATTACTAGTTAAGAACACGTAAAAAGAAACTGTTTCAGCCTTTTAGGTAACCTATACAAAAACCCTCCATGCTGGTCACAATAGACCCATCATGCCAAATTTCTAAGGGAAAACAAACTGTCACAAGTGGCACTAAGTGCCTGGGGGGGGTAGCTCTAGCCGGGCACACTGGAGACCTCCCTGCACCCATGCCCACTGTGAAAGCGTACCATCTCTGGACACACATCTGAGAACAAGCAGAGCAGGAATTTACACTACCCCCTGTTGAGGAGTCCTGGGAAGCAGCCGAGGACAGAACACAACTTGCCCAGGGAACAGGTGTGTGCTATAACCAGCTCTCTGGGCTCTTGAGCAAGTTGTCTCAGCACCTATCTCCTTCCTATGTAGAATCAAGAGGTAGTTTAGATATTTCAATCCAAAAGCCTGGACTCCAGACCACGGCTTGAGGCAGCACATCCTCAGTTCTGCTGATGAAAATCCTACAATCTAGGATCTTCTTGGAGGGCTGACTTGTCTACAGACTGACCTCATGTTCCTCCGGAGAACTGCCATTTTCTGAAGATGCCAGAGCAGCCAGTGCAGCCAGCCGCTTCTTTTCCTTCTTCAAGCGCTTCTTCTCCTGTTTCTCCAGCTTCTTGGTGATTTCAGCAGCAGCTTCCTCTGCCTGGCAGAAGAAAAGCGCTGAAAAGGCCTGAATAGTCCTGGTTCACTGTAGCCTCCTTTCTGGCTTTACTGGATCAGGCTCATTAAATCAGTTTTTTGCCTCCATTCTATAAAGTCAGGTCAAGATAGTTCATCACCTCCAGCAGCCAACTGTTTCTCCATCATTGAACAAAACCCACTGACCTGAACCATTGCCTGTTTCATGACATCCAGATTCTTTCGTGGAATCTCGCCAGTCTCGTAGAAAGACAGGCGCTCCTCAACTTGTTCTCGAAGCTTCTCCCCAAATACACTGGTGGGCACCTCTGGACGTGTGTGCGGGGGTGGGAAGAAAGCCTGTCAGTCCCCAAAACATCAAAACTACCCCATCAGCATTCTCTACCCTCAGCTTCACTCAGACCCAGTGTATCAACACTCACTAGGAGAACTCTGTTGACGAAAAATATTACCATCATTGAAGAAGCTAAAGGTGGTCAGCCCCCCATCCTCCCAGCCCTGCCAACGGCCAACTCTCCCACTCATACCAGAGAAGCAATCGATTCTGGAGGCAATACTGCACTTGTTTGCCAGGTATCGGGAGATGCGGCCTTTGTTCTTGGCAGCTGCTCGGCCAATGAAGGTGGAGTGGAAAATGAGTCCATATTTTGGTGTGTTACCCCTTGTCTTCAGGGCTCTGAGAGAATATTTAGTGGAGAATTTAATTTCAAACCTGTCACCCAAGGTAGCCCCTCTCAAACCCTTCCCTTCCAAATCTCCAGCATGAGCCTCAGGCTGGGCTGGATCATCTAACCCAACACTTGTCAACCCACAGTTCCCAGAGGCAGATGCAAGACATCCAGTGTCGCTGACCTGGAAACTGTGTCCCTTTGCTGGGCCCTGGGAATCACTCAGACACCAGGACTGGCCATCACCCCCACAACAGAGATCTGCATGGGTCAGGGAGCCCTGATCAGCCATCACCGTGATCCCCAAACAAGCAGTGCGCACCAGCAGTGGCACCTGATGTGGGCAGGTGCCCTCACGGGTACCTGAACAGGGCCTTTTCAGCCCCAAGGATCTGCACTGTGGATGCGGGGTACTTGGCCAGGTTGGTGAGGCTGCCAGCATGAGCAATGAGACGTGCGCCTACCTGGAGGAAGATTTAAGGAAGAAGTAGAAACTGCTGACCAGAGCTGCACAACCCCAGCTCTTCTTCCTCATCACACCCAAATGAAGAAGATACCATAGGTCCAAAACTACAGCAGTGCAGAATGGCAACATTCCTACTCCCCCATTTGTGTTCCCCATGACGCACCGCTTCCCCAATTAGGGCTGACAGGCTGGGGGCTACTTGGCTCATCTTGGAGCGGAGGTAAGTGTGTAGGCTCTGGCGGTATTCTGACAAAGACACCACTCGACTGGAGAAGCTCTCAATGTTTATCAGGTCGATGGCAGATATGTCCATGCCTAGGAAACAAGTAGTGTGAACAAAGGGGCTAGATATTCAGAGTCCCATACCTTTTGCCAGCTGCCAGGCTCTGCACTGACCCATGGAGGACCGTGAGGCATCCAGAATAGCCTTGGCCTTGGCCCCATCCATGGTCAGCTCCTCCAGCTTCTCTAATTTTTCCTCATTCAGCTCCCTTCGGTTTCCAATGAACTGAGCAAGTCGGCAGTATGTAGCATTGTCATTAATGATCTTCACCAACTCTGGAAAGTGATACCCATACCACTCCCTGCAAAGAGGCATAATCACTCTCTGGCCCAGCTGCCACATCTCACAACAAAGTCCCAGCAGCCCTTTCCATACCTATTTTGTCTGGAGATAACCGGAACAAATCATAGTCAAATCCCCCCTCAAGCCTATGTCTCCCCATTCACAATACAGACAAGGCACAAGGCCTGGGCTGAGGTGTATATGGGGAAGTTGTACTTTGCCTCCCTTTTCTATACAGTCAGTGTTAAGAACACTACCTGTGGTAAGCACCAGGAGGCCCTACAGCAACCCATGTGGCCCTACCCACAGGAATGACCAGTCCTGACCTCAGGATGAAAAATTAGCTAAACTAAAGATCAAACACTGCACCTTACCTGACACGCATAGAAAAGGTATTGATGTCTTTATCCAGCTGGTCCAGGAGACTGATGGACTGGATGATCATGTTGTCCACACGGTTCACATTAAATTTAACTTTGGCACGAGAGTAGCTGTGTCCCAGTCCTAGCTGAGCTTTACAAGCTGACAGATCTGTTAGACCTTTGACCAGATTATGGAAGTGCAGACGAACTCCTAAGAGTAAGGCAATATTGTGAGTAAGGAATCTGAGCTGGTTTCCACACTCGTGGGTACCAGCAAGCAGATCTTCCCAGAAGCAACCTCAAACACACTAGCAAGTTTCCAGAACCTCCCTCGAAGATATCAAGAACGGCAGGAGTGTCTCACCTCGCAAGATCTCAGCTATCACGCCTCCAGTCTGGCAGTTATATCCCAACTCCTCTTGTATAGCAGCACCAATCTTGGGATCCCCAACCCCCAAGAGTACTTTCTTCTTTTTTGATGGCAGATGGGTCTCCAGGAGCAGACGGAGATCCTCATGAACAATGCCTCAGGAAAAAGAACACAGCTCCCACTAACATGCTGAAGACTAATTAAATTACAAAAGGATCTCATTTACCTTTCAGCTTACTATGCTGGTCCTGTGGAACATGATGGGATGGCATGCTCCAAGCAATGCTCAGACACATGGAGACATCAGTGATTACATTCAGGGGATTGACAGATTTCATAAGTCATCACTGCAAAGCCTGGCTTGACCATGGGAGAAACTGGACTGAGGTCCAACAGCACCTGTCCTCGAGTATTCAGAACCTGATTTGTCTTCTGGGATCAAACCCTATTTTCTTGGCCTTTATCAGAATAGAAGAGCTCTTTCTAATAAATTGAAAGACTTACCAAAGAACCAGACACAATACTTGTGTGTAGGCAACTTGGGCAGAGCACCCTCCCATTCCATTTGAAACTATTTAGTATTAAACAAGGAAAAAAACCCTACTCGCCCAATTGTATGCTACTGAACATTTAATCTCCATATTTATCAAATGTTCAGCAGTGAGGATCAAATGTTTTAAAATACACAGTATAAGTCTCAAATACTGCTCAGTACACATCACATATGTATCAAGCCACACAAAGCCAAATACTATTACAAGCTCACTAAGAGGATGGTTAGCAGGAACCACATCTCAGTATCTCCCTGCACTCACCTTCAGACACTGCATTGGCATTTTCTAAGGCAACCTGGGAAGAGGAAAATGGACAAAAGGCCACCAGGCGAACGATGTTGTGGAACTTGCCCAGGTTGAGCACACACTCCTCCACCTGTGAGGAAAATGACGGATTTCTTCCCTCGCTCTAACCTCTACAGAACAGTAAGCAGTCCCGTACATTACTAAAATATACCGATGCCTGGACCCCGCATCTCGTGCACTATTTTATCACTATTAAGTAGAGTATGGGAGGCTTATACCTAACCACTTAAACGGTTCTAACCACGAATCAAGGCAAAGACCCCAGCTCCAGAGCCTTCCCAGCCTAGCCCCCCCACCCCGCGCGCCCGGCCACGTGGGAACGCGCGGTGCATTCTGGGGCGAGGCAGCCCAGGGGCTACAGCTGGGCCGAGCGAGCCCACAGATCCCACCCACCTGCGGTAGCAGCAGACTGATCTCCTCTACTTCCTTCAACGCCAAAAGCGCGTAGCCGACCGCGTGCTCGAAGAGCACATGCAGCAGAACCTGGAACGGTAGCCGGGGCGCGTACGTCAGCGAGGCTCCCAAGTCCGTTCGGACCCACTCTCAGAGCAGGTCCTGGCTCAGGAACGGGCTGGAACCCGAAGCTAGACCCAAACAAGGGCCTTCGTATAGCCCACAACCCAAACCCACTCCTCACCATGGCGTCTGCTTTTTGCCCGGCTCGCAATGCGGCTAGTAGGCTCTGGCGCGCCGAAGGAGGCTCAGGAGGCCACACCTCCTTCTGACTGACCAATCAGAAGCCAGGGAAGACACCATTGATGTATCTTCGAGGGGAGTTCATCAGGTGGTATCGCCCGGAGGGTGGGTGCGGGTGGCGTGAAGCGCGGGCAAACAGGCCTTTTCCGGTCTCTGCGGCTGCGCGGAGGACCGTGGTTGCTGCGGACGCGCTGGATATCGCAGGCCCTGAAGGCCGCAAAATGGTTTGGAAAGGCTCTTTCCCAGACATTCCTATCCTTAGTGATCTCATCATGTTTGTGCTGGGCAGCAAAGCTCAATGGAGTCGAGGCGAAAGGTTCCACGTGGACCTCGGCGACCATCCCAGAGAGGGTAGCGGAGGCAGCGCTGGTGATCTCGGGCGCCAGACCCCTCCTTCCACTGGGGGACCACAGCCGGTATCCCAGTGAGCCCTTGTCTTTCCTCCTTTTCTGGAGGAGAATGAGTCCTGAAGCGTTCGGGTACAGATCCTTGAGAAACAGGGCACCCATTTTTTCTTGCGTTCATATTTTCTCTGCTGTTATTAAAAAAAAAAAAAAGGCAACATGGTGGCAGGAAATAATGTAGAAAAAAAAGACGATCCCACGTTCCGTTTCCCTAGGCCGATTTGCTGCTGTGCTTCACCGTAGTTAGCTCCTTTTGCGGGCCCACGTGTTGCTCACTGTCTGGGATCGGCTTTAAATTCTCCAATGCAAGTATCTCCGAGGGAATGGGAGCTGCATCTCTGTCTTTTGCGTTTAGGCACACTCAGGTGATGATTTTAAGTTTACTTTTCGTGTCGAGTTAAAAAGTCCAAAATCTTATCCTTAAGGGATGTATGCCTTGATAAATTAATCTTTATCGGTGTTTTTATAAATTAAATTCTCACGACTATCAGCCACATTTGTAAATGTAGTAAATTTTTTCTTAACCAATTCAGTGATTTGACAAAATTCCCAGTATTTCACTTTTAGTTTATTCATAAGTTTAGTGTATTATGCCTAAAAATATGGTTAGTGGATCTTAAAAAGCTCATAATCTCAATGTTACAAACGTGGTTACATCGTTACATCTACTTATAATCATGAGTCTGAGTCAGTTTAAAATGAATTTGCAAATTTAACCTATTATATGCGTCTCAAACATCTGAAAAACAGAATTAAATGAATGATTACAGAATGTAATGGAAAGTACCAATGCTATGACTTTGATTTACTTCTTTTTTTGGTATGGGAATTGAACTCAGGTCCTTGTACTTGCGAGGGAGGCGGCAGAACCACTGAGCTAAATCCCGGCCCCCTGATTTACTTCTTTTGGGGTTTTTTTTTGGGGGGGGGTACCAGGGATCAAACTCAAGTCCTTGAGCTTGCAAGGCAGGCGGCAGAACTGCTGGGCTAAATCCCAGGCTCATTCTTTTGGTTTTTTGAGGCAAGATCTCACTGTGTAGGGCAGGCTGGCTTTGAATTTGCAGTAATCCTCCTGCCTCAGCCTGCTGAGTGCTGAGATTACAGCCATGCACCACCACGCCCAGCCTACTTCCTTGTTTTTATATTTAATCCTAAATCTTGTGGAGTTGCAGGAAAGGGTTTTCAAGAGAAGTCAGATCCATTAATGGATTGCAGAATTAATTTAGTCCTTCATGGCAAGTATTTAAAAAACTCAGATTAAGGCTGGATATAGCACACACCAGCACCTGGCAGGGAGGGTGAGCTGGAGATTGAAGTGAGTTCCATTGAGGTGAGTTTGAGGCCAGCCTGGGTTTACATAGTGAGGTCAAGGCCAGTTTGAACTACATAACAAGATCAAGTCTCAGAAAACCAAAAAATAAAATAAAAGAAATAAAAGATAAATTTAAAGAGAATAGAAAAATAAATTTATGTCTCATAGAGTAAGCAGTATTGGTTTGTAAAATGCCCCAGCTGTATGCACAGATAGATACATTGTATATCATGCACATAGAAATCTTTCATATACACACATATTTATAAGCTATATAAATTCACATTTCTGGGTATTAAATCAAGATTTAAAAAAATATCCCAGAGTCACTCAATGAGCCAAAAGGTAGCCATAGTTATACTTTGGTTAGGTTTGAACTCATTGGTCACAAATGGGCTGAATCAAGTGTTTTGCTGATTTAGATAGTTGAAGAAAAGTATACTTCAACTAGTGAGATACAAACACTTGTGATTAGGTGGGGATAAAGTATTCTTTTGGCTTCACTTCCATCCCTTCACTGAAATATGTTTCACTGAGTTTATAATCCTGAGCCCTGTGTGCATCTGCAGCCTGTGATGTCAGAGACTGTCCTGTTTTCTGAGCTGGCGGGTAGGTTTATTGTTCCCACCTGGGTTCAGATGTTCACCACCAAAGTGGACTTTAGCAAAATCTGTCTTCCCCTTCTCCAAGCTATCGTCCTCTCTGCTGCCAGAAGGACCTGAGGCAGAATATCCACTCATGTTCAATTTGTGGGTGCTCATAGTGGCCTTAAGTAGTGGGAGAATTGTAGACCTTAATATCCGAGGATCACCTGTGGTAGCTGGTCTTCAAAAATGGCCACCGGTGATCCATGCCTCTTGGTATCAGGCCCTGTGTCCCACACTGAACTGGGTTGGTTCTCACTTGCTTTACCCAGTGGACTGGCAGAAGTGGTTCTCTACCAACTGTAGGCCTCAGCCTCACCCTTTTGCATTCTGGGAAGTCCTAAATTGCCTCAAATGAGGCCAGTTGTGGTGGTCCATACCTGTAATCCCAGAGCCTAGGGAGGCTGAGGCAGAAGGATTACAAGTTTGAGTCAAAGTAGAAAGGTCTGGGTTGTAGCTCAGTGGTACAGCATTTGCCTAACATGTATGAGGCCCACGTTCAATTTCCAATATTGAAAAAAAAAGTTCACCTACGCTGCTGGTGAGGCCATCTGGAGAGGGACAGAGGTGTAGCTTTCCAGCTGTCCCACCATGATAGACATTGTGTGGTCCATCCTGTCACTCTTAACTGCAGCCACATGAGGCCCTAAAGAGGCCAGCAGAAGACCCCCCCCTCCAATTGTTCCCTGTTCACTCACAAAATTATGAAAAAATAATATATTGTGGGTTTAAGCCATTATATTTAGGGGTGATATGTAGCAGAATCAGAGCAAGCAAACCTGAGTTCAAACCCCAGTACTGCTGTTGGCTCACAGAGTGACCTTATACCGTCCGAATAGCACAGGACTACAGCGTTGAGCCAGGTGTGCTAGTGCATACCTATAATCTCAGCGACACAGGAGGCTGAGTCAGGAGGATTGCAAATTTGAGGCCAGGCAGGACAATATAGCAAAAGCCTGTTTAAAAAAAAAAAGACAGGACATATCTCAGTGCTTATTGGTTTCAATCCCTATTCCTGGAAATTAAATAAATGTAAAAAAAAGACAACAAAGAATATGTGATAGAGATTATGTGCACCACAAAATCCAAACTATTTACTGTCTGACCTTTAGAGAAGATTGCCAGCACCTGTTCTGAAGGTGTTCAGTTCATCTTTGCCAGGGTCAAGAGAGGGGGCAGAAGTGAAATGTAAAATTATAGAAATGGAAAATTCATGGAAAAGAAATAGTGACTCTAGTGAAACAGGTGTGGCAGAGAGTTACCAAATTGGAAGATACAACCAAATAGTTTATCTAGAATGAAACAGAGACATAAGACAGTGAAAGAGTGACTAGGAGACACAGGAAAAGGTCTAAAAAAAAATTTTTTTTAAAAAAAGGAAAAGGTCTAATATCCCCTTTGAAAACCCAGAAAGCAGAAAGGGAAAGAAGGAAGAGCAATGTTGAAGCAATAATGAATGCAGTTTCTCCAGAACCGATGAAAAATATGGCTGCAAAAAAATTCTCATTTCTTGAATGGAAAGAAATCCATATTTGTACCCATTACAATGAAACAGCAAAATACCAAAACCAAAGAGGATCTTGAAATACTAAAATGATTCAGATTTATAATGGTTATAGAATTGTTCAGGATAAGAAATCTGAGGCCAATTTTATTGTATTCTGTAAATTTGTTCATCTGTTCACATTTTTTGGGTTAAAGTTTTTTTTTTGTCCTTTCTGCAGTATCTGTACAGATGATCTCTTTTTAAAATTTCGGATGCTTATATTTGTTTAATTTCATCAGACTTGTCAGAAAAATACCAATTTTATCAAAATATTAACTTTTGCTCTTGCTTCTTACATATACATATGTTTAAAATTAACTTTTGCTCTTGTATTTATTGTGCTATGGTTTGGATCTTAAATGACCCCAAAAGCATATATGCCAGAGACTTGGTAGCCAGCAAAGAAAAGGAACCAAATCAAATTCCTGTCTTCCTGGAGTTTACATTCCATCAGAGACAGAAATCAAGTAAACACGTAGCACATCAGATGTGAGTATGTGTTAAGTGCATTGTTTTACAGAGGTCCTCAAAGAAGAGGTGGCATAGTACCCCATGGTGAAATAGCCTTTCAGAAATCTGAGAAACCAGTGATAACAAAGATAAGCATGATCTCTGTCTTCAGAGACTATAGTCATAGGAGACTGACTATAATCTAGGGCTAAAATGCAGTGGTATTACTACAGACAACTAAGTTAGGTAGTCAGACAGGGGAGTCAGTGCAGAGGGTGAAAACACATTGTGACTATGACTGGAGGTGCAGCTGTTCAAGGCCTGGCCTTAAGATGAAGACGGAATGACCAGGCCTACATACCTCCCTAGGGGATAATTGGTATCACCTGTTCCAATAAAATCTAGCTAGACATCATTCACCCAAGTAGATGACCAGGACCTCCTGATCCATCCTTTCCTAAGAAAAGGTCTTTGTTCTTCCCATGTACAATTGCCATGTGACTTCCTTTCCCATTGGATCAATATTACCTACGAGGCTATACGTGTAATCTTATTGGTTGATCATAGTTTTGACCCATGTGTACCCACTTCAAGATTGTGTACCCACCTCATGAATTTGCTCTATAAAACTTCCATTGAGAAGTGGGCTTGTTGGCAACCCATTTTGGGTCCCCTCCTGTCTTTTTGGAGCTGTCTCTCTCGAGTTTTTCCTACTCTTAACTTCCATTATTCCTTAGAATTCATTCTTCAATTTTTGGGAACACAAACTCAGTGTATCTGACATTTAGCAGGTTGGGAGTTATGTTGTTTCCTCTATATCATTATGGAGGCTGACTGGAAGGTGGTCTGACTTAATTTTCCTGAGGTAGACTTCACAACTAGAAAGTATTTAGGTATTCAGAGGATAGTGTGTGGAGATCATTTAAAGATGAAAAGTGAATAGAGTTGAAGCAAAAGGTAGAATCAAGAGAAGAACATGGTAGAGGTATAAAATTCAACCTGACCAGTAGAGACAAAATACTGGTGGATTTAGAATGTAGGGTCTGTACTATAAGAGTCTTTGGGAGAAAGCCAGGATGAGTGGTTTGGGGTTGATGAGATTCTTGATTCTCTATCAAGAAATTCAATTGAAGATTAAATTGGAAGTGATCGATGTGCAAGATAGATTGCCCAATGGTTGTCTGCTGACAAAATGTCCTGCTTGGACAGTAGCTCTGAATGGAGGCTCTAGATTTCCCAGGTGTGCCTCAGGTTAAATTTAAAGCCATGTGGCACCTGGGCCTTTGTGTTTTCTTTGTAAATAACATTGTTCATCCACTGGGAAGGGTCATTTTTTTGTTTAGTTCAGCCTATGGTTAACTTTTTATTTTATTTTTTGGTACCAGGGATCAAAATCAGGACCTTGCGGGGCTGGGGATTTAGCTCAGCGGTTTGGTGGCCTGCTTTGCAAGCGCAAAGACCCGAGTTCAATCCCCGGTACCAAAAAAAAAAACAAACAAACCAAACCAACACAAAACAAAACGTCAGGACCTTGCACTTGTGAGACAGGCGATGGCACCACTGAGCTAAATCCCCTGCCCAACTGGTTTGTTTCTGGTATAGAAATTAATAGAAATTTTGCTGCAGCCAGCACCAAAGGGAATCTATGGAAGTAGAATGTGCAATTTTAAATCACCACAAGATGGAGACACTTTACACATTTCCCTAGTGAGAAAATTCTCACATCAAATTGCGAAGGCTTCTAGCAATTCCTGGACTATTTTCTCAAGGACGCTCCACAGCATTGTTTGGTGATGAGTTACAGAAATAAACAGCATTTCTTTATGTGGACACACAAGATTAGGGAGCATGTTGGGGCTGGTCCTTGTCTTTTTTGGCACTGATGACCTGGCAGATTCTGAGGCCCAGCGGTTGACTAGGATTATCAGACATTTCGCTCAGGCAGTGCTTTGTATAATCCTGAGGGTAGATCTTTTCATACCTGTGGCAATATCTGTTATTTATTGAGCACTTAGCATAGTGATTGGCACTTTGTAGTCTTACATTCATCAATTTGTTACATCTTCACAACACAGGAAGTTTAGTGATAGAAATATCTCAGTTCTGTACACATCTTGTATCCCAGCTATAACCTTGGCCTGTTTTCATGTTAGTCTTCCAAACTAATATTGCATTGAAGGGTACACTGTATGGCATGACCCTGCAGATGGCTAACTTTAATAACAATCCTTAGCACCCAAAGGCAAGCCTAACTTATAACAGTTGATGGCACACACACACTTGCTGATTTTTTTTTCCTCAAAGAATATATTTTGGTTTTTATTTTCCAGGAGCCAAAAGAGGTAAAGTCTCTACCACCCTTAGGTTTTATTTATTTTTTATTTTTTTATTCTTTTTGGTTTTTTGAGACAGGGTCTCACTATGTAGTTCAGACTGCTCTGGAACTCACTGTGTAGCCCAGGCTGGTTTTGAACTCACAGCGATCCTCCTGCCTCAGCCTCCCAAATGCTGGGATTGCAGGCATGCGCCACCACGCCCAGCTTACCCTTAGGTTTTAAAAGGTTTTCTTCAGAACAGTATATTTTTGTTTGTTTTTGGTGGCACTGAGAATTGAACACAGGGCTTCAGAAATTTACTTATTTTAAATTTACTTATTTATTTTTGTGACAGGGTCTCACTATGCAATTCAGGTTGGCCTTGAATTTATTATGTAGCCTAGGCTGGTCTTCAACTCAGAGCAACTGTCCTGCCTCAGCCTTCTGAGGGCTGGGATTACAGGCATGCACCACCACACGCAGCTTGAAGCCCATTCTTCATGGCAGAGTAGTATTCCATTGTATAAAAAACCACATCTTCTTTATCTACTCATTGATTGATAGGCATTTGGGCTGTTTCTGAGATTTAGTTGTTACAAACTGTGCTAGGTAAACTTGGGTGCACATATATCACTGTGGTATGATACATAGGTACCTGTACCACTGAGCTAAATCCCGGGCCTTGTATTATGCTAGTTTTTTCACTGTAGCCTTATAGGATAGTTTAAAGTCAGGGATTGTGATACCCTCTGCCTTGCTTTTGTTGCCCAGAATTGCCTATGCTATTCTAGATCTCTTCTGGTTCCAAATGACTTTTAGGGTTATTTTTTCTAATTCTGTTGGGATTTTTATTAGGATTGCATTAAATCTGTACAATTTTGGAAATATGGCCATTTTCACTATATTGCTTCTTCCTATCCAAGAACAAGGGATATCTTTCCATTTTCTGCTGTCTTCAATCTTTTTTAGAGTACTGTAGTTTTCAATGTAGAGAGCTTTTACTTCTTTACTTAGACTGATTCCTACGTATTTCAATTTTTGTGTTTGCATTTATTTTGATCCTTGATATATTTTTATAATTAGCTTACATGCTGTGTATTTGTTGTGCTGTTTTTATTTCTTTGCCCTTTTCTTTCTCTTGGAGGCTCTATCAACCTAGGATCACTCTAAATTTAAATTTCCATTTGAGGTTTTTAGAACATACAGGTAGTATGAGAGTTTAAGTGCTAGGTATGAGCCTGCCTTGTGGATATGGCTTCTCAGAGACCTTTCCTCTAGTTTCTGCTAGGGTCAAAAGTGGTAATAGTCCCCTTGTGTGTGGCAAGTTTCTTTCTTAATGTTTCTTATAGAGCAAGAGGAGCTTGGTGTCCTGGATTTGGGAGGGCTGGATGTACACTTCAGAGCATTCTGCAGTGACTGTTGAGTTGAGAGTCACTGACGTAGCAGATGCTAGGGGTTCCCTGCCCAGATCCTCTTGCTGGCGTAATCTGCGCCCAGTGTCTGTGAGTATACAGGTCACAGGGATACCAGGTGTTGCTCTTGATCGTCACCAAAAGTATGTAGCTGCGTTATATATGATCCTGTGTAGTATGGAGCTCTGTGGAAATTGAGCTCTTAGTTATTAGACGTGAAAGGGTCAAGCCAGGCATGGTAGCACATGCCTGTAATCCCAGCACTCTGGTAGGCCGACACGGGAAGTTCAAACTCAGCTTGGGCAATTACGAACTCAGTGAGATCCTTTCTCAAAATAAAAAAAGGGCTGAGAATGTAGCTCAGTGTGAAGATCCTGGGTTCAAACCCCAGTACTAGGAAAAAAGTGAGAGTCAACCTATATAATCTCCAGCAGATGCAGTTTAGTGTTGACTTCATCTCACTCTGGAAAGAGATGGACCGATCAACTAGAGTAATACCAGTAAGACACCAGTCATTTATCTGAATAAATTGTTAAGTAGATGTTCTAGTTCAAATCATTCTTAGGAAGGTTGAGGGAAGGAAAGAAGGGAGGAATGATTCTTTATGTTTGATAGCCCCATAGGCTGATTAGTGAAGTTTCAAAATGGAATGAACTGGAAGCTGAAAGCACGATCCTCTTACTTCTAATAACTAAGAGCTCAGTCTCTGCAAAGAGTTCTGTTGTACATAGAATCACATAAGATGGAGGAACACACTTGAAAAGATAATCAGGGGCAACACCTGGTCTCCCTCTGACTTGCGAACTCACAGAGACGATAAAGACCTTTAGTCCGTTTTCTGACAGCATGTCTACCTGTTAAGCCGCAGCACATGAACGTCTGTTCCCTCTTGCCTGTGCTTCTTCTCATCATACCCTTAGCTCATCAGAAATTTCTTGTTGCCTGAGGGCCTGGCAGCTGCTATCAACTAATCCTCTGATGGATTTTTCTTCTCAAAAACAACAACAACAAATAAAACACTTAGGGGATTTAGCTTAGTGGTTGCCATGCCCACCCCTCAGGTGCAACGTCCTGAGTTTGGTACCCAGTACTGGAAAAAACAAAACAAAACTGAAAAACACTGTAGAGTTTTTCTGCTATCATTTGAAATTTATCTACAAATTCTTTGATAACTCCCTATTAAAGAGGTGTTGCCTAATTGCCTTTACCTTCGAGTGTGAACTAGACTTAGTGACTCAGTTCTATGAGTAAAAAATGATGCTAGTACTTTTGATACTAGATCAGAAAAGACCCTGGCTTCCACCTTGCTGTCCTTGAGTTGCTTGCTCTGGGGGAAACCAGCTGCCTTGTTGTGAGGACATCCAAGCAGCTGTAAAAATTTATTAAATGAAATGGAGTCATTCTTGTCATACCCCACTAAAAATGAGTTGAGGGGCCAGGAGAAAGAAAGGGAAACACTCAATTCATGGATGCCTGATCCAGAGAATCTCACAGAATCACTCCAGTGAAACAGCGTGCTGTATCTTTAAGAGCATTTTTACTTAGCAACTGATGACAGAACTGTTAATTATGACCATCATACCAGCTTTACATAGTAACTGCCGCCATTTGCCACTCAGAGCTCACCAGCTCCTGCAAAGAACTTTCAGATTAAATTGCATAGATTTTTCTGTTCTGATAAAACCCTCAACCCTTTCCTTCACCAAATATATCTTAGGCCACTCTGGCTTGTGTGTCTGTGTGTCCCAGATCGCAATCCTATTCTGTCTTTCTTTCCAAGTAAAATTTCCCTTATTGGAAATTTGTCTCCATGTTTTAGTTTGACACACTCCTATGGAGAAGTCCATAGGGAGGATGACCAAAGTCTGTCAGCCAACTAGGACCTGAAACCTGCCGGTAGACACATGTGAGCCACTGTGGGAATATATCTTTCAGCCCTTGTCATGCCTTCCAATGACTGTAGCCCAGCTGAAAATTTGCCTGCAATATCCAGAACCAGAACTGCATATCTAAGCCACTCCCAAACATTTGACCCACAGAATGTATAATATTAAAATATATATCCATTGTTTTAAACTGTTAGATTTGGGGGCTGATTTGTTATACAGTAATGGATAACAAATACATCCCCTCACATAAAATGATGCTTTGTTAACAGGTGATTTATTTGTATTTGTAGTGAGTACTTGTACTGGTAATTATTAGAATAATCACTAGGAGTTTGATGGTTCTGGAATGTACCTTACTCTGTTCCTACCCCCAGGGGCTGACATCCCCAGTCAGGATGACATTGAAGACCAGGTGTTAGCATAGCAGCTAACCTTGGGCCTTCCAGTGCTGATTGGTTGGTATCTGGCTGGGGGAGAAGATTCCCTTTAGAACACTCAGGAGACATGGAGTGAGGTGGCCCTTTGGTTCTGAAGTCACACTGCTTGCCTGTGTCTGGGAGCGCAGAGTAGGGTATCTCTAAGATACTTGGTGCTCTTGGTGAGTCCTAGACTGTGACTCCCAGCATGTTAAGCCTTTGCCCCTGCTGGCAAAGCCTTTTTAATAGTCTGGCCTCCCTGATTTAGTGCCTACCAGGAGACATTCTTTGTAGAACTATGATGTATCTATCACCAGAGTCAGGTTCTGCATTGTACCCTTTGAAAATTTTTAAAGAAACCATCTTCTGGACCTTTTATACAATTAGCAGATTATAAAATTCCTTTTAGAATTTGGTGCATAAAAATATTTTTCTATTCAGAGAAATCTCTTAAATTTCCTTCAATTAGACCAGAACACAACTGTATTACTCACTTTTTCCTTTGCCTTGCTGCTAAGAGGCTTCATTTCATTGCTGTGTGTGTGTGTGTGTGTGTGTGTGTGTGTGTGTGTGTGTGTGTGTGTGTGTGTGTGTGTGTGTGTGTGTGTGTGTGTGTGTGTGTGTGTGCACGTGCACGCTTGCGTGCGTACATTTAATTGGCACCAGCTTTCCTCAGGATGGGTGCTGGGCTTATCTCCCATCTCCTTACTCACCATGACTGGACTTTGGATCATTTACCTTTATTTTCATTTGTTTCTTGGACCTTTTGCTTAAGCCACTTCACCTCCTTGGGGTAGGGGTCATGGTCAGAAACACAGGCCTTTCTGCATCTTCCTCCAGATAGTAGAGCTGCAGAAACCTGAGTCCTAATATGCGCAGCATGAAAAAAGTCTACAAGGGTGGGCATGGCCTCATCCCTCCTCCTCCTGAAATCTGGAGTCAGGGGAATTCACTGGAGTGAGGTCTAGAGGCGCCCAAACCAAGGTATTGGGAAGGACAGTGCAGGGAAGGCTCCGGTTCTCCTACAGGCAGGGGAAGCCATTATCCTTTTGATTGCCAGCGAGAGCCTAAGACTAAGTAATCACAGCTCCCATGTTGAACAAGAGCTCAGTGGCATTGCACCTGCCTGATGAGCACAAGGTGCTGAGTTCAATTCCTGGTACTGAGGAAACAAACAAACAAGAGAAGAGAATATGCATTGTGTGATTGGAAAGGAGATACCAGTTTAGGAATATGTGAGAGGGTGGGGCCCGAGAATCAGCCCCTGAACTGGAGCTCCTGTGCGTCCAACTGTCAGTGGAGAGGCCTCTGAGCACTCTTTCCAGAGGCTGACCTCCAGGGATGAGTCCGAGACTGGAGTTTGCCAGAATCAGGTTTGACTCCTGGAGGCTGAGATCCACGAAGGTGTGGGGAGGCAGGCAGCAGGGTTCCACTGGCAGAACTGGAAGTCTCAGTGTCCCGTGCCTTTTTGTCCAGCGTCTGGCTTTGGATAGCAGAGTGAGATGTGGGCTCTGGAAAACAAAGGCAAGAATGTGGATGCAAGAGATTTTGTACGTCCTGAACTGGAGCTCCTTAGAGCTGCCCTGTGCTGTATGTTGATTTTAGTCCCGCTTGGTGGTATAAGAGCTGTCAGATTGCTTGGAGGGGTCTGGGGGCACCTGGGCCTGGCATCTGCATAAACAGGTCTGTTGGGGGAATATGTTCTGCTGATTGGAGAGCTGCATTTTGAATACTCTAGCATTCGGCTAGAGCTTGCATCCTAGGCTTTCTAGAGTATGAAATAAGGACAAATGCTCAGCAACCTTCCAGTGTGAATGTTAAGGTCAAACATCATGGAAGGAAGAGGTGGTGCAGCTTTGGGAGTCACCTACGATATCCAGCTCTCACATGCTTGTTTCCTCCCTGACTCTAAATTAAGGACAGTGATTGGCCTGCTCTTCACCAACCCAGCTTTTCTTCTTTTGGGACACACCCATGTCCCACAGGCATGTGGGTATTTCTATGACAGAAAAATGGCATTGGCTGCATGCCACTTCCAGGCTTTGCCCCTTGTGGTAGGTCCCCTGTAGGCAGAGCCCTGGGACGGAAGGAGTCAGGGTTCCCACATCTCCACTTGTGGCCATCAAGCAAAAACACTTAATTTGGACTTCATGTTTAGTGAGAGGCAAACTTTTATTGTGTTTAGACCATTAGCCATTTGGGGCCTGTTGCAGCTGCTAGTATCATTCTAGCTAATACTTTAAAAATAATAAATTAAAATGGGATCGCTAAGAAATTGGAACACTTCTAAATAAAAATTCTCTTATCCCTAAAATATCAGTCATTTCTTGTGCATTTTCTTCAGTTCTCACATCCAAGGCCAACCTTACTGCATACTGACACTGTTTAAAACACAGACAATCCTAGGAAAGTCCCGTTTCCTCAGAGATGGTCTCTTTCAGTCTGACCTTTTCTCATGCTCAAGTCGGAGCCAGTCTGTGGTGGTGGTAATTCAAACCTCTGTGACACTCTTTTCAGAAATTCCTCTCTCTCTCTCTCTCTCTTTTTTTTTTTTTTTTTTTTTGTACTGGGAATCAGATTCAGGGCCTCTTGCTTGCCAGGGAGGCACTGTACCACTGAGCTACTTTCCCGGCCCTAGAAACTTATGTGATCTTTTCTCACCCTTATATTCCAGATATTCTAGTGCTTCTCTTTTTTAAGGGAATACAAACTACTTCTACCAGGGCCAGGGATTTAGCTTAGTGGTGCTGCCACCTGCTTTGTAAATGCAAAGTCCAGAGTTCGATCCCTGGTACAGAAAAAATAAAAAAAAGAAAACAACCTACTTCTGCCAGCTAAGATTCATTGGTTTGTTCTCTGTGTTAGGAATTCTGTTAAGCACTTTCTCTGTACAGTCCCCTCTCACCTTCCTCATCCCATGGGCTTGGTACTGTATTGACTTGGCTCCTGTATTGACTTGCCCAACTTCCTACAGCTATTAATTGTCAGCATTCTGATATCAACTCAAATCAGTCTGATTTCACTTCATACACTTTTTTTGTTTGTTTGTTTTTTGAGACAGGGTCTCACTATGTAGTTGAGACTGATCTGGAACTCACTATATAGCCCAGGCTGGTCTCAAACTCACAGTGATCCTCCTGACTCAGCCTTCTGAGTGCTGGGATTACAGGCATGCGCCACCATGCCCGGCTTCACCTCATACACTCTTGATACCTTTCCAGGTAGCCCTGTAGAAGGCATAGTCATGGAAAAGAATTTACCTGGCTTGGTGATTTGCAGCTGGGTGTCATTTTTGGAGCTTTTAGGTGTGTCCCCTGAAACTTTGTCTGTGTCTTTGTTTTTGACAGATTTGTGACTCTTCTCAACTTCACGGAGCTGCAGGAAAGAAAAAATGAACTGCTGGTTCTGGCCAGGGATGTGGGTATCTGAGGCTCAGAACTCTGATGGTGAGAAATGGAGAGCAGGACTGTGTTTTCAGTTTGTGCTGATTACCTTCAGCCCTCTGTTGTTCCTCACAACTAACTGGAAAGCACAGCCTGAGACCAGGTCTGCACAGCATTCCAAGGAACAGCTCACCCTCCATTCTGATGGTTTTCTTTGTTTGGGCAGAAGCCCAGTAAAGTTAACAGAAGGAAGTACGAGTGGGGAACCAGCAGCAAGTATGAGATTAGTTCCGGAAGAGAGATAGAGGAAGCAGAGAGGACAGGGTTTGGAGAGGGTGTGAGTCTGAACTTAGGGTTTGTGTACGTTAGGAGACAGCAGTCAGCTAGCTATGAGAGTGTCAGCTGGGATGTTGAGGGAGGCTGCCCATATTCCAGAGGGCACAGAGCAATACGTTTTGACAATATTTCTTTTATTTTAAATATTATTAGTATTCTACTACTACTGCTACTACTATTTTGCACTACTAGAGATTGAACCTAGAGCCTTTGCACTGAGCTGCATTCTTGGCACTTTTTATTTTGAGACAGGGTCTCACTAAGTTGCTATGTTTCCCAGGCTGGGCTTGAACTTGTAATCTTTCTGCCTCCGACTCCTAGGGTGCTGGTATTATAGGTGTGCACCACCACGCCTGGCTTAACAATATTTCTTCTAGTATATATAGTATTAGTTTTTTGGAGCAGGGTATTTGGGGTTGAATCTAGAGTCTCATGAATGCCATGCACGTGCTCTCCTGTTATATTTTCAGCTCCTTATAAGTTATAATCTGTATAAATTTTGTGGGTATTAGATTTATTATGTACAAGCATTGGTTGAACCCACTGACTTTCTCTTTAGTCACCTCTCAGAAATTGTCATTATTGTGTTATAAATTGTATTATTGTGTTTTCAGGTCCTCTGATTACCTTCAGCCATCTGTTGTTCCTCAAGTAGTCTTATAACATAAATGCATAGTGTTGAATCTCACAAGGCTACTTCCTATAATATAGGTATTTTTGAGTTTGCTTTAGAAGAACGCCATTGAGATAATAAAATGGGATCACAGAGCAAATTAACAACAAAGCAAAACACAACACAACATCCAAAATCATAACATTTTCTCACCCTCCAGGATGAAACTCTTGACAAACTTACTGCTTGGATTTTCTTCCTCAGCTGGGCATTGGCTCTGGAAAGACTTTTGGAAACTGAGTTCAGGTAGTAGATTGCCAGGCTGCAAGAAAAAAAAGCCTCCTGTGGTTCTGGGATGTTGGAAAATGATAAGAGCTGGGTACCTATTCTGGAGAATCAAAGTTTGGTTCCTGGAACAGGAGTGAAGGCTTTGCCTCTGGGCAGGATGGAGGAGATGTTACCATCCTTGTTCTCTTCCAAACATAGAGAGGGTCCTGGACCTCCCTCCCTGCCTCTCTGTTATTATTGGGTGAAGGCATGGTGTACACATCTTTAGCTCTCAGAGTGCTCAGTAAAAGTTGGCAAAAGGAACCATAAAGATCCAGGCGTGGTGGTGCATGCCTGTAATCCCAGCACTCGGGAGGCTGAGGCAGGAGGATTGCTGTGAGTTTGAGACCAGCCTGAGCTACATAGTGAGTTGCAGGTCAGTCTCAACTACGTAGTGAGACCTTGTCTCAAAAAACAAACAAACAAACAAACAAACAAAAAGGAGCCATAAAGAAATGAGAAGATGGCAGGCTTTCTTGTCTGCAGAAAAGCTGGCGATGTTTTGTGAACATCCATTGTGTAAGCCATAAAGATGAGAAGATGGCAGGCTTTCTTGTCTGCAGGAAAGCTGGCGATGTTTTGTGAACATCCATTGTGTGCCTAGGCTCTATTCTCTGTGCACATACGCCCCTTATCTCGTGGGTTTGGAGGAAGACTCCATGAGGTAAAAAAGATGACTTACGTGTTTACAAACCAATATTCTGGGATTCAGAGGTAAAATAATTTGTCCAATTTCAGCTCACCCTTTAGAACTCCTTGGAGACCCCGTCTGAAGCCAAACAACAATCTCCAAGTCCAGAGAGAAGACAGAGAAGCTAAGTGATCTCCAGGTTTGCCAAGAAACACAACTGTAGAGGTCCTGACAGGCCTCTGCCTAGGTTGCACTGAAATGTCTGGTGCTGGCCTTGTAGTTTTGAGCCCAGTCCCCATTGACTGGCTAGGTAATTAGTGTCCTTTAAGGCTGCAACCTAGGCTTCCCTTATATAGGACCTGTGAGCTGGGGCTATGACCTGGACTGTACTATCTGGGAGAAGGGGACACAAAAGCCATAACGTGCCTGGGTTGGCCCCTCCACCTGTTGCTTGCATATTTTGGGGTCCATTCTTAGTCACTTTCCTCCATGAGTTTCTTTTTTTTTTTTTTCCTCCATGAATTTCAAGTCTAAACTGCTCCATCTTGGGTCTTTTGAACCTTCCCCCTCAGGGCTGGGCCATCTACAGTTAGAAGAGACATCACATTGTCTCTAAAGCGGAATATAGATCTGAGGCTATTGTGTGGGCCTCTCAGAACAATGACTCAGAGGACTGCGGTTGAGGAGAGGAAAGGGGAAAAGGGAAAGCAGGTGACAAGACAAATATTTGTTTCATAGGGCCTCTACTCTGTGCCATTCCTCTCCATTTCTTCTAGTTAACCAATTGATTAGAGTGGATTTAGAGGTCAGAGGATGATTTGTCTTGCTCAAGATCACACATCCAACAAATGGTAGCTAAAATGCTCAAGGGTGGGTGTCTTGTTCCTCTGGTTGTTTCCAGATTTAGCATTTCTCCTCACTGCCTGCGAGAGTCAGGTCTGACATCTAGGTTCCCTGATTTCCTCAGGACGTTGCAAGGCAGCCCAGGTAGTCACTGCCATGTCATCCTCGTCATACCAGCATTAGAAACAGAGGGTATTTGAAATCAAGGATGCAGAGTGACATGTAAATCTTTGCTGTTGTTAATGGCAATCAGGGCAGACCTTAAAAATGAGTGTCACACGGATGGCTGAACGAATGCAGGGATTCTGCATCTGTGTCCTGTGCGGCACTGGAACCCCTCTGAGTCCGTGGCCCCCTCTAGAACGCTCCAGGAGTGGGTGAGCAATGAGAGATGCTATCTGAGGGTGTGGAGTTTGGGTTCCTGTCCGGGGCAGCAGCCCTGGAGGAGAAGCCAGGACGATGACCACAGGCTTAGGGAAGGCTGGCTCCGTTAGATCCATCCTGAGTTGAAGGGGTGGGGGTGGGAGGGGGCTCCGATGAGGGGCAGCAAGGAACATTCCATGAAATCGTCTTTAGAATTTCTAAATAGGCAGAGACAAAGAGACATGACTAAATGACAAGAATGCTCGAAGGGGAGATTTTCAACAGAATCTTTACAGACCATCCAAGGTTAAAGTTCAACCCAAATGTCAGCAAATATGCCATAGTAAGGACCTTTGAAAATTCTCTTCTCCGTGAAAACATTGAGGACGTTGGTAAAAATGATTGGAATCAACTTTTTCAGAACTTGAACATTAATTAAAGGTTTTCAGTGTTTTTTCAAGGAAAACAGCTGACTCTTAGAACAGTGAGCTTTGTAAGATTTTTTAAGTAGCCTTATTTTCCCTCCCCCACTCAGTTCTGTAGTAGGTTTGAAAACTAACAGTCAAAATCATGGTGAAAACCAATAGCTCAGCAGTCACTGGAAGGAGTGGAAGGGATTAAAGCTCTTTCAAATAATTGCTATTATTTTAGTAATCCAATTGTTTCTTGGAAGATACTATTCCCAAAGCTCCCTTTATTTGATCAGATTTGGAGCCACTCCAATGTGAACAGCATTTTCTCTGAGAGTTTGTCAGTAAGAATAGGAGGCAACTTGAATAACATGTCTGTGTGAGGTGTTGAATAACAGCTGGGGAAAATAATACTTGGAATGCCAAACGCTGTCTTTGGGGTACACCCAAGGATTAGTGGAACACGTTTCCAGGTATGTTTTGGATGGTCATGGAGGCCTGGCCTTGGGGTCTGTATCTGGTTCCTTACCCCTTCCTCTCTGGCCACTTGACAAATAATGGAAGACTTCTTAGCACTAGGCATATGAGGAAATCTTAAATCTGGCCATGTGTGGTAGCACGTCTGTAATCCCAGCACTTGGGAGGCTGAGGCAGGAAGATCACTGAGAGTTCAAGGCCAGCCTGGGCTTTATAATGAGTTCAAGGCTGGTCTGAACAACATGGAGAGAACTTGTCTCCAAAAAAAAAAAAAGTGAAATAATTAGTTGATCACTAAATTAATTATGTTTGATTGTTAGCTGTGTTCACTTAGCTTTGTGATCAGCTAATGGCTACACACAACAAAGAATACATAGTTTATAGATGTATCGCAGAAAAGCCATTAAAGAAACCAGTAGCAATAAACATCCATAACTAGGATCCCTGGGAAGGGAACAGAATCTGATTTCTAGAGCTGTCATATATTATTTAAAATGTGCAGTTTTCAACATGAAGCACAAGATGTGCAAAGAAACAAGGAGGTGTGGTCCATACACAGGAACAAATAATCACTAGAAATGCTCTTCGAGGAAGTCTAGATGTTGTGTTTACTGGGGAAAAAATAAATCACTTATGTCAAGGAGCCAGGTATGGTGGCTCACGCCTGTAATCCCAGCACTTGGGAGGCTGAGGCAGGAGGATCGCTGTGAGTTCGATACCAGCCTGGGCTACATAGTGAGTTCTAGGTCAGCCTCAACTACATAGTGAGACCCATCTCCAAAAACAAACAAACAAAAAAAACAAATGAAAGGACAGTAGATGGTGACTCAGATCTACATGATGAGATAAAGAGCAGGGGTAAGAGTAACTATATAGTTTTATATATATAATATATAATGTAATATATTATTTTATATTATATCTTATATATATTTATATATAGTAAATATGAGACAATATCACAGTAGTCCTTGCAAGTCTTTTTCTCCTCTGATTTATCCAGCATTCAATGTATCAAGGTGGAAATAATAGCATAAAGGAGGGGAGGGAGAAAAAATAGTTATACAAGAAAAAGATTTTCATATACTATTAAAAGTTAAGTCAGTACTAAAGTAGTTTGTTATATAATACTAAATGTAGGGCCAGGGATTTGGCTCAGTGGTTCCGACGCCTGCCTTGTAAGTACAAGGACCCAAGTTCTCTCCCCAGTACAAAAAATCAACAAAAAAAACTAAATGTAATTTTCAGGTTAACCACCAAGAAAATAACTAAAGGGCCAGGGATTTAGCTCAGTAGTGTTGCCGCCTGCCTCAAAAGCACAAGTTCAATCCCTGGCACCAAAAGAAAAGAAAACTTAAAAAAAAAAATACAGTAAGAAATGACAAGGGAATGAAAATAGAACACTAGAAAAGTTATTTTGTCACGCCCAAGGACATGACCTATCCTGGCCACACAGCCCTCCTCACCCCAGCCTGGTCAGGATCATACCCAGTGGGAAAGAAACTTTGTCGCCCACAGGAAAAGCCCTTACAGACAAACTTTGTGCCAGTGAGAAAGGCCATCATGTTCCAGCCCTCAGTTCCAAGAAACATCTTTGTACTGCCTGAGAAGCACAGAGTGCCCTATCTTTGACCCCAGACTCCTCCAGGCAACAAATCCTCCAACCAGTGCCTGGCAACCGCCTAGCAACCACCCTCTACTTGCGGGTGCTCTCCCTGCACCCTGCTGATTCTTGGTGTGAGTCAGCCCGCTGGTTTTGGTTTGGGTTAACAAAACAGCTTTGTTTGCTAAGGCAAGCCTGAGTGTTTTCTTTTCTCTCCCCATCTCTGCTACATATTTAACAAGTTGTAGTTGGTGGGCTTGAGTGCAGTTTAGATTTCAGTTATAGCATGTTTATCTATTGGATCTGTGGTCTAGGAATTTATAAGATAAATTGAGAGAAAGAATAATTCAAAAAACAAGTGGAAGAGATACAAAAATGGAGTGAGTTAGGTCAATGATTAGGCTCTGTTAACAACTATTCAGAAATAATTGGCATATTTATGTCGAGTTTCCCCAAGCAAGAATACTGTATTTTTTGATAGTTTCAGTGAATGTTGTGAAAGTTATTGAAAATACTCTCAGGGCTCACCTCCACCCCCCTTTTTCCAGTTTTTTTATTAATACATATTTTATATAATGATTATATTCCTTGTGGGTTGGTACACGCATGTAACAAACCTTAATTTTCTTTTTTTATCCCCTTCTCTCTCTCTCTCTCTCTCTCTCTCTCTCTCTCTCTCTTTTTAGAAATGGTTTTGCTATGAAGTTCAGGCTGGCCTCGAACTCAAACTGATCTTCCTACCTCAGCCTCCAAAGTGCTAGGATTACAGGTGTGCACCATTATCGCCCAGCTCCTTCCCTCCATCTCTTGATTCCCTTCCCATTTGAACAAAATCTATCTCTTTACTTCCTATAATTTATCTTTTATTTTGCTCTTTATTTATAATTTGGATTTCTCATATAAGAGAAACCATGTGGTATTTAAGCTTGTGTGTCTGATTTATTTCACTTCACATTATGATTACATTCATTTTCCTAAAAATGACCCAAGTTTAATTTGTTTTTTGAGGCAGGGTCTCATTGTCTTCCAGGCTAGCCTCGAATTCACTGTGTAACCCAATCTCTCTCTCTCTTTTTAGAAATGGTTTTGCTATGAAGTTCAGGCTGGCCTCGAACTCAAACTGATCTTCCTACCTCAGCCTCCAAAGTGCTAGGATTACAGGTGTGCACCATTATCGCCCAGCTCCTTCCCTCCATCTCTTGATTCCCTTCCCATTTGAACAAAATCTATCTCTTTACTTCCTATAATTTATCTTTTATTTTGCTCTTTATTTATAATTTGGATTTCTCATATAAGAGAAACCATGTGGTATTTAAGCTTGTGTGTCTGATTTATTTCACTTCACATTATGATTACATTCATTTTCCTAAAAATGACCCAAGTTTAATTTGTTTTTTGAGGCAGGGTCTCATTGTCTTCCAGGCTAGCCTCGAATTCACTGTGTAACCCAGGCTGGCCTCAAACTTGCAGCAGTTCTCAGGTTTATCCTTTTTTATGGCAGAGTAGTACTCCATGGTGTATAAACGCCACATTTTCTTTGTCCATTCATCTGCTGATGGACCTGAAGTCTGCTTCCAAGATTTAGCTGTTATGAGTTGTGCTCCTATAAACATGTATTGTTGTAATATGATGTCTTTAACTTTTCCAGGAAGCTACATTCTTTGGATCCTACTTTTCAGTGTGTTCCTTGAAAGACCTGCAAAGGCCAGTACTTTTACCTTGGTGCCAGAGGCTTCCCCTTCCCCTTCCAACCCCACTGACACCCCTGAAGCCATTCTACTCAAAACTGCCAGGGAGTTAAACAACTTCAGTGACTGATAGGATCTGATCTACAAAATGGGACCCTTCAGTCTCAGGGAGAAGTAAGTCTGAGGCACATTATCTGCCCAAGTTCCCTAGCAGGACTGAAGTCGAGTCCTCCTCAGAGGTGATCACACATGTCTCTTTCCCGTCCCTGTCTTGATTCCCTACTCCCTTGCTGATAAACTGCTTGCATTGGAATCTTTATCTCAGGGGCTGCTTCTGGGAACCTAGACTAAGAGGGTGGAAAAGGAGGACTGGCCCAGGAAGTCGGCTGAAAGGGTTAGGTTTCCACGAGGTGGTGCCAGGGCCGTGGCTAACTTACAACATCAGTAGGATGGCTGGGATGATCAGTCCTGGATTGGCAAGGAAAGCAAAGATCTTGCCCAGGAAGGTCGGGAAATCATTTTCAATGGTCTCTTGGAGGATGTCATACATTCTGTTTTTCCCACTGGAAAGAGGAGAGGACACGTTTTAGCATACTGCAAAGTTCATATGGTGCACACAGGTGGGGCTGTGCCCCATACCTCCAGAGCTGCCACTTGGCGCTGCTTTCCTGGAAGAACTAGAGCTCTGCTCCAAATGGACTGTAAGTAAAAAAAATGACCCTTGAGTGGCTGCCACTTTGGCTGGGGCATATAGCTGCATCCTTACACTGGCTCACCAGCTTTCTTCCCTCTCAAACTACTTGGTCTTCTGTGTTTGACACCTTCCTCAGCAAGAAAAAACAAACAAACAAAACACCCTGGGTTTTCTAATACCTTCTAAAATACGGTTTCCTGGGATGTAGTTACCAGACACAAGGGCTCCTCCCCTAGGCTCCCTGGCAGGAGACAGCTCTCCAGGGGTGGATGCAGAAGGTGTGTCACAGTGCCTCAGGCGTTCCCACAGTTAGTCTCCACAGCATGATTCTAGGGGATTGGATCGCCCAGGGTAAATTTCTACTGGCCACAAAAGTAATTTCAATTTTCTTCAAATTCCTAAGAATCCTTATAGAGAATGACTCCACTAATGCCTGCCCAGAGATGCTTGGATGCTGGTAGCTCTTAGTTGGCAATTTTGGTACCAAGAAAATGGATTTAGGGGTTTGAAGTTCCAGTTTAAAATCCTTGCTCTTCCTTTCATTAGCTTTGGGACACTACAAACAATTTACTTGTCTCTTTATTCCTGTTCCATACCCTGGCTCTCCCCACTGGAGCTGTAACGTCAGATGTGGCTATTAAAAGAACACAAGTTAATTAAAATGAAATGAAATTAAAAATTCTATTTCTCAATCAGATATTTCAAGTACCCAAGAGTACTGTGACTGTTAGCTACTATAATAGAACAGATGTAGAATATTTTTATTCATAATATTTTTATTACTTAAAATTCTACTGGTCATGCTAAGGTTTGATATCTTGGCAAGATATTAAAAATTTCTCTTCCCTAGTTTCCTCATCTATCTATTGATCTAATATGGTATAATACTAATATAGTATAAATGGTATAATAGCATTTTTCTCAGAAGATTGTTTAGACATGAATTCACGTAAAATATTGAGTAGGATACTGAGTTATAAGTGTCCCAAAATGTTGCAGCCAGCAGCCTCATTTTTCTCTTGTGTAAAATATAGATCAGAGTTGACAGACACTGACCCATAGGTTCATCTTTAAACCTATGTATTTATTTTATCTATTGATGGTACCGGGGATTGAACTCGGGCCCTGTGTCTGCAAGTCAGGCAGCAGAACCACTGGGCCAAATGCCCAGCCCTTGTCACCTACTTTTATATGACCTGTGAGCTAAGAAAGATTTTTGTGTTTTCAAGTGGTTGGAAAAAAAAATCAACGTGATATATTTTGTGACATGTGAAAATTGAAGAAAGGGATTCACATTTCAGTGTCTATGAATAAAGTTTTATTGGAACACAGCCATTCTCATTGATTGACATTTTTGTCTATGGTTAATTTTGTACCATAACGGCAGAAGTGAGTGGTGGCCATCTTCTTGTTCAGCACTGCTGTGCATGATATTATAGATCATAAGGATTTGGTTATGACGTGATAACATTTCAGGTGTAGTGCATATCACCATGTCATGACGTTTCACTTAATCTTTATTATGAGTTCATACCCTTCATATGAAAATAAGAAAAGTAGATTCCAGATACTATGCTTTAAGTCAAAGTTGAGTATGGATTATTTTGTCATTGAAGTAAATATTACATTAGTTCCCAGTAGCTGTTGTAACAAAATTATCACATTGGTAGTTTAAAAAGATGTCAAAACTCTGAAATAGTTTCACTGAGCTAAAACCAAATTCTGACAGGGCTGCTGCCGCTCTGGGGGAAGCTATAGACGAATATTGGTTTCTTTGCTTTTTTTCAGCTTCTAGAGCTGCCTTCCTTAAATTGGCTCATGTCTCCATCTTTCAATCTTCAAATCTGTTTCCACCATCACATCACCTACTCTTGTGTCGTCAAATCTCCCTTTGCCTTCCTCCTGTAAAGACACTTGTGATTGGGGGTCCCTCTAGATAATCCATGATGATTGTCTCACCTCAAGATCTTTAAATTTAGTCATATTGGCAAAGGCCCTTTTGCTACATAAAGTCTCATTTGCAGTTTCCAGGGATTAGGACCTGGATATTTTGGGGAACTTTATTCAGCTTCCTATAGTGTGTTCTTTGCCTCCCTGCAATTCACACCCATCCTGTATGCAAAATATATTCATTGACCCTACATTTTTATCCCCCAAAGTCTCAACTCATTACATCAACTCAGAGTTCAAAACATGTAAATATCAAAGCTCAAACATTCCACATCTCATCACTGAAGCCATGCAAAGCAGGTATGGGTGAGACTCTACGTGTGATTCCTTTTGAGACAACTTTTTTTTTCTAGCTGTAGGCCTTGGAAAGTAGAAAACAAATTATTTACTCCAAAAAAAAAAAAAAAACACAACAACAACAAAAATAAACGATGAGGCAGGCACAGAGTAACTATTAAAGAAATTCCAATTCCAAAAGGGAGAAAATGAAAGGATGGAATCATCAGTCCTGAACAGTCTCAAAATTCAACCAACCAAACTCCATGTATTTGGCATTTAAGGCCTAAGAATAATCCTCTGGGCTCTTGGATCCAACCTCTGTGCCTGTAGATCTGCTCTTAAGGATTGTAGTTCTGCTTGTGGAATTAAAATTCCCTTTCCTCGAAGGTGTTCCAGTGGTGTAGAGTTTTTTGGTCTGTTTCCTGCCTGTAAATTCTGGGTGGCCAACAGCTCTCCTATTCTGTTTTTACTTTGTCCCTTTCAGTCCAAGCTGGCAGTGTTTCTCCTGATAACATTCTCAGAAACCTTGTGGGTTCTCCATGTGTATCATGAGAATTCACTCTATTATACAAAAGAATCCTACACTATCTTTACTGGATAATCTTATCTCTGTTCCTAGCTCCCATTGAGGTGGTTGAGGGGATCTGAGTCACATGCTTATTCTCATTAAAGAGTCCTCCATGTGAATGAATATTCATAGTTTTAATCCCTTGAAAGCACTAGTGAAACATTGGCTGGCCACACTCTTCATTCATTTTAGAGCACTGTTTCCTAACAATGAATCTAATCTTAGTTTCTTTTGCAATATAGGGAGGCTGAGAATTTCCAAAATTATTGTCTTGGTTCTAGTTCTTGTTATTTTTTTTTAAGACAAGATCTTGCTATGTAGAGTCAGGCTGGCCTTGAACTTACTGTGTAGCCCACGCTGGCATTCAAACTTATGTCAACCTCCTGCTTCAGCCTCCTGAATGCTGGGATTATATGTTTGTGCCACTATACCCTGCAAATCCTGGTTCTTTTTCTGGTTACTAGTCCCTTCCTTAATTTGGCTCTTTTCTCTCATAGTTTACAATAAGCAGCCAGCAAAAAATAAAATAAATAAAATCAATAAATAAAAGAATGCATATTCAACAATTTGCTTCAAAATCTCAGCTAAGTATCCGAGTTCAAACTTGTAAGTTCAGCTTTCTATATACTTGTAGGACATGGTTCAGCTAAGCTTTCTTTTATGATAAAGCAAGGATTCCCTTTCCTGTAGTTTCCAAAATCATGCTTCTCATTTACCAGTGGTGCATTAATTGTGTTTGATTGCAGAAGCTAAAGAAACATGACTAGAGAAAGGAAGTTTAAAATGTTTTAGCTGAGAGCATTGCACTATATAGATCACTATTGCCAGTCCTAACTTACCTCCTTCCACAGAAAAAAACGGCCCCACATATAACAAAAAACACATTTTGTTCACATCCTTCCACAAATGAGACAGGGCCTCACAAAAACAAACCCCCTTCCTCCAAAAAAACAGGCATCAAGAGGGTGTGATAAATACAAGGCCTGGCCCCCGCCAAAAGAGAAGAAGAAAAGTCTTCCTTCCACCCATTCACCAAAAACCATCAAACATAATGTCCTACAGACCTTAGCCATTCTCCTGGCTCTGGTTATAAACCAGCTCCTTTTACACCCCCCCTCCCTTATCTCTACCACTATAAATAAACATGCTAAAGTTGCCTGGTGGTCTTTTTCTCCCATGAAAAAAAAAGCCCCACCTGGCCCCACCTTCTTCTTTTCTTTCTCTGTCTTTGTATCTCCCACCATCATTTCTCACTCCATAAGCCCTTCGGCCCCATAGGCTGCTGTAACAGTTTTAATGTCGTTATAAGGATACTTGGTGCAATGTTTGTCACAAACCCAGCATTCAGAACACCTTCACTAGCCCCATATTACCACAATTGTCCCTCTTTACTGATAAGTATGTACCATCTTGAGTACGTTTCTTCCTCTTCTCCTGGCCAACTGAGAGGACCACTGGTAGAATTTCTACATTCAGAGAAAGAAGGTAAAGTAAACCAAAATTATCCCCTATCTCTCTTAGAAGGAAAAAAAAAAAAAAAAAAAAAAAAAAAGATTTGGGTCACAGACACAAACTGAAGTGAGTCTGAAGATATATCAGCAGCTACAATCTGCAGCTTCTCCCCTGTGAGTTACAGAATGACTACAATCTATAGTCCTAGGAAAAATGGCCAAGTTAGTGCACACGCAGGGAAGATGGCCTCATTTGTGTTCATCACCTATCACCTGATGTGGAGTTTGTGAATGGAAAAAATTTTGCTCAATGTTCGCAAACTGAAGTGTTCACGAACCAAGGCATGACTGTAGACATGTAGCTCAGTGCTACCACTCATATAAAAGTGGTCTGCATGCCTGCATGAACTGACTGTTATAAAGGACTTCTCTAAACTGGCTTCAGGTGTCTAGTTAGTTCTTGGTTCACTGATTAGAGAAAAATTTGAGGCCATGATCAAACACCTAACATACTGTGACTTAGACCAGACATGGTGGGTCTGCACACTTGAAGACACACACCTGAATACCTGAATTTCCTTTCTGGAGGAAACAGGTAAAATGCTGGTCCATATGGACTCCATGTCCACAGGTTTGTTTTCTGTGGGATGGTACATTTAGTTTTAAAACTCAAATTAGTGGCCATAGTAAAAATATCAGAGTATTTTCAAATAAGTGCTCTGATTTCTGTAATGAGAAGGTCTGGTAATAGTGGACCCATGCTCCTGATGGAAACAACTGTCTGCAGCACTAAGTGCCCCAGCTGGGTAGAACTCAGGCTTAACAAAACTCCCAGATTAAAAACAAAAAACAAACAAACAAAAAAACCCCTCCCAGATATGCCTTACTATGGCCCTGTACACTCCTCTAAGTGCTTTACAAACAACAACACACCAAGTCCTCAAAACAACCTTATGAGACAAACACCACCAGCATTCTCATCTTCTAGACAATGAACCTGCAGTGCACCAGGGGGGTAAGTAACAGAGCTGGCTATAGAGTCTGTTCTCTAAATTAACGGCTTGGCCCGTGACTGCCTCACAAGTGCAAGGTCCTGAGTTTCATCCCCTGCAGCAGAAAAAAAATTATGGGCGTGACATTGTTTTTTCTGTAAAGGGCTACATAATAAAAACAGGCTTTGTGGGTTCAATGGTCCTTTGCTTAACTACTCAGTTCTACTGTTATAATGAAAGAGCAGCCATAAATTACATGTAAGTAAACAGATGTGGCTATGTTCTAGTGAAACTTTATTTACAAAAATACATGGTGGTCTGATTTGGTCCATAGGCTATAGCTTACCAAGCCCTGTTTCTAACCATATACTATGCAGTGTGGCCTACCTCATTCACGCATGTTGCCCACCTGGACCTGTAGGCATTTGATTTCCCCCAAACCTTAAGTCCTCCCTACCTCATATGGCTGAATTTCTCTCAGGTAATGGCTCTAGTTTTATGAGCAGTGACCACAAACTAAATGTTCTTTTCCAGACACTGGGCATAAAGCAGTGAGAAAAGAAGTAAAAGCCACGTCCTCATGGAGCTTATGTCTCAGAGGAGGAGAAGACAATATACAAAGTAAACAAGCAAAAGATGTCATGTTAGGGGAGTGAGGAGATATTATGATAAGCGGAAACAGGCGTGTGTGTGTGTGTGTGTCTGTTGTGTGTGTGTGCGCGCGCGCGTGAGACAGTTCAAGGAGCTCTGGGAAAACCCTCACTGAGACAGTGGGTCACCTTTGAGTAGAGACCTGGAGAAGGTGAAGAACAGCTGAGGATATATTTGAGAGAAAAATGTTCGAGGTGTTGGTGGGTTTTGATCAGATGAATGACAGGGAGGAGGTGGGCAGCTGGCAGATGTGCTTCCCATCAGTTGCATTTCAGGTTCTTCCCTCTGATCTAGGTGTAGGGTGTCAGGGCCGTTTAAGGTGGCAGATGAGGCAAAAGAGTGCAGAGCAATGCCCTGGACACAGGTGGAAGCATGAGGAAAAGAGTTCTGGCAGCTGCACCCAGGAACAAGCCAAGTGAGGCTTCTCCCATGTGGTTCTCCCTTCAGCCTGGCATCTCCAACCTTGTACCATTTACACGCCTCCACTCTCACGTATACCTCCTTCCTCCTCTGGGAGCCCGTTTGATCAGATCATGCTGTGCTGCAGCTCCTGTGAATTCATCTTCTGGGCTTCACCAACCACAGGGCTTTATCTAGGCAAGTGCCTTATAAGCTGAGAAGCACCCTTCCCCATTGGGCGCCTTTTCACATTGGTAGGCAGGGCTGGCACTAGAGTAAGGTTTGGAAGCCTTGGGGTACACATTTTGAGGAAACACTTGCTCTGAGGGCTGTACACATGCAGTTCAGGGTCCCACTCACCCGCCTCACCCACTCCTGGGCGGGGAGAGATAATTGGTGAGGTTGGGAGCACTGGCTTACACGTGTGGTCTTATTGCATGACTGCTGAGGAGAGTGCAGTGTGAAAAGTCAAGTGAAAAGACAGCAGAGAAGAGGGACAAGTTCCATACTGCCCTAATTCCAGAACACTTTTTTGTAGAATTTGAGAGGGCTTTGTTTTCAGAGGGTCTCTCACTTGGAAAGATGCCCATTATTTCTCAGTCTACCTTCTTACTATTGACCTTTTAATACACTATCCAGATTCTGAAACTACGTTAACTTATATCCTGAACCCACAGTGCTGGCCGGTGCTCTACAGAGGCTGGGGGCCCAGGCAAGGGTCTCAGCTGCAACTAGGGTCACAACTATGGGACTGGTGAGTTTATAATCATTTCATCTTCAGAATATTCCCTGCCACATATTCTATGGTAAGGTAATCCCAGGTGGTAGATTACCCAGTGTTGAAAGGTTACAACTGCACTCTCCAGTATATAGACCCTAGTAGCCTCATGTGGCTATTTAAATTTGAATTAATTATAATTAAAATTAGAAATTCAGCTTCCCAGTTCCTCATTCCAAGCCCTCAGCAACCGTGGATAGCTGATGGCTACTATACTGAGCAGCACAAACAGAACATTCTACTCTGGCAGAAAACTTTATCGAAAAGTGCTGATGATTTGCCCAAAGCTTTCTGGCCTTTTACAAGCTGACATAAAACCAGAACTCAAATTCTGAGCCAGGCCTTGTGAGCAGACTGCTTCGGGAGGGAAGCCGCTATCCTACAACGATGACTCTGCACCTGAATGGGCCGCAGTCAAAGGAGGGCGGAAGGGACATGATGGTGTAGGCCACTGGTAGGAGGCTGAGGAAGAGCACCAGCAGCAGCAGGCCCATGTAGAAGTTGTCGGATCTGGAGGCTTTGAAAACTCGTTCATGGGGGACATTGCTGCTCATCACCGCCCAGCACTGGAAGTACATGGAGGTCAGCAGGCGCAGGACATTAATGCCCACCAGTCCTGGAGCATAGAAGGAGCCCATCCTAGAACAGCAGAAACCGGATACTCAGTTGGCCTGGTAACAGGAAAGATGAGGGAAGGAGGACAGAAGGAAATGGGATGGAAGGGTTAGGGGGATGAGGTGAAACTGCTTTCCCTGCAGATCTCAAGGGGAGGGGCCTCCCATTTAGTGAGGACTTTTGTCACTGAGACATAACCTTTAGGAGAGGTAGGGAATCATAGCCTTAGGAGAGGGAGACACTCAGCATTACAAATTTGGGCTCAGAGTTTTACCACTTCTGTCCTACTAGGTGTCAGCAAATCCCATATTCTGGTGACCTATGTCTCTGTGGTCTCCATTGTTTTTGGATGGAGACCTGCAGGAGCCCTTGGCATTCTGAAAATCTTTGGCTAAGGTTTTTTTGTTTGTTTGTTTGTTTGTTTTAGGCAGGGTCTCAACCAGGTAGTTGAGACTGACCTGGAACTCAGTTAAGTAGCCCAGACTGGTTTTAAACTCACAGTGATCCTCCTGCCTCAGCCTCCTGAGTGCTGGGATTACTGGTGTGCGCCACCATGCCCTGCCGAAATGAATGAAAACCTATAGAAGCCTTTACTTAGATTTTTTTTTTTTGTACCAGGGATTGAACTCGGGACCTAGTGCTTGCAAGGCAGGTGGCAGAACCACTGAGCTAAATCCCTGCCTAAATTTTGTAGTCTCCTCCTACTCTCTTTCCAGAGCAGAACATTCTTTAGTTCATTTCCTTTCTTCCTTCCATCTCTTCTCCCTCTCCTCTCTTTTTCTCTTCCTTCCTCCTCCTTTTTTCTCCTCCTGCCTTCCTTCTGTCCTTTCATTTTTCTTTCTTTCTTCTCCTCTCCTTTCTCTACCTTTCCTTCACTTTACTCCCTTTCTCTCCCTCCTTCCCCACTCTCTCCTACTCCACATTCATGGTAGCACATGCAAGAGCCAGAAACTGTCCTGCCTGTCATCTAGTCCTGCCCTCTATTTTTCACGTTAAAGATAGGAGCACAATTGGGGCAAGGCCTGAGATTCTAATTTTTTTGACTCCTAAATTAGGTAATCTTCAGATGAAATGGATAACTCACCAGATCATGCCTTGGTTGAAGATCAAACCCAGCACATTTCCACTAATATCAAACTCAGCATATGAGGGCTACAGAAAAAGAGAGAGGGAACATATTAGGTAATATCAGCCAGGCCCTATTACGTGCCAGGTGGCCAAACTAGGGCCACTCCCTCCTAAAGACCCTGCTGTGGTGGCCAGAGAAGAATTTTAGGTTCAGGATTCTGATTCTTAAAATGTTTTAACTTTTAATGAAAAGTTTTGAAATTTTCAAAGTTGAAACTTTTTCAGTTATAAAAACAATTGGGGGCTGGATAGGATAGCACTTGCCTGTAATACCAGCACTAGGGAGGCTGATTCAGGAAGACTGACTCAAATTCAAGACCCTCCTGGGCTACATAGTGAGTTCATGGCAAGCCTGAACTACAAAATAAGACTGTCTAAAAAAAATTGTGATATTTTCATCGTTTAGGGCCTGCAAGTGACTCTGTGTTCTCAGGAGGAGCTTACCCCTAAGAGAAGATTTTATCATTGCTTAAATTCCTTGCAATTATCATCAGGGAATAAATCTAATAAATAATAAAACAACTGAGGCATCAAATGAAAAGATAGCTTAAAAAAAAAAGAAAGGAAAGAGCTGTCTTAGATCTTCAACCTGACTGATTCTTGAAATTTTGGTAGCTCATCACGTTTTTGGAAGAACATAAGTAACATTTGCTGGCACTGAGGGGCTGGGGGTCCTCATGAAGAATGCTTACGTCAGCTTCACAGCTTCCTTCTGGAAATGGAGAGTCAGGGACACAATGAGAGGATGAGAAATGACAAGGTAGGAAGGAGACAGAACGGTCAGGAGAGTATGGATTAAAGGAGCAAAGATGTGCAATCCGAATTCCCAAGGTTAGATTTTAGGAGATTGAATTTTAATATTAAAAAAACATAGCTACTAAGTTTGTGTCTGGCTTAGGAAAATCTTCCTTACCCTCAAGACTGCAAGTTGCTATGTGCTTTTAGAAACTCATTTTTTTAATGTTTAAAATTTTGATTCATCTATAATTTATGTAGGTGAGATGAGTGAGGAATGTAGTCTCCCCACAACTAGCTCATTTTTATGTAATCCTTCTTTCTCCCACAGATTTTTTTTTTGTGCTGGAGATTGAACTCAGGCCCTTGAGCTTGGTGATGAAACCACTGAGCCAAATCCCCAGCCCCTTACTGATCTTAAAAGTTTCTTTTATTATATAAATGGGCTCCCTTTGTCCTATGTGAATTGTATTATTTTTGGACTTTCTATTCTGTTCCACTGATATGTTTTTCAGTTTTAGTTATTATAACTTCATAATATGTTTTAATATAATTGGAGGCTTAATTTCTTTTATTCTTTTTCTAAAAGATTTTCCTAGATATTCCCATGTGCTTGTTTTTCCTGTCAATCCTGGGGATTGAACCCATGTCATGCAAGCTAGGAAAGCACTCTACCATTGAGCTATACCCTAACCCTTTTTGCCATTTTATTTTGAGACAGAGTCTTGCTAAATTACCTGAGCACCTTCAAATCTTCAATGCTCCTGTCTTAGCCTCTCCAGAGCAGCTGGGATTATAAGTATGTACCACTGCACCTGGCCTTTATTTTATTTTATTTATTTTATTTTTTGAGACAGAGTCTCACTATGTAGTGGAGACTGACCTGGAACTCACTATGTAACACAGGCTGGTCTCAAACTCACAGCAATCCTCCTGCCTCAGCCTCCTGAGTGCTGGGATTACAGGCATGAGCAACCATGCCAAGCTCCAAAATGTTTATTTTTTAAATAAACTCTAATAGAACTTTAGAATTTTTTTGAACTTAAAAATCCATAATCCATATGAGGACATCTCAGCAATTGTATCTTCCTATCAAAGATATCATTCTCATTCTCCAACCAGATTAAGAAATTTTCCTTGCTGCTGAGGAATTTACCAAGGTTGTTTAAAACTAGTGATGGACTAAAAGAAACAATGTCAGAAATCTGTACTTGCACCCTTACCTGGGACTGGCACCCTGCTGCAGACCAGAATGAGGGCTACATAGGTCACCAAGGTATGAAAACTTTCACCAGGAGCTCAGTTAAAGGAGTGGTCCCCTCCCCGACACCAGGATCAGTGCGTGGGTCAGTGGAGGGGTATGGAAGAGACACACACAGGATAAAGTAGTGAGCCAGAGGTTCTGCCAGATGACAGAAGGTCACTGCAGAGAGGAAATGACATATTTTTAGGATGAGCAGTTTACCAGGGAGGTAGGAAGAAAGAGTAAGAGTCAAAAGAAATTTCTTAAAGCATAACCTGGAAGACAGGACAATGGTTATTGCATTCTTGATGTGTTTCAGGACTTTCTAAGGCATTCATATCCATCCTAGACTTCACCCTTCCTAATGAGAGTTGATGCTACTCAGACATTTCTCCACCAGTCATCTGCTCAGCACTGAAGTGTGTGGTCCACATTTTCCCAAAGCTGAATGCCTCCACTTCCCACATAAGGTCACACTGGGAAAACACAGAGTTAGCTCTACCAGAGGCAGTGAGGATCCTTAAAGGAAATAAAGATTAAATATCACACCACTTCACAGAGCAGCAAGAAACGAAATGCTCAAGAGTGCATCTGACTATATCAGGGAAGATGGCTAAGCCACCCTTCTACAGGATGTCTATGAAACAGTAACCTACAAATCCAGCCTCCAGATCCCAGCACCAGCAGTAGTTCATGAACCGGACAAAACAAGCCCGTAGGAAGTCCCCTAGCAGGATGGTGATGTATGTTACCAGCATGTCAGACACAGTCAGTCTCATGAATTCCTGCAAGGAGGAAGATGAAAAGGAGGGAGAAGTCAGAGTTTGACACTGTTCATTTCGCCACACAAACTCTCCCCCACTCACTCTCATCATCTCTATGATCTGATCCTTCCTGGCACAATGGTGGTACAGAGAAAGGACTTCAGGCTTTGGAGCATGCTTAAGCCCCAGCTCTCCAAATTACTAATTGTATAGCTATGGAATAATCTCTGAGTCTCTTGAACTTGATAATTAGATCACTCTTGAAGGGAAGCTTAATGATTATATATGCAAATTGCTTGGAATGTTGGCAGTGCCCAATGTAGCATAAATGCAACTAAAATCTGAAGGGTTTTTTCCTTGAGACAGGGTCTCACTATGTAGCACAGGCTGGCTTGAATTTGCAGCAATCCTTCTGCCTTGGCCTCCCAAGCACTGGGAATGCAAGTGTGCACCTCCATGCCTGGTGTCCCCCCTAAGACTGTCATCAATCACTGAGGATGACAGCTGGCTCTCTTCATCTCCTACTGATTGAAGTTTTCCTTACTATACAGAGCAAACAAAACACAAACCCACAGCAGAAAAACCAACAGCAAAGAATGAAGGTTTCTCTGCTCTTACAGGGTAGAAATAATTTATTATTTTTTTGAAAAACTGTCAAGATCTACCAGACCCAATTTTTAAGACAGGAGATGGCTTTAGAGTTCTCAGAGTTCAGAAGGACTGCTTTCTTCACTTTGTATTTTCCAAGATGATTGAGAAATATTTGCCATGTGAAAGGTTTCACGGATATTCCTCACACGGAAACATTAAGGAGCAGCAAAGACCCTAGAACAGGGGTCAGGTTACCTTTTCAGAGAGTATAACTACTTACAATGCCCACAGCTGTCTCCCAGCAAGAACCCCGGGGCACATCTGCAGGGTGGAGGGGTGGTCGGGGGACACTCTCATTCCAACCCGAGGAATTGTAATAGTTAAACAGCGTCCAGTGAGTGATGTTCTTTATTGTTGCTTCATTAGAAAGCTAGAACCAAAGACGGAGATGCGAGGTTAGAAAGTTAGGGAGGGTCCATGTGTTTGCACAGAACAATTGTAATTAGCACATGTTACACTTTTGCCATGTAGCCTCTGCCCTCTCTGCCCTTGACAGAGTCTTTCCAAAATACCCTCCCCAAGCTTTGCATCTATCCCAGGAAGGGAGCAATTGGTTGAAGTCTTTGGGTCTTTCCTACAAAGGCTAGTGAGAGTTTCATATCTGGTGAATGCTGATGAATAGTTAGGTCAACCATGATACCATCTCTGTGCATGGTTACTTGGCTGTTAGTCACTTGTGGCAGTGATGAAACAATATGGGAAAGGCTACAGATAAAATATGAAGGGTACTAAATGACATGTATATGAGGTGAAAAAAGATAACCTAAGAAAAAGACAGTAAAGAACTTAAACAAAATGTCAACACTTGTGATTAATATTCTGGGGATATTTTTTCCTTACTGAACTTTTATCATTTATTTAATTAACATGAATTATGCATAATTAAATTATATTTAAAAAGGGAATATGGTGGCCACCAGGAACTGGGAGTTTGTAGTTTTTACCTTGAGGTGGACATCATCCATTAGAGCCAAGAGAAATGTATAGAGGTTCCCCAGGAAGAGTGCAAAGATCCGCCCCAGCTGCCACTTCAGTCCAATTCGAGGGTGATAATTCTCCAGTGCAGCAATGGTTTCAAAGAGAGGGGGACAAAACATCCCAAGCAAGGACATCACAATCTCTACCTAGATATAAGGAAACCCTAGGTTACTAGTTTTGTCTCTCTTATTATTTGGCCACCATCCCTGCAGCCCCATGGCCATCCACCTCCATCTCTCTACTTTCCCTTCCTCTGCATCTGAGCATTCCTAGGGCAGTGATGGTGAACCCAAGCACATGGGCCACAGCGGGCTGTTTGTGTCACTGAAAGCTCTAAAGCTTTGCTGTCACTATCCTAGGGTCTCTATAACTTGCTGTATGACCCTGGTCAAGACATCAGCATGCCCCGAGACCTTGGCATACGCTTGCCCATCATAACTCCTCTGCTACTGGCTGTTGTCATGAATGTTGCTATTAGTATTGATGAAAGTAGCAAAATTTCCTGAAGGAGCAAGTGATTAACCTATGAGACAGAGCTTGATATTCTGTAGGGTTGTGCACAAGGTAGGAGTCACTATAGGACTCAAGGTAGGAGTCACTATATTATCTCCAGAGTAGTGAAGGCAGAAAGGTGAGATCCAGAACTGACAGTGGAAGGTAGGAGTTCAATTAAGAGTGCAGCTTTTGGATCCAGCTCTTTGGATCTGTATCCCAACTCTGCCACTCGTTGGCTTTGTAACTTAGCAAAATTTACATAACTTCTCTTAGTTTCTTATTTCTTCAGGTGTAAAATGGTGATGATGGGCTTGCCATCCAAGAAGACGGAGAGATAGCGGGGATGCGCATGAACAGGACATGTAAGGCCATATAAGGCCATGTAAGGACATGTAAGGACATAGTGAGAGTAGTAGCCATCTACAAGTCAAGGAAAGGAGCCTTGGGAGAAACCAAACTTGTCAACTACTTGACTTTGGACTTTCAGCCTCAAGAATTGTGAGAAAGGGCCGGGGATTTAGCTCAGTGGTTCCGGCGCCTGCCTCGTGAGCACAAGGACCCAAGTTCGATCCCTGGTACCAAAAAAACCCAAAACCCAAACAAAACAAAACAAAATAAAAAAGGATTGTGAGAAAGTAAATTCCCAGTCCGTGGCATTTTGTTGCAGACTAAGACACTGGCTGCCAGTAAAGGGGGCCTGGAGGCATCTCTTCCTGAGCATAGCTATAAAACTATATTGCAAAGACTATGTATTTAAGGGCAGCAAGGCTTTGTAGCCATTTTTGTAAACTACCACAGATGTCAAATTCCCCAAAGAGATTTATGAATTCAATATAATCACAATAAAACTTTAATGTCTTTTATTGTGGCTCTCCATGACAGAACTCACTGTACCAGGGATCAAGATATACTCGAAAGTCATAGTGTATCAGTGTGTTATTAAGAACAGGAACAGAGAAATAGAGCAATGGAACTAAAAAGAGCCAGAATCACATTCATATGTGATTTATAACGCATAGCACTGCAGAGCTGTGAAGAAGGAATCATTGTTTAAAGTAACTGGTATTAGAACAACTAAGATATCCAGTTGACATGTTAGTTACAATCTGTATTTACCTAGTTACAAATACTAGCCCCTAGAACAAACGTGTCTTTGTTCAAGATGTTCATACTACTTGACTAACACTGATACAGCCAGAAATTTAGCTCAGTGGTTCCGCTGCCTGCTTCACAAACACAAGGTCCCAAGTTCGACCCCCAGCACCAATAAATAATTAATTAATTAACTTTAAAAACGGATGTGATTTCACTTTTAAAAACAAGTCCTAAACTGGGCATGATAGTACAGGCCTGTAATCCCAGCACTTGGGAAGCTGAGGCAGGAGGATCACTACAAGTTTGAGGCAAGCCTGGGCTACATAGTGAATTCAGGGCCAGCCTGAATTACAAAGTGAGACCCAACCTCAAAAACAAGCAAGCAAGCAAACAAACAAACAAACAAACAAAAAAGTTCTAGCTGAACATAGTGGTGCACATCTGAAATCTCAGCATGCTGGAAGGCTAAGGCAGGAGGACCATAAATTCAAGTCGTATGTGGGCAATTTAATGAGAACTTGTCTCAAAATAAAGAATAAAAAGAGCTGGGGACATAGCTCAGCATGGTGGCCCTGGTTTTAATCTCTAATCCCACAACAAACAAACAAACAAGAAAAAAAGTCCAATAATTCAGACATTCAGTAAATATGCTGAGTGGCATAGTATCTGCGCTCAACCTTCACTTCATCAGAGATGCCCTTCTTACCTCATTCCTTTCATACCAACTGACATTCTGCATTTTGGAAAACTCCTGGGATCTCTTCACAACAAAGTAAATGAGGTACCCACTCCCACACAAACAGCAGATGATGAGAAAATTGGCCAGGATACGAAGAAATCTTGTCAGGTGGATATTTTCTTCTCTGTTACTCTCTTGTTCATCCACTATTGATTCCTTTGCATGTAAAAAATAGGTGCAATAATGTCAGGCTAGGAACCAACAGAAAACATGGTTTTTGGATCCTAGAAAATACTAATTTCTCTATTTCCAAAAATGAATAGTAAAGATGAGGTGATATAATATTCTATGCACTATGGAGAATTAGCTTTTATTTTCTTTAAGAAAAATGTTTTGTTGTTTTTGTTATTTTGGTACATAATGGGTAAAATTTATTGAATACTATGTGCCAAACAGGATTCTAAACACTCTCCATGCATTCTCTCTCCTAGTCCTAACAGCAAATCAATAGAGTAGTTATCTTCATAGATGCTAAGGCCCAGGGAGATTTCAGTACTGTCTAGAACTGCTTGAAGTTAATAAGGCAGAATCAAATTGAATCTCAACAATGCTAAGTTCTCCAATCTACGGCTCAGCAAAACTTTCCTATAAAAATCTAAATAGTAAATATTTTGGCTTATAAAGTCTATGGTCTCTTTCATTTAACTTAACTATGTATGCCATTATTAAATGAAAACAACCATAGACAGTGTGTAAATAAATGGGTATGGCTTTGTTTCGATAAAATTTTACTTACAAAAGCATGAAGAAGGCTGGATTTGGCCAAGGGCCATGGTCTATCAACTCCTAATCCATGAGCATGGTGTATCTCTTCATTTATTTAGAGTTCCTTTTTTTTTTTTTTTTTTTTTTTTCCCACCTGCACTACTGAGCTAAATCCCCTGCCATGCCCAGCTTTTTGTGATTTTTTTTCAGTACCAGGAATCAAACTCAGGGCCTCGTGCTTGCCAGGCAGGTGCTGTGCCACTGAGCTATTCTTACCTCATTCCTTTCATACCAGCTGACATTATGCATTTTGGAAAACTCCTGGGATCTCTAGCCCTATGTAGAGTTTCTTAATTTCTTTCAACCTTGTTATGTACGTTTTTTGTGCAGTGGTCATATACATTTTTTTGGGGGGCATGATGAATTTATTCCTAGGAATTTCATACTTTGATACTATTGTAAGTATAATTTAAAAATTGTTTATAATTGTTTTCTACTAGGATACAAGATACAATTGATTTTTGCTTATTATCCTTATGTCATGCATTGGTACCTCTCTATGAAGACACAAACAGTAAATTGCAGAGCACTAAAGTACTTGGGAGGACGCCTTTCCAACCAATTATTAGTTACTGTACTGTGCTCAGATTCAGGTTTTAACTAACTTATCAGGTAGTTAAGCTATGTTAGCTCACATAATTCTCACACTATCACAGTTGTGGGGTAATGTGACCTCTGCTAGGTCTTGGGAGGAAAGATCTGATAAATCAGACAGGAGAAATATTGAACCAGGAAAAACTTGGAGTGGTTTTTACAGTCACAAAAGAAATGCTCAGTATGCAGTGTGCTACAAACAATAGCTTCTGTCTTTATTCATTTGCCTACTGTTTGGTTTGAATAGCTCTGTAGCCCACCTCCAATTTCTTTTATGAACAAATTAAAGGGATAATTATGTGTGGATTATAAGAAATATAGTGTTGTTTCCTTCCTTCCTTCCTTCCTTCCTTCCTTCCTTCCTTCCTTCCTTCCTTCCTTTCTTTCTTTACCAGGAGTTGAACTTGGCCTCATACTTGCCAGGCAGGTGGTGCACTGCTGATCTACATAGTGTTAATTCTTTAATTCTCACATCTCAACTCTTAGGTGTTTGGATCACTTGGGAAGCTTTAAAAAAATGCCAGGACCCCTCCCCAGGCCAATTACTTCAGAATCTCAGGTGGGGGCAGGAGAGTTTAAAAGCTCCTCAGGGATTCTAGCATGCAGAAAAAGTTGACAAGGAAATTCCATTTCCTCTAACAGAAAATACTTTCATGAGGAATCAGGCAGGAACAGATTCCAGCTTTCAGGATTTTGTGCCATGCAAGAAACAGAAGGGTAACTCCACGACCAGTCTTTCTAGAAGGCTTGAGAGCTGGGCTTGTGTTTTTTTCTGGTAAAGTTCCTGCCAGATTATTTGGGTGTCTCATTTCCTATGCTTCCAGTACGTGGAAGAAGTTTCCCAGTGACCAGAGGGACTCAGAGATCTCCCAGAAAGTGAGAACTGCTCTGCACAGACTACCTTGAAACTGGTGGTGATGGAGGTGTATTTGTTGTCTGCTGTTTCTGAATTCCCAATCAAGTAGTCCCAGCTGGTGAACATCTTGAAGCTGAATGTGAAGTTATCACTCTCTCCCTCGCTTGTGCTCCCCTGGGTATTGCTGGCCATCCTGGAGGGCACACAGCACTGTTATTATGCCTGCTGTGTCACCCAAGGGAAACTTGGCCTGAGTCAGTCTTGAGTAGCGGTAGCAAACAAACAGGTAGCAGACATCCAAAAGAAAACAAGCCAACCAGGGACTGGAGGCAAGACAACTATGATGATAGCCAGAGCCCTTAACCTCCCAAATCCGGAGTCCCCTGCAAGCACACATAGTGTCAGTTGGATAATAAAGCATCTGTAGGATACAGCACACTTGATCATGTTTGGTCTTGCATTTGACTTCCTGTGGCTTCACCCACCTGCCAATGCGGTTTAAAAACTTTTGGGGGGACTGTTCTTAAGGAGAAATATGCCCTTCTAAGTCATCTCTTTTCTAGGATATGCATATACTTTTGCCTGATATAAAACCCAGTAACCTCTTAGGATATTGGTTCTGTAATCAGGTACCACATCCTTTTCTTTTACTTTTGTTTGTTTGTTTTTTGGTACTGGGGATCAAACTCAGGCCCTCACACTTGTCAGTCAGGTGCTGTGCCACTGAGCTAAATCCCCAGCCCCTACTATATCTTTTTCTTAAGTAAAGCTGGCTGAAACCATCTTGGGCCCTCCTGTTCCTACCCCTTTATCCTATTTGTCCTCACTCAGCCTCTCTGCGCTCCCTAGAGTTCAGCCCTATGGAAACCACAGAATTCTAAGCAGGGGCTCTATCAAATGCTATGTGTTATTTGTACTCCATCCTAATTCTATCTTATGCAGTTGAATTTGATGGTCCACAGGATTTAGTTTTTCTGGTTCATCACAGAAACATTCCATATACCTAGTTACCTTAGCCCTAGGATAAAATCAGGAAAACAACTAATAACATGAGGGCTAGGAGCAAAATCCAGCTTGCATCCTTGTTTTTTCCCTTTTGCTTGATAGAACTGGGTGGCCAGATATCACCTCACAGTCACTTTAGAGTACTGGCCAGGGTCTGTGAGCAACAGCACTTTCTACTGAGATGATCCTCCTCTGGGGCTCTCACCAGACCCAATAATGTTTTATTCCAGTTCTGGAGGCCCAGCTAGCTACCCATACATTCCTGCCAGAAATGACCCCTTGTGGCCCTACAAAAAGGTGAGTGGGCTCTGGGTCAGGTTTGTATAGGAGACTGCTTCTACCTTCCCCACCACTATAGTTATGCCTGATGGCCTTAGGAGACACTTGAGATGGCAATTCATGGGCTGAGCCAAACTTTGTCTTCAAAGAATATGAATTAAGAGGCACAGATGTATTAAAAGGCCATTTCTGAGCATAGAGATGGGTAAACTGGAGCCAGAGAGGCTACCATGGTTAATCACAGCCACATAGGTTTATTGCTTATATCTTTATAAATGCCAGGCTTGGTTCTAAATGTAAGCTAGAGCTATAGCATAGTTTTTCTGAGGAAGCTGAGCTCTACAGAAAAGCATACAGGCCTTACAAACCTACACCTTTACCTCATTAGGTACTGTGGTCCCTCTCAAGCTATACTGACATTTTGACAGTTTTGAGAATACACTAGAACATTTACTGCCTCTGGGCCTTTCTACATGGTTTTTCTTTGTCTAAAATTTTGCACCTCAGACTTTTAGCATGGCTGCCAATTCTCAGCCTCATCTAAAGGAATTTTTATCTTATTTTCCAGAACTTTACACACAGCCCTGTTTATGTCTAACACCTATTATAGTTATCATTTACTTTGTGTATCTAGTTCCTTATTTTCTCTCTAACTGCCCCATAAGAAAGTAAGTAGGCATAGAGGAGCCAGGGAAATAAGTTATTTGTGTGAAGAAAAGTCAAAACTTGTAAACAAGATGTCATACTTACGATCTAATGACAATCATCAGACTGTAGCCAAACACGCTGATCCCCACCATAAAGTAAGCCATGGGCAGCCTGTACCTCAGCCACCCAATGGTTCTCTGGTTGTTGTAGTAGCCATAGAAGAGAGCCGAATACTTGATGTAGCCCTGCAGGATAGCAGATCTAAGTGCTCTGGGTTTGTGAGCTCAGAGTAGCTGGGCATCAGATACTTCCATTCTACCTCAGGTTTCTATCTCAGTGTTTGAACAGGGTCAGTGTAGGAGAGTGCAGGGTCGGATTTGCATTTGGGAAAATTCACGTTGGCAACAGAGGTATTAGGAGCTATGCCTGCGCAAGCAGAAGAGACAGAGGATGCATTCAGACAGTAATCCTGGTAAAATGATGGCATTTGTCTAAGCAGAAGAAGAAGGGACAGGGAAAGTGTTTGGATAATGCTGAGATTGTGTCTGATAATTAAATGCAGTATTCCCCTTTCATCTTTAAGCCTGAGAATCACAAGGTGGTAGTGCAATGGCCTATTGGCCTTAGTACCTCAAAATCCCAAAGGACAGAAAAGTCCATGGCTTTTTCTTCCTCAGCCCGAGGCACGGTCTTTCTGGGAATGCTTCCGTAGGGCACACCCATCAGTACCTTGAGCAGGGACAGAAAGACACAAGTATAATTGGAGGAAACGTGGACCCATACAGACAAAACCCATACATGTTAACTGGGTTAAACATTTCGCCTCTTAGAAAGGGACATTCCATTTTCTTCTTTAAATAACATTAATGTCTTCGACGATTTTAAAGGTAGCACACACTCATTTGCAGAAAATGTGAGAAGTATAGTAAAGCATTTTTATTATGTATCATTTCCACAACCCAAAGATAATAACTGCTAGATAGGTATAGATTTTGTTTTAGTTACTCTGACTCCTGTATATATTTTAGCCTAGTTATTTAGCTTAATATAGTATATTACAACCAATTCCCTGTGTCATATTTCCCCAAATAAAATGACTTTAAAATATCTAATCACATGTGTGTATTTTACACATACTTAACAACTCTCTATTGTTGGATTTTAGAGTATTTCTAGTTCTACATGTGTACATAATTTGGTTAATACCCTTATACACAGGCCCTTATTCACATCCTTAATTATGCAAAAAAATCAGAATCACATGGAGTTTACTTTTTTTTTTTTTTTTTTTTCGGTACCAGGGATTGAACTTGGGTCCTTGTGCTCTCAAGGCAGGCAGCAGAACCACTGAGTCAAACCCCCGGCCTGGGAGTTTACATATTAAGGATAGATTGACTTTTCTATGACATTTTCTTTTTCCAAGGATATATCCCTCCATTTATTGTCCTATTTTTGCCCTGTAATATGAACTTGATAGTGTTCCTCACAGAAGTCTTCTGGCTGGTTAAATTGTTACTGGTTATTTTATACGTTTATTGACATTATGAATATAAAAATTTTAAATTCTATTCTAAACTAAATGTTAAGAATATGGAGAATTCCTGCTATACATCTATTTAAAGTAAGTCTTAGTTAGTTTGGGGGCTGGAAAAGTACCTCAGTGGTAAAGTGCTTACATACCATGCACAAAACTCTGTGTTTGATCCCAGCACCACAAAACAACCAACCAACCAACCAACCAGATTTTGGCAGAATAACTGGACTTTGTGTGTGTGTGCATGGGTCTTCCATCATATCACCTGAAACATTGTTTTTTGAGACAGGGTCTCACTATGTATTTGAGAATGGCCTGAAATTCACTATGTAGGGCAGGCTGGTCTTGAACTCACAGTGATCCTCCTGCCTCAGCCTCCAGAGTGCTGGGATTACAGGTGTGTGCCACCACGCCCGGCTGAACCATTGTTTTTTGTATAATATGCAGAGGTATTTCATTTTCCTGATTTATTGGTAGAAATTTCAAAAAAATATTGAAAAGTAGTGAGGGTAAGGACATATTGCTTGTAATTTTTTTCGGATAATGACATTTCGAAATTTTTTATTAGTATATGTTTGTAATATGTAATAATTACACTCATTTTGGGGAATTGATACATGTACCTATTGCATCTTGTTCACTTTTACTTCCCCTTTCCCCTTCTCCTGCCCTCCTGCTCATAAATTTTGTGGCATTTCACCATTTAATATATCATTATTTTTGGCTTTTAAAATTTTTGGCTTATCATCTTAGGTTATTTTCCTGTTTCTTTTGTTTTTAATTTATATTCCTATTGGGAAATATATATGCCCATAAAGTGGCATATATAACACATATGCACATTTGGTCGTAATGAAAATTAACCACTGTGTACCCGCAGTCTAGCTTAAGAAATAGAAAGTCACCAGGACTTTAGGACCCCCTGGGAAGGCCCCTCCAGAATCATACTTCTCTTCTAGCTGAGATGCAACCAAGATGTAGTTTATTTTATAACTATTCCTTTGCTTTTCCTTATATTTTACTCATTTATTGCTTAGTTTTGTCTGTTTCCCACAGAGATATTAAGTCTCCAGGAATCTTAAGGTAAAGTAAAAGGTAGGAAAATGTGGTGTCTGTTTGTTAAATAGAAACACAAGTATTTTAGTTCCAGTCTTTGTACTGAACCATCTGCATGATTGATATGAGTATAAAATTTAAAACGAATAACTATTTTTTTTTTAAACAGAGAGCATTTGGATAATACAGATTAACACAGCCTTGATAAGCCTCAACACTACTCAAAGATATAGGAATACGTTTTATTTTTACCTCTGGAATTATGACTAGACCAACTATTAAGCCAAAAAGGACCAAGTTAACGCCATACATCCATCGAAGAAAGATGAAATATGATGCAACTGAAGAACCAAAGTGACCTGGAGAGAGAAAAGATGGCAGATTTATGTGTGCAGATGGAAGAACCTGACACTGTTGACAACTTTATGATTCTGAGCAACTAAATTTTCACATTAGTCTGAGGAACAAATATCCTAATTTCCACTTTTTTTTTCCAGATAAATAACCCTAATCCCTGTGGGGTTAACCAACCTGCCTAAATTGCCAAAACCAGATGATTTAAGTCTTGATCCTACTAATCACAAACCTCTCCCGTGCTTCCCCCCTTCTCTCTCCTCCTCCTTCTCACCCCGTTTTTCTTCTCCTCCTAATTCTTCTTCTTCCACCTAATATAACAGAATCTATGAAATAATGTAAGGTCAAGAACACAATCCAGGCCTGGGGATTTGGTTCACTGGTTCCACTGCCTGCCTCACAAGCGCAAGGTCCCGAGTTTGATCCTGGTACCCAAAAAAAAAAATCCCCCAAACCCCCACACAATCCAAGCCCTTGGAAGATTCTTCAGGAAACTGACTGAAAAACAGTGACACCAAATAACTTACTTTCAATGTCCTTGATCTTCATTTCCCAGGGAATACACTGAGTCTTAAAATTGTCAAAATCTCTCTTAAACTTGACCCATTTCTGAAATAAAACAGGCAAAACCCTCAGTTACTAACACGTTGACTTGGAGCACAAAGTAGCTTGTGGTAGGGCATGTTGCTGTTGCTATGTCAACATGAGGTTGAAATAAGGGTGCAGCTGCCACCTTGGGGTCCCTATCTCCTGAGATCCTGAGCTCAGGCTGCCAGAGGTGGATGTCCCACCCCTTTGCTTTCCCAAAGTTAAGCATGGAGGGAATGAGAGAGAAGCCAGGACAACAGCAACACTTTGCCTTTCTCTATCATGCTGTTAGTCTAAGATTTAGAAAGTTTTAACATGAATTTAGAAATTCTGTGTACAATTTCTGATTTGGGGGAATTGAATTGGGTTAGCAACCTTTGATACAACTTTTTCATCTTAAAACTAACTTCAAGGGAAAAAGATATTTCACAGTTCTAATACATTTGATAGATAGCCAAGTATCTATTCTGAATAGGAATTTATACTAAACTATAAGGCTGGTGGAACTGGTACATTGGTCTCAACTCCTGGCCACCCACTCTCCTAGGATAACAACAGCCTTGCTTTTCTGGAAGGAGTCAGGAAGGCATTGTTTCCCCACTAATGGTGCTATGGTTTGGATCTGGACTGTCCCCTAAAGGTCCACATACCAAAGGCTTGTTCTCCAGAGTGCTATTGGGAGGTAGAAGAACCTTTAAGGAGTAGGGCTCAGTGGGAGGGCTTCTGGTCATTGAGGTGCACCCTCAAAGGAGACAGTGGGACCAGCCCCTTCGTCACTTTTTAAAAAAAATCTCAGCCATGAGGTGAATGTTTTTTCTCTATTATGTGATCCCACCATGAGGTGCTGCTTCTCCACAGGCCCCAAACAACGAGGCTAACTGATCATGGACTGGAACCTCCAAAACTGTAAGCCAAAATAATTTTCTTTCAATAAGTAGATTAGCTCAGGTATTTGTTATAGTGATGGAAAGATGGCCAGTGCACATAGGTTTGTCTTCAATTCAACACCTGGAGTTTGTATCAGCCAGAAACCAGAGTAGCTGTCTGTCTGACAGCTAAGTGTTGCTTTGTCAATTCTCCCAAGGTTTGCTCTCCACTCATCCCACCTCTTGGAAATAAATCCATTTGAAATTTTAAGAGAGACTCATGGAAAATAGCAGGCAAAGAAGTGGTAGACAGCTGATTTTAAGAACATTTTATATATATACTTATTTATTTAAGATTTTTTTCTCCATTTTATTTCAGGAAATTTTCAGGTAATTGTATCATTTGAAAGTGAATGTACATTGCTTCCTTTCTAATCTTTTCAAAGTATTTTCTATTTTTTAACAGGTCTTCTAAAAATTATTCATGAAGGAAATGAGATTTTCTCTTGTAAAGTCCCTAAGGGATGAAAGGTTTGTGTGAAGGGATGAGACCGGCTTCCAAACCAGATTTCTAGGCATGGTTTTGCTATATACTGAACGAATGATTACCATGGAAAAAAGAAAACCATTTGTCAGAAGACACGGATAATCACAGATGTGAAAGAAAAGAGAAACTTATAGGCAAATGTCTAGATGATAACAATGGCAAAGACCTGAAAGGATGTGCAGAAAGGCAGATAATGGTCTCTGGCTGCTCCAGCCCCATGGTATCATCCCCTTTGTCTAATTCTATGCTCAAAAATACTCCTTGGTTTATTTGGTTTCCTACATAGGTTTGCCCATAAAGAGGGCACTTGCTGATCACCTGGGCTACATGGATCTTGGTTTCTAAGGTAAGGTTTTCTAAGGTAGTTTCTAAGGTAGCTTGGAATTTGGGTGAAGGTATTGGTGCCCATGTAACTAACTTGACTATGAAAAATAAAAGGCACGCTTCTGTGGACTTTGCATTTTTCAGCTCTTGCATCAGTAATTTCTCCTTGTAAATTAATAATGTAGTAGCTGGTTTTATGTGTCTGTCTCATAAGCTTTATTAATGTGAGTCCTCCCCTGACAGATGGATCTCTTGTCAGGGTGCTGATACAATCAGTATAAAATATAGACTTGCAAAACTGAGGAGCAGTGGGAATGATGAACGTGGCCAAGTGAGGTCTCTGGGGGCAGAGCCTTGGAAACCACCTGCCAGTCCCTCAAGGCTGTGGGCATCCTGGACTGAAAATGAGGCTCTGGGGCAGAGGCTAAGAAAGGCCTGGGAGAAGCTGTACAGTGAAGCACTCATCCTTTATTGGTTTAGAGACCCAGAAAATTGGGCAGAGTAAAGGAAAAAATTAATTTTGCTTTAGTTATTATTTTATATATATATATATATATTTTTTTTTTATTTTTATTTTTTATTTTTTTATTTTTTTGGTACTGAGGAGTGAACTCAGGACCTTGTGCTTGCGAGGCAGACTCAGTGCCACTGAGCTAAATCCCTGGCCCAGAGAAAAATAATTTTAAAAATAAAAAGAATCAAATCAAACAGATATGCAGACTAATAAAATTACTGTACTGCCATATACCTCTATCTATAAATACAGGAAAATTTTAATGAAATAATCAAATTTAGAGAAGAATATGAATTATCAAGATGGGCCCCTAAAAGTTGAAACTTGAATACAGCATTAAAGAGGGATGGATGGCATAAAAACATTATTAAGGAATTCTCTAAAGATGGAACTTGCAAAAAAATGAATATTCATACTCCATAAATATACAACATAAGGAGAAAATAATACTCTCCATTTAATATTATAAATCAAGTACACCCCTAGTAGTAAAGATCTGCAAGATGGCATGTATGACCTCCTGTGGGCGCACAAACACACACACACACAAACACACACACAAATTTAGATCAATCTTATGAAAATTTATGTAAAAACCATAAGTAAAATAGTTTAATACCAAATGTATCTATGGAATTAAAAATAATGTGCCACAACAGAGCTAATCCCAGAAATGAAAGGGAGTTTGGTAGCAAAAAGGGAAAGGTGTTTAATGAAACCTAATACCTATTTCCAATAAAATGTACCTCTTCTTAACTATCACTAAAGCCTAATTTCTTATTATGAGAAAGTCTACTCAAAGCTTTCAATATGAAACACTGAAGTTGTTCTCATTAAAATGATGAAAACACAAAGCCACCTGTGGTCACTATTGTCAATTGAAATTTTCAAGAATCGCTGACCCACAGTTTAGGAAAGGAATAATACACCACATTTACAAGAAGCTGACAAAACCTCTTTAACATACATATTCAGGTGAAATTGATTAGAATGATGAGAATTAATAAGAGTGCAAAATTCTGGGGATGTAGATCAGTGATAGAGTACCTGCTAGCACATGTGGACACAAGGTTTGATCCTCATGTGTACACATACGTACACACACAGACAGAACTAGATATAAAATTAATGCACAAATCTGTACCTTTCTACGTATAACCAACAACTAGTTATTAAATTAATGAAAAATGATTCCATTCATAAAAGCAACTAGATTATAAGTTATAGAAGTAAAATTAAAACATAGAAAATATTTAAATAAAGAAAATGACAAACTTCGTGGAAGGATATAAAATAAGAAATATATGGTATTTTTTGATGCAAAACTAAATGTTATATAGGCCAAATTAAATCAAGGGTTAAAAAATTTCAAACAAATACGTAGAATACAAAAAAATTTATCTCAGCTGGGTGTGTGGCACATGCCTATGATCCCAGTGCTTGGGAGGCTGAGGCAGGAGGGTTGTCTGGAGTTCTGCGCTACATAGTAAGTTCAAGGCCAGCCTGGACTACATAGTGAGACCCTGTCTCAAAAAGCAAAAAAAAAAACATAAATAAATAAATTTATTTCAGAGCTGGGGATGTAGCTCAGTGGTAGAGCTTGTTTAGCATTCATGTGGTTCCAGGGTTCAATCACTAGCACTGCAAAAAACAAATAAAAATAAAAAGTTAATCTCAGAGAAGTTGAGAGTAGAATGTGGCTGCTAGAGGCAATAAATAAATAAATAAGAGACACACTAAGCTAATCATTAAATCATGGTTCAGAATAAAAGCCCTGAGGCAAACTATATAAGAATTAAGTGATGACAACGTTGGTTTTTCAAATCAGTGGATACTTTGATACCATTTCAAGATCCCAAAGGAAAGCTATTTTAATAAGTCCCACAGTAAATATCCAATCATAGAAAATTATCCTTGCCTGAATCAGAAGCCTAGGTTATGACATTACAAAGTAGAGATGTCCCCCACCCCTGGAAACATCACAGTTTACTATCCACTGTGACTCTGATTATGCTCTCTCTTCTGGGTCTCCACCAAATCAATGTGTCCTTACTTGGGGTTTGGAAAATAAAATCCAAGTGGTTTTAGCATCATTAATTCTGTGAGTTTATTTATGGGAAAGGAAACAAATCTCACAAATATTGAAGCCCCCACAGATAAGTATAAAATAATTGGCAGCATATTGTATTTTCCTGGAGGAATTAGAATGATCTATGGATCTCACTTTTAGGATTTGTGTTAGTCATTTTTCTCTCATTGATGAGACAAAATACTCAATACCCTAAGTAAAAGGGCAAAGGATTTATTTGGCTTACAGTTCATAGAATCCATAATGGGCTAGCTCCAAGGTAGGGTGGCAGAGGGGCAACATTTTGTGTCAGGGGAGATAGCAAAAGCAACAGAGGGCCTTAGCAGCATCTTTCTGCCCCTTTTATTTTATTCATACTACTGAGGGCAGGTAGCATTCACCCCCTTAATCCTAGTGCCCTCAGGCCTAGCCCCACCAAAAATAAAACACACTCTCTAGATTCAGCCACCTCTGAAAAAGCATGAGGCTCTGTGTGTGTGTGGGGGGCATCTAAACACAAGCCACAACAGGATTCTAGGGGAAGTTGACAGAAATGGTGAGGCAGGGGCAGGTACTTGCAGGGGTCACCCGCATTCCCTGGCTGAGCAGGCCCTCCCAACAGGTGTGCTATCTCTGTACCACACACCTTAGCCATCAGCATCCTGTAGGCGTAGAGTCGCTTGCCTTTTCCCTTTCCTAGGGCTCCTTCATACTTCTCCACAAATGCTTGGGCCTCCCTGGTCAGGGGAAAAATATATATAATTAACAACTAACCAATGAAAATCTAAACTATGACAGAGTGTATATGGCTGAAAGTCTTGGATGATTTTATATCCTTGATTAAACTTACATTCCACAAAAGCAGGGCATTTTGCTTGTTTTGTCTAGTGAAATTTCCCAAAAGCCATATGGTAGACCCTTTTGGGAGGCAGAATTTCATCATTGCTCCCAGAGACTGGGTGTTATACCTGTGGATAAGCTGTCATGTGGCAAAAGGGACTCTCTGTGGATATAATTAAGATTGATGACTTTAAAATAGGGAGATTATTATCTGGATGAACCCAATGTAATTGCCTGAGTCCTTAAAAACAGATGAGGAAGGGAGAAAGAGAGAAAGAGAGAGAGAGAGAGAGAGAGAGAGAGAGAGAGAGAGAGAGAGAGAGGAGGGAGAGAGACAGTGCACAGAAGGGAAATTCTTAACTTCTGTTGCTGGGTCCCTCTGGAGGGGCCTGTGGAAAGTATGAGAAGGAAATGAACTCTGCAAACAATCCGGGAGCTAGGAAGAAGACCTCAAGCCCCAGATGAGATCTGAACCCTGTTAGGATGTTGGAGTGTTATAGCTTGTGTTTAGATGACTGCCCGAAGCCTCATCTGAATGAGGTGGGGCTGTTTTGGAGGTGGCTGAGTCTAGAGTGTAGGATTCATGTTGCAAGGAGAGGCCCGAGCACACTAGGATTAAGGGTGTGAGCACTACCTGCCCTAAGCAGTCTGAGTAAGATAAAAGGGGCAGGAAGACACTGTTAAGGTCCTTCATTGCTTTTGCTATTGTGTAGGCACCTAGAACTGTTTCTCCTCTACCACACCCTTCCGCCATGTGCCACTCTGCCTTGGAGCCAGCCCATTATGGACTGAAATCTCTACAAACTGTGAGCTAAATATACCCTTCCCCCTTAACCTTGGGTGTTTGGTATTTTGTCTCTGCAAGGAGAGCAAAGTAACACACGGAGATTCTGGGTTGTTGGCTTCTCCAGCACCCAGTCTGGGATACACAAGACAAAAAGAAAAGCCAAGTGACCCTGTCATTCCTTCATCCAGAGGTCCTGTGCCAGTTTATCTGCTCTTCACCTTCCTAAGTCTTTTGTTTGCTTCATATATGACATCCAGGGTTTTAATTGTAGTGGGAGAATAGGGGAAAACACATCTACTTTGTTTTCTTAGAAGCAGCTTTCTGATCTTTCTAAAGAAAGCAGGCAGTTTGGGTAATTTTCTAAGACACCAAGCTTCCTACAAAGCTGAAGAAACTGTCTGACAAATTCTATAAAGCAACACCTTGACTCATGGGCACTGGAACTCTTAATGCCTTGTCTTATTATTAACAGCATCTGTGTGCTTCTCCAGTTCATCTTTGTTCCCTGGCCTCATGCCTCAGGACTCAACATAGTGTAATGGAACAAAATATGTTCAAACTTTAATCATGATAACTACTAATATTAATTGCATATTAATTAGTAGAAATAGTTTTGAACTTATACAATTATGCTCATTTTGATAAATGAGTAATGTGAGGTTTAGAGAGGTTAAGTAAAGGAAACCAGCCAGAGAGAGAGAGAGAGAGTAAGGGGCCTGCTAAAGCCCCTGGAGGGCAGAGGGTTAAAGTCAGGTTGGCCCAGATCCCTGCTGTTACTCTTCACTCTCTGCCATTCTTAGACAGCTATGCTCAAGCCAGCCAGCTGCATCATGGGGACAGAGACTGAGGCCACATATTATTGCTTCAAAAGAGGAGAATGGGGTCTGAGAATGGAACTTGTAGTTGGAGACTCTACTGCCAGCAAAGGAAATCATATAGCAGGCAAAGGGGCTGAAAGGTGAATGTCTAACGGAGAGGTGATTACAAATTAACAGTGCAGGCCCTGGAACCAGAGTTCCTGCATTCAAATCCCAGCTGGGCCACTTAACTTGCTTCCTGATGTTGGGAAAATTACTTGATGATTCCGTGACTCAATTTCCTTATCAGTAAAATGGGGACAACAATAATACCTACATCATAAGGCAGTTGTGAGGATCACTGAGAATAGGCCTAGCACCTAGGGAGCACTCAGCAGAGGCTGGCTAGATATTACAGGGGAGAATATTAAAGGATGAAAAAGACACAGCTTTGTAAACAAGTGCACTCAGTCAGGTAAGGGGACAGTGTATTGGGGATCAGAGGGACGATGAATAGCTCAGCCTGAATGTGGGGAGTGGAACTGGAGACTCCTCTTTAGAGGGGACACTTTGCCTGAACCTTACTGGGGTACAGGAATTAGCCAGGAAGCAGAAGTCTTCTAGGCAGAGGACATGCTGGTGTGGAGTCTCAGAGGCTGGAGAGCCTTAGTCTTGGGCCTAGGATAGGCATCTTGGGGGAGGAGAGGAGAGAGGTATGAAGAGAAAAGCTCCACTGTTTGACAAGGAGACTCACTGAGCAGGAGAGACCTGGTCTATTCAGCTTCTTGGCCTTAGTCACTGCGTACCCTTCCAGCAGCAGAGACCCTGCCCCTGAGAGAGAATGCAGATTTCTCTGGGCAGGAGTTTTTCCCAGTCCCTGGACTTCCAGCCAGCTGGAAATCTCATTTCCACAAGCTTTTTTTCCACTGTTAATAAAAGATGCACCAGGTGACACCTGAGTGAGAATGAGGTTCTGTGAGTGTGACAGGTGGCTGTTCAGCCTCCTGAGAGGAGAAAGAACCCAGCCTGGAGGGAGAGGGGAGAAGGGACTCAGAGAAAGGAGGCTGGGAAGAAGTCACTACTGCCTAAGTTGAACGTATGGTCGGTAGCTAAGAGTCACACAGGTCTATTTTCATTTCTAAATTTTTTTTCCCCAGTACCAAGGATCGAACATAGGATCTTGTGCTTCTGAGGCAGGTATGGTGCCACAGAGCTAAGTCCCCAGACCTAAATTTTGTTTTCATTATTTATTGGTACATTATTGGCATACAATAGTTACATTCATCATTAGAATCTAGTACCTTTACATGATGTATCTTGGTTCTAAATTGTTTTTAATTGTTTCTCTAAAAAATAAAAATGTATATACAGTACTTATAATACAGTACTTATAATGTCTTGATAATTAAATACATTGTAGAATGGCTAAATCAAGCTAATTTACATATGCATTACCTCACTTAGCATTTCTTTTGAGAACTTTTTATATTTTCTTCAGTAATTTTCAGGACCACAATATACTGCCATTGATACTGTCACCATGCTGTACCTAATCTAAATATATTTAAATTTAAAAGTTCAGTTTCTTAGTCACACTAAGTGCGTTTCCTCTCACTTCATAGGAGTCCGTGCAACAATCTGCAGGGCCATAGAGGGAGCGGAGTTTGTGAGAATGCTTGGCAGGGTCTGTACTGCTTGCTGAGTTCACACCCTGGCTGGCCCACTTAATTTGCTGCGTGACCTTGGGAAAACTACTTGATGCTTCTGTGACTCTAGGTTAGAATCTTTGCCATGTCTCTTAGGTAAACGGTGTCAAAACATGACGGCTGAACTGTGACCCTTAAAAGGGTGAAGAGTCGACCTGAGCATGAACAAGCCAAGGAAAATGGGTTTCACATAGAGGAAAGGGGACGGTGAGGTCACCCCTAAGGCGGTGGCAGCAAAACAGCAGGGATTTAGGGGAAATGTAATCTTGGGTGGGAATTTTCTAGTAGAAAACCAGAAGTAATAACTGTGACTTCTGTTCTTTTCTCAAAACTGCAGCAGTGACTCAGGAGTCATAAAGAGATTGATGTACCAGCCTTTCATATGGAAACCAGAGAAGTGGAAGAGTTGAACAGAGAAGTCAAGTGACATGAGTAGGAAGCCCACTCTCATTTCAAGAGCTGTACTCATGGAGCTCTGTCTCCAGTGTGGTCTTGGGTTGGAGATGAGCAAGTAGCAAAGACTAAACTTCTTTCACCGCAAGTAAGAGTGAGCTACAGATGTAGAGATTCAAGGTGCTTATATAACACAAGAGAGAGTCAGTCTTATTGAGAAAAGATGTCATAGGTGACTTCCCTGGAGAAGGTGTATTCTAGGTTATGACGGAGGCACAGAACTACCAGGTGACACAGGGCACTGGACAGAAGGATGTCAGGTAACGGGAGGGTTGGACACCGGTCTTCTAGCCTCCTCTCTCTCTTTTGCTTGGTACTGACAAATCTCAAGGCCCTCTGGGTCCCAAAGTGCATCCCACTTCCTTGCTGTGGTTTCACTGCAGAGGATGAGAGGATGAATTTCTCTTCTTATCAAGTACCCTTGGGGCAAAGAGAAGGAAGAGGCTCCCTTTCCCAACAGAAGGAGCTGAACCTTGTAGCCACAGAGAAATCTCATTGGCTGATATCCAGCTCACCTGAGCTCAGTCAGCTTCTTTGCCATGGGCCAGGGCTTGTTCCGCATGGTGGCAATGAGCTTCTTTTTTTCTTCCACCTGCTCTAGGATCTGGGCCTGCTCCTCCTCAGACAGAGACTCCCCTCCAGAGGTACCAGAGGCCAAGGATGATGACCTGGGGCAGAGCCAGCACAAAGTCGGAGGGGAGATGGAAGGGAGGCGGGGGTACTCATCTGGTCTGGTGCATGGAGGAACCCATGGTCAACATGGAGAGGCGCGCCCTCCAACACTCGTGTGGATGACTGTGCCTGCCCCTACTCAGAAGCTGCCAGTGACAACTCTGCCTGTCAGAGGAGAACACAACCTTCTTCTAGAGCCCCATGTACCCAGGGCTGTCCCCCAAACTTGATTTCTTTAACTTCTCCCCAACACACAGCCTAGCACACTGCTTGCTGCCCAGTAGAGGCCAAATGAGAGCTACTTGTAATTTAACATTTTCTAGTGACAACATTAAAATGGTAAAAGAAATGGATAAAATTAATATTAATGATACATTTCATTTAATCCAATACAGTTATTTCAACATGTAATCCATATAAAATTATTGAGTTATTTTATAGTCTTGTGTTAATTTTAAAAATCTGTTATTCACTTTGTACCCACGTTGCATGTCTATTCAGACATTAAATTACCATTGGACATGTTTGACCTGTATTTAGATTTCACAAAATTATAGCTGAAAAAGTAGAGTCACATATTCAAGTTACTTTAGACATATTTAAAAGTTTCCCAATAATTGAGAGCTTAATCCACTTTTTTTCCCTTGATACCAGGAATCAAACTCAGGGCCTTGCACTTGCCAGGCAGGTACTGTGCCACTGTGCTACATCCCTGGCCCTTCTCAATAACTGAATCAAGTGGCGAAATATCATTTAAAAAAAATTTGTATCCTTACTGACAAAGCTAACTGATCTTTTCGTAGAAAAAATATTTTGGATTCAAAGACAAATCCAATCAGTTTCAAAATTACATCTGTTAAAAAAAATCTGTTAAATTAAATAAATTCACTTACTCTTGTGCCAACTCAGTGATACTAACATCAAATTAAAATTATATTAAATTAAATTGGGAATTCACTCCCTTAGTGACACTGGCCACGTTTCAAGTGCTTGACAGCCACATGCGAGTCGTGGCCATCTTATCGGATAGCAAATCCATAGATAGCTTCCAGCAAAAAATCCCCAAGGCAGGGTCTTCCCTATCTCCCAGATATGTGCCTAATTCCCCCAAGATCCAAGTTATCGTGTGTGCTCTGCACAGTCTCACTGATAAAAACAATGATTCTCAGCTGAGCTAGACAGCAGCAGATGGGGCAGGGGGAAAGGGCAGAGAAGGTTATTCCAGGGCAGCCTTAGAAAACTTCATAAAAGGAAGAATCACTATGTAGGTGTCAGTGACAGCAAGTTTTGAAAACCAGTTTGAAGCAACCTCTGTGAGTTTTATCCTGTGATTAATCCCTGAAGAGCAGACAGGAAGTCTCAACATGCTCTTGTACGTTGGAAGGCGTGTAACACAGGGAATCATGTACTCACTTTAAGAGCTGTCATTTGGGCTTTGCCAAGGAGTTGGGGGTAGGCATTCAGCCTATTTGGATTCTACCTTCAAGCACTTACTGAAATGCTTGCCTTCTCTGTGGAGGAAGCCTGATGCCCCAGCCCCCTGCAGTGTAGCCCTCCAGCACATCCTGTTTTGTGTACTCACTGCTTTCTGCCTTGTCTTATCATCTTCCCTGCTAGACCATCAGCATCTGGGGAACCATGGCTGAGTCTTTATCATCCTTCTCTGCCCTGCCATGGTATTCAGCTCAAAGTGGCCCACATGAGTCCTGTCTGCATCCTTTACTTTGCACACCACTTAGGATGAACAAGGCACCCAGTGCACCCAATGCATTCAACTTCTAAGTTGTTAAGGCCACATGCATTCTTTAACCCCTTAGCCCAACCTGGCTGAGGATAGCTGGCATGGGTGACCCTGTTAGAGGATCTCCTTTCCCTCTCTGTGAAGGTAGAGAAGAACAGTGGAACATCTAACTAAGGGCATGAGCAAAGTCACCAAGTGAACTTCATGGGACTTGAGATCTTGTCCCACACGACTGCCACACACCTTTCCACTCAGAGCCTCCCTTGCTGATGGCTGCAGACAGTGAGTGGGGAGTGGCTATGCCATTCATAATGCCTGTGATCTCTAAGCTGGCTCTGCCTGGATGCCAAGAGTTGGGCAGTGGCAAAGATGGGGCAGATGAAAATAGCAGAAGAGCAGATGCTGCTTCTGACAGAGTAAGAAGGAGGGGAAAAAGAGAGGGAAAGTGCCCCAGAATCTGAGTCACTCCACACCTGGGCTTTTTCAGCTGCTTCCACTTCTCCTCCTTCCTCAGAAGCTCCTTGTCCTTCTTTGGGGGTGCTCTTTGCTCCTTGAAGGAAGCTCTCCCATCTCTCTTCCTCCTCGACCCTCCAGTCTTCATGGCTGGGCTCTGCTCCTGTCCTCTCAGCGCCTCACAGCGGGTCCTGCGTTCTGTCTGCTCCCTCCTGGGGGACCCAGGCCTTGGGCTGCCTCTGACCCACTCTTTTTGCTTCTGGCTGGGCTGGGCTCCACGCATGCCCACCAGACCTTCAACTTTGGGAGCCCGCTTTCTTGAGGGTCTCCTTCCTGACTTGTTGTTACCTGTGGGGGCAAGAAATGGATAGCACTGACCCCTCTGGCTTCAGCCCCAGGGAAGTGCCCTCAGCTGAGAAACTGAAGTCCAAGATGTCCCCTGGGGTTTTCAGGTTTGTCAGAGCTCAGAATATGACACTCAAAATGTGATACAGGAGGATCCAGAGCATTTTACAGGGGAGAAAATGAAGACAACTACAGAAGCTGAAAGTTACTCCCTGACCTTCTCCTTCCCTATTCCCCTGAATAAAGACATGTGATAAGTGCCCTACTCTATACTCAGAGGGAGACATATCACACAGACAGGCCAAGAAGAACCTGAACAGGTGGACCTTGCTAAGGACCTCTAGTCAATTGCCATTAGATCACACCCTCCTGTCCTACTTTGCCAAAAAAAAAAAAAAAAATTAAATAAAGAAAGAAAAAATAAAAGTTTTCCTTGGGTCTTTAGGTCCTCTCTTCTCCCCCCCCCCCTCCTCCTTCTGCTTCTTCTTTTTTTTTTTTTTTTTGGACCAAGGATCAAACTCAGGACCTTGCTCTTATGAAGCAGATGAAGTGCTGCTGAGCTAAATCCCCAGCCGGTCCTGACTTCTGAAAGCTCCCATATCACATGAAATCTATGTTCAATGATTCTGTATGCTTTTCTCTTGGTAATCTGTCTTTTGCTATCGAGGCCTTGGCCATGAGACTGTTGGGTGAGGAAAGAAATCTTCCCTACAGCAACAAAGGCCACCTACGTGGGAAGCCTCTGGACTAGGATGAGAATTATCCTCCTCCTTTGACCTGCTGACTCTTTCATGCTCTGGCCTTAACCTCAGATAGATGTCAATGACACCAAATATGCATAATACAAGGTTAATCTGCAAAAATTGATTGCTTTCCTATACCCAGCAATAAACAATTGGAAATTGAAATTAAAACCACCACACCATTTACATTGGTATCAAACAATGAAAACAAGTAGGTATAAATTTAACAAAATAGGAGATATAGGAGGAAAATCACAAAATTCTGTTGAAAGATATCAAAGATCTAAATGAATGAAACCAGGCATGGTGGCACATGCCTATAACCCCTGCACTCAACTCAGAAGGCTGAGGTGGGAGGATTAGTGAGTTTAAAGCCAGCCAGGACTAGATAATCAGTTCAAGGCCAGCCTGAACTACATAGTGAGAACTTGTGTCAAAAAATCCAGATGAATGGAGGCACAGTCTATGCTCACAGATAGGAAATATTAGTAAGATGTCAATTCTTCCCAACTTTATAGATTAATGCAAACCCAAGCAAAATCCCAGCAAGTTATTTTGTGTATGTTGGTAAGTGATTCTGAAGCTTATATGGAAAGACAAGAGACCCAGGAGATCAGACACATGCTGACAAGTATGTGGAACAAGAACTCCCATTCATTGCTAGTGTGAATGAAAATGGTACACCAACTTTGGAAGTCAGTATGAGAATTTCTTACCAAGATAAACAGAGGTTTACCATATAATTCAGCAACTGATTCTTATGTGTTTACCTCAAGGAGTTGAGAACTAGTGTCCACACAAAAAGCTGAACACAAACATACATGATTTCGTCCAATTGACAAAACTCAAAGGGAGCTAAGATATCCTAAAATAGGTGAATGCATACATGAAAAGTGCCTTCATTACACAGTGATAAAAATAAAAAGAACTTTCAAGTTATGAAAAGATGGGGCAGGTTGAAAGGGTTGGATGCCTATTCCTAAGTGAGAGTAGGCAGACTGAAAAGGTTACATATCATACAAATGCAATTAAACAGCATCCTGGAAGAGACAAAGCTTTAGAAATCATAAAATAATCAGTAGTTGCCAGGAGTTCAGTGGAAAGAGAAGGTTGAAGAGGTGAACCATATGGCATTTTGGGAACATACTATTCTGTATGATACTGTGATGGTCAGTATATGACATTATATACTTGTCAAAATCCATAGAATATGCAATAAAAGAGTGGACCTTAATGTAAACTCTGGATTTTGTTAAATAATATATTATATAATATGTAATCATATACCGTAATAATAATATTGGTTCATCAGTTGGGACAAATACACCATTCCAAAGTGAGATGCTAATAGGAGAAACGTTAGAGGAAGAGGAGAATAAAGGTCGTTTGTGGAAACTATTGGTTGCAAACTTTTTATGTAAACCTAAAACTGCTCTAAAAATTAAACCTGTTTTAAAAATATGAAATTATTAATCAGTGAGCCACCTAGAGAGAATGCTCAAGTTTTTTTTTAAATTAAAGGAGCTCATTTTATTGGCTTATAAAATAAAAATAAGTGCTCATATAATTTAAATATTCCAAAAATTTCCAAGAAATTAGATGAAAATTCGGCAAATAAATAATAAATGGCCAGGTATGGTGGCACACACCTGTAATCCCAGCACTCAGGAGGCTGAGGAAGAAGGATTGCAATGAGTTTGAGGCCAGCCTGGGCTACATATTTAGTTCAAGGACAGCCTGAATTACATAGCAAGACCCTATCTCAAAAAAAAAAAAAAAAAAAAAAAAAAGATTTAAAAAACTACGAGAATTAATAAAGCCAACTATCTTTGGTTTGGTTTATTTATCAGCATTGATTATAATTCAAGCTTACATTTTTAAGCTACATGGGTATGCTGTTTCTAGACTCACATAGATTCATTGATTAAATATGTAAATATTACTTCTATTTAATATTCAGGATTATGAAATACCTCAACTTGTGCTTGAATAAGTAAATTCATTAATCTGAGCATATTTCAACAATAATTATGTTTTATAATATGCAAGCTGGGATATTTCCAAGATCTTTATCCTAAATCCTGGGGCTGATATTAAATTTAGTTAATAGCTATTCATTGGATGCTGTATTAGTCAGCTTCGTGGAACTATAACAAAATACCTGAGATAATAAACTTAGAAAATATGTACCTTGTCTCATGGTTTTGCAAGTTCTTGCCCAAGACTGGATAGACCCATTGCTTAGTGCCTCTGATGGGAGTGCTGGATGGCAATAGTAGGGAGTGCACAGCAGGGCAAACCACTCACTTCACAAGCTAGGAAAGAGGAGTACAGGGAAGCTCCTGAGTCCATAACTCCCCTCAGCAGCATATTCCCAATGGTCCAAGGACTCCCACAAGACTCCGCCCCCTGAAGGTTCTACCACCTCCAAATAGCATCACCTGGGGACTGAGCTTTTCATGTACAGATCTTTGAGGGACACTCAATAAACAAACTGTTGCAGATGCCTAGATTATTTCTGAGAGAATTCTGAAACATTGATTACTAAGCATAATTTTAAACCATTTATGTACTTTCACTTCAATTTTTATATGCTACAGAGAAGTTACATCTTTTGAGTATGTTAATAAATGTTCTCATTTTTGAACGAGTGTGTTCATATAATTTTGAAAAGTTGCATATGTTTGTATAAAACCATACAATGTATAGTCATATGCTCTGCCAGTCTAAAATGCTAATATGTAATAGTTAACAATGATCTGTCTTGTGAAATGGGAGTTTATTCTGTAAATAGATATTCTTTTGGTTAAGAGTTATAATCAAATGAAACTACTATAATCAATCTTGATGAAGTACTTATGTGCAGAGTTAGGAACTGTGTTTTTGTTAAGGGAAAAAGAATATTTGTGTACTAAATTGAAACGATTGGGCTGTTCCAGAGCAGGGAAGATGCACATGAAGAACAAAATCTGAGGGGCCAGGGATTTACTCAGTGGTTCCGCTGCCTGCCTTGCAAGTGCAAGGACCCGAGTTCATTCTCCGGTACCAACCAACCAACAAACAAAAACAAAACCTGAAAGGAAAATAGGTTTCTCAGAAAAGGAATGGTGTACGTGTGTGTGTGTGTGTGTGTGTGTGTGTGTGGTACTGGGGATTGAATCCAGGGCTTTTGCAAGGAATGGTGTACGTGTGTGTGTGTGTGTGTGTGTGTGTGTGTGTGTGTGGTACTGGGGATTGAATCCAGGGCTTTTGCACTGAGCTACATCTCCAGCCCTTTTTATTTGAGACAGAATCTCACTAAATTGCTAAACTGATCAGGGTGGGCTGGAAATTACAACCTTGCCTTAGCTTCCCAGAATACTGAGATTACAGGCATGCACTACTATACCTGGGTCAGAAAGGGAATTTGGTTTTAGACTATAGACATGCAAATAATGAGCCTGAAAAGCTATAAAATATGTAAAAATCTTAGCAAAGTTTGTTGTTTCAATAGGTTTGTTCATATACACACACACACAGTTTTATTGTTCTTGATTTTACCTATAATAAAATATTTCTTCAAACATAATCTACCCATATAGCAAAGACTTTGTGTTTTCTCACAATAATTTTGTGTATTTTATGTTGGCTTTATTGTGACCTTGATTTTTTAATCAAATATCACTTATGAAAAAGCTAAGGATCTTTTAAGTAATCATGTTATCTTCTGTGCATGTTTTAAAATATTTGATTTCCATTTTCGGATGAGTAGCCAAATATAAATTCTGAGTTTAAATCTCATAAACAAGTTTTAGAGGTTGTTAGTTGGTTGGTTTGTTGGTTGGCTGCTTGGTTGATTTGATTCTAAGATTGACCCCTAAGTGTAAAATAAAGTTAAATGAATTACAGAATATCTTTTTGTGTAAAACTACCTTTGAAATTTTTCAGAGGGCCCCTGAAAAGTAATAGACTTGTTTTTTCACCTTATAGAGGGAGAAATACCAGAAAGAATTAGCGTCGTTTGATTGGTCACAGATAAAGAGTTTTATGGGGAAAAACTTTTTCTTCAAAAAGAAGAGGTGTTTGGCTTTTCTAGATTAAACTTCTTTAAGTAAAATGATTAAATGTTTCAGCAATTGTAGGAACAAGAAGTTCCTACAGATCTGATAATGCTGTCCCTGTTTATGGCGTGTTTCCACTTATCAGAGTCCTGGTGGGGATTTGCACAATGTTAGACAACACCATAATTATGTCATAATTCAGTTATCATTTGAAATGTTAATTTTTATACAATCTCTCTTATTTAAATTGAATTTAGCATCTTTGAGGCCACTGCTTTCAAGTGGTGATGCACATTAGACTTACACATAATTTTATTAAAATACAGATTCTCACAATCTACTCCAAACTTACTACTGTATCTCTTTACTTGACATTCTTCATATATTAATATATTTATCTTATATGCTTTGTATATTTTTGGTACATGTATTATGTCTTAAAATAGTGTTACCTAAGATAATTTTACCTTTAAGATTTATGAGAATTATATGCTTAAGAATTTTTTCCTCTGTGAAAATTATAGCTATCCATTTTTGTAAATCGGGTATAATGCTCATTGTCCATGAGGACATGCTTAATCTTCTTCATAGAGATTTTGCCCAAAGCTTTTAGAATGCCTTATTATGTTTGTTGTATTTACTTCAGAAATATCCAAATTTCCTTGTCAGTTTCATGGTTTCTTTGAAATGTTTTACTTTGGAAAGTTTTTAGCAGTTAGTTAACCACAAATATTTGAAGTCTCTGTAAACTTACAGATTGTTTTATCCCTAATGTTTTACTTGAAACATCAGCTCTAGGGCAGAATTTTGTCTTCTACAAAGGACTATCTCAGAATCCCAACTGAAAGGACCCTATCAGGTTCTATTAACAGCCAGCACAGTGGTGAAACTCCTAAGAGAGTTGACTGTTGGACAGCTTGTGCCCAAGACCTATGGATTAAGACCACAGATTGTTTTTCTATAATCTGTATTCTTCTGATTTCTATTATTTTGCTAACATTTTATGCTTTCAATGGTTTAAGGCTATTTTTAACTGTCTCTATTTTCAGTATTGCTGTTTATATCTTTGGTTACTTCTTGGTATGAGCCTAATACCTAGCTATAATTTAACCATAAATTGCTAACATGCACATATTCCTTTGCGAGCTACCCAGTTTCCTTTGGTGCTCATTTTTCATAAATTATTTGGTTTTACTGGGTAACTAAAGTTAACCACTGAGTTTCTTTTCTGATGGCAACTCTCTAGGTGGATGAGGTGATGAGAAATCACACTCCTCATGTCCTTGGAAAGGCCTGCCTACTCCTAAACAATATGTGGGACATTAAAGTACTTTTTTTTTTTTTTTTTTGCTTTAGACCTATTCAATAATCCTAACAATACAAAATTCACTCCCTGACACCAAACTACTCATATTCTTGAAGAATAGTGCCAAAAGATTACAGCATTGTTTGACAATTCACAGAGTATTTTTGGCCAAATGCTAGTATGGGATCTGGTACAATACCTGCAAAGTTGACTGGAAACTTTACCTTGACAAACTAATACTACTATCAGGATTATTGATGTCACCCACTGATTTGTCCTCTATGAAAAAGAGATCCACTGATAGTTTCAGTGAAGGAAAAAAGGGCTCAATTTAAGAACAGAAACCTTAACTACTTTAGAGGAATTCTGGATTTCTTTCTTTTCTCAAGTACCTTCATGTCATACTTCACAAGAGGCCTGGATAGTAGAATGAATCTTAAAGGCTGTGGAGAGACTAGTATGTGACTCAGACAGTGCCACTACTATAGTTTGGGTAACTGTCCCCCAAAGGCCACATGTTAAAGGCTTGGTCCCCAGCCTGTGGCACTAACAGACAGTGGTAGAACCTTTAAGAAGTAAGGCCTACTGGGAGGCTTTTGGGTCATAGAAGGCCTTTGAAGAGGATAATGGATCTCTAGCTCCCTCCCCTCTCTTACTTCCTGGCCCAAGGTGAGTGATGTTGTTCTGCCATGTGCTTCTTCCAGCATAGTAGCCTTTGCTTGGGCTTAAAAGCATCACAGCCAGATGGTCATGGATGGGAACATCTAAAACTGAGCAAAAATATTGTATTTCTCTGTTTAAATTGATTATCTCTGGTATTTGTTATAGTAACATGAACCTAATAGGCCTGCCTTAGGTCAAATTTCCTGTTCTCAGTAAATTCTGATTCTACCTTCTCCTCTCTGAAATGCTGCAAAGCTTTGCCTGCTACAAGCAATAAATCTGCTTTGTCTTAACAGCAGGTCATGTGGTGATAGTTATGGAATCAGCATTGGGCGATAACTTAGATAAGTGAATTCTGTTTTTAAAAGGAATAAATGGTGCACTAAAGAAAAAAGACTGGAAATACAGAGTGCTAAATTATGGTTGCGATTACTAGAAATGCTTCACAAAGAATTGATGTTTATGAAGGAATTTAACAAGAAGGGAAAAAAAGACTTAATTACTTACATATGCACAAGAGTTCGCAAAGAAGCAACTAAACACAGTGGTTAGAATTTGGTGTTTAGGGGCAACCTACTTTCTAGTCCCCTCTGTCTCTCTTAGACAGCTTGCTTTCTCAATAGCTTTTTCCTACTCTTAACCTCCATTGTTCCTAGAATTTATTCTTCAATTTTATAGAACATGAACTCAAGTTTCAGATACCTAGAAGGTTTGGGAGTTACATCTCTTCCCCCTATATCATTTTGGAGGTCTTCCACCAAGATTATTGGACAGAGATCTTCTAAAATGGGCAGTGTCACATCTGTGGGCTGCTCTGAGAAGTTTACATAAGGAGGAGCCACGACCAGCAAGAGAAACATTTACTATGATCTCAAACAAACAGTGTGGCTGGAGCCAGGGCCCCAGCACCATGCCAAGGTGACCTCAACCCAGAGCCCAAGAATGGAAGAATCAACACCTCCTTCTCCCAAATGATTCCTTCAATGTAATGAAGAAAAAGCTCGAATCTTTAGGCCATTTATTTCCTTTTATTATTTCTTGACTGATTTTTTTCCCCACCCTGTACTTACTACTGGAGACTTTTCAAAATTTTTTAACATTGATGGTCATATCTTAGTACTTAATTCAAAAAAACCTAGATTTCCTTTCTTATATATTGTGTTGACAAAGAAAAAATTCAGGAGTGAAATAAATTTTTCCCAGGAAATTTTAGAGATACTTATCAATGTCTATAATTCATACTCGTCAGATGAGGTTTAGAAGCAAACATAATTTTCCCAGTCTGTAATCAAAAGATTACAGATATATTTATTTCTAATTAAACTGGCAAATGCTTGAACCATGAAAATAGAGATACTTCATTAGGCTAAGCTTTATTGGTCTGATTAATAGGTTTTTTTGATTTTAAAGTTCTTACCAAAGCAATTTTTATCCCCTTAAAAAATAAATACTGAGCCAGGCGTGGTGGTGCATGCCTGCAATCCCAGCACTTGGGAGGCTGAGGGAGGAGGATCGCTGTGAGTTTGAGACCAGCCTGGGCTACATAGTGAGTTCCAGGTCAGTTTCAACTACATAATGAAACCCTGTCTCAAAAAAAAAAAAAAAAATCCTGAGTTTAATTACAGGTTAAAGCACTCTCTGTTACCAAAGCAACTTTGGAGTTCCATGTAATCAGAATCAGATAAAATGTATGTTGTGTAACCAATGTTAAGGGTGCTATTTATAGCCATAAACACACACACACACACACACACACACACACTCACACACAAAAAATCTGGGGCTTACACACTGTCTTAAAGGGAAACAAAGTATGGAGAAGAAACATGACAAAGGAAAGGGGGTTTCTGAGTGCAGCAAGTTACGGATGGTGACTAGGAAATGCATGGTTAAACAAAGGTTGTTTAGTAAAGTTTATTGTGCAAGTAAGAGTATTCTCAGGTGCTATATAGCTCAGTTTTTCAGTTTCTGGGAAAACATACCTGACATAAGCAACCTAAAGGAGAGGAGGTTATTTTGGCTCATGATTTCAGAAGTTTCAGTCTGGTCAGCTGGCTCCAAGGCAGAAAGAGCATGGCGGAGGAAAGCTGCTTAACCCATGGCAGCTAGAAGGGAGAGAGAGAGGGAGAGGGGAAGAGGGAGGGGAGAGGGAGGGGCAAAGAGGGGAAGCAGCCAGAGATAGGTATATACCTTGTGATCCACTTCCCCCAACCAAGCCCCACTTCCTAACAGCACATTCAGCTCTGAGCTCATCAAGTGATTAATCCACTGATGAGGTTAGTATCCTCCATACATATGAAACTTTGGGGGATACTTTATTTTAAAATTGCATTTATTTTTTAATTAAATATTTTTATTAGTACATGTCTATGGTACATAATGATTACATTCATCACAAGGAGTTGGTACATGTATACAACACCTCTTAATTCTGGGGACACTTTATATTTCAATCATAACAGGTGCTAACCAGGTGTAGTGGCACACTTCTGCAATCCCAGCATTCAGGAGCCTCAGGCAGGAGGATTACTGCCAGTTCAACTCTAGCCTAGGCTACATAGTGAGACCCTATCCCAAACAACAACAACAACAACAACAACAACAAAAATAAAGAAGAATAATCTCCAAAGTAGTTCTGTGTCTTGTAAAAGATAGAGAGACATCTTTACTGATGGCAATTTATGTCCTGATTTTAAATTGAAAAAAGTGGACAGAGAGCTACAGGGATCCTCTTTTTTTTTTCTGGTATTGGCGCTTGAACTCAGAACCTTGTGCTTGCTAGGCAGGTGGTGGCACCAGTGAGTGAAATCCCCTGCCCTGATCCCCTCTTGTTTTTGTAGATGTGTTCCAAGAACTCCAGGGGATGCAGTACTGACCCATGCATGTGCTGTTTCTTCCTGTATCCCCTGCAGCACTGCCACACGACACTACAGTGAATCTTTCCTTCAAATCTATGCTGCAGTGCCTCTTTTGCATCACTACTCTTGTGTTTTGGAGCCACTACTTCCCACAATAAGGATTACCTGAACACAGCTCTTGGAGAGGGGAAGGAGCGAGATGATGTGACCCTTCCTCCCCAGGAGCACCTCAGCACTAGGCCAGGATTTTAGAGGAGGCAGAGAAGCAGAGATCAAGGCGAGGAGGGGTCTAGAAGATGATTCATAAAAACCCACTCCATATTTCATGAGGGGACTGGATAAGAAAGTAAGTACGTTTATATCTTCTTCTGTTCTCTGTGTATGTTCTCAACCAGCTAATGAAATAGTTTCATCTTGGTCATGAACTACACCAAGCATTCTTTCAAGCACTGTACACATAAGTTGGAGGTTTGCAAATGTTTTTCTAAGCTGTACTTTCTATTGTAATCTGATTTTCAACTGAAAGAAATTCATGGGGAATGTGGAAAATGAGCCAGAATTTGCCCTTAGTCTCCCTGAACCTCGTCTACCCGGAAAACAGGCTGCTTCTTCTTTCTTTAACAGCTTTCATTGGATGCCATTTAATGCATCATCTAGGAGCTTGTAAGGCAGCTGTCTTGCTATGAAGACTTCAGAGCTCAGCAGGTGCTCCCGTGAACATCACGGGCCCATGTTTATGTACCTGACCGTGGCCAGAGATTTCAGGCAGCAAAAAGCAGGCTGAGAGGCTGCAGGAGCCAGTGGGTCTAGCTTCCAATTCTGTAATCTTAATAATTCAGTGCTTTTACTAAACACAATTCTTACCTTACCCATCCTTACCAAGAGAGTGGTAGATTGCAATTAAGTTGAGAAAAAATTTTGTATTCTCAGACCTTATTTTTCTTTATGAAGTGTAAGTTAAGCCAAAAGAATAAGCCCTATTCAATTACGTATCATCTCCCCTCAAAGGCAACTCCAGAGGAGATTTGAAGTGGAAATCCTTATGTAATTGGGTTTCAGTTAATGTAGTGGATTCCCAATATTTAACTTCACTACATCCATTGACCATTTGGGTCTCTAGGTAGAAATTCTGACCTCTTTCATCTTTTCTATGGGAGGTGAAAATGCCAGTCATAGGAAAGAGGATATAATTTAGGAGTAAACAACATGTAGTTCAGGCAAAATAACCCATTTCAGCCTTAGTCAAGGGATATTCGCCTACAGGTAACTCCCTCAAGTCCCAGCCCCATCTACTGGGGTGGAGTGAAGCCAGGTTACAGGGAGAAGGGGTGTCAACGGGAGGGTAACATGACAGGGCTGGAGAGGAATACGTCCTGTCTCACATACAGCAGGAGCATCCTGCAGGTAACTGTCACCAGAGGGCCAGCTGACCTCACCACTCCTGAGTAAGGTCTCCTAGGGGCCATACTGGCTCACAGCATGCTTCCTCACACTTGCTCCTGGGCCTTTGGAGAGAGCTGAGAACGATGAAGAAGACAGGAGAGCTGAGGAGGAGGGACACTGGAGATGGGCAGCAGGAGGTTGTGGAAAGGTGTGCTGAGACCCCAAGAGTGCATCCCAGGCCCCGCCCTCCCACCCATCTCCTCTGGACCTCTTGCTCCTAGCTCTCTCCTTTCTGCACAGCTGCCCCACTGAGGTCTCAGGCCCTGACAACTGGGAAGCAGTGAGAGCAGAAGGCCTGGGTGGAGCAGGTGGGTTGTGGGACAGCTTCTCTACACAAGGAAAGTTATGGGGGTGGCTAAGTTGAGAGGAGAGGACTCTTCCAACCCTCCAGAAGTCCACTGTTCCCCAAGACTCTACTTCCTCACCGAGAAGTGAAGCCCAGCCTTGCCCAGGTCAGGAGAAATGTATGACAACTCTGATGCTACGACGTGCAGCATCAGGTGCTCCCTGCCCTCTCCTCATCATGGTGGGAGAGGGTGCCTCTCTCCTGTGGCTTCCTAGGGCTCTCCAGCTTCTCCTGGAGCTGACTCCTTCTCCACAGGCCCACGGAAGAGCTGTGATCATACTCTTCATGGGAAGATATCTGAGCATCCACTCCCAGTGGACTCTCAGGAAGTCCAGGTGGCTGGGGTGTGAGTTCTGGCTGTACCACCCATCTACTGCCTGCAGGACATTGCCCTTTCCCCTGGCTGGTGAATGCTCATAGAATCTCAATCCTTGGCTCAATGCGTCTCTAACTCTGGAGTGTTCCCTGACACCCAGAGCCCCAAGGCTGAGCAGCAGGACCTCTCTGTGAGACACTCTGTCATTTCCCCAGTTAAACTGCCTGCCTCCATGGGTTGAGAGGAGGGGGCTCAGATGCAGTATGCAATGAGAGGAAGTGGGGGAGAGGAAAAGGAGAAAATGGGATGGTCAGCTGGACTACTGGGTATGGAGGTGAGGGGGGCCCAGTACACTCCCCAGGAAGCCACCACTTCTCTCACCTGTTTGAGGAGAGCTGCTCCAGGCATGCCCTCTTGCTCCATCGTGTGCTGCAAGGACAGGAACGGGGGAAGCAGCTGCCTTCTCCTCCCAGTAGCACCCCCATTTCTCAGTTGGTTTACAGAATTTGGCTCCAGTTATTTTACTCAACAAGCTCCAAGTCCCTAGCCCTTGACATTTCTCTGACACCTTGGAAAGGCCATGAGGTCATAACACCACCCCCAACATACACACATGCACCATCCCAGACACGGTAGATAGAACTGTAAAGAGGATTGCTAAGGAGAGGCAACTATAACCAAAAGAGGAGGCTGAGACCCTGACAGGTTCTGAGGACCCACAGGACCACAGGACCATGGTAACCTCCAGTTTACATACATGTCAACGTGGGCTCCATGCATGGTTTTGGCACAGGTCATCTCAGTGCTTCCAATACCCCATGGGGTAGTGAAGAGCACCTTCATGTCATAGATGACCACCTTCATGCCGTGGAGGTAAGGAGAGGTGCAGTAACCACACTGAGGTCACCTAGCATGGGCCTAGACTCAAACACAGGTCCTTCCCCTGCCTCTCAAGACTACTTCCCAACCTACCTCTGCCCAGAAAGATAGTGGGTAGGGCCCAAGAGGATGAGGACTCACCTTTTTCCTCCATGTCCTTTGGTGGAGGGCTCATGGTCATCAGGGCTCCCAAGATCCCCGCCTGGGCTTACACAGGCTGTTCAGCCACTCACACCTCCAGCCTGGAGTGCTTCCCTGGCCCTTTGGTAACTGGCCTTCCTTCCTGGGCCCCAACAGCGATAGGGCTTGCTGGCTGGAGACTGATGTAAAATTTGGGAGAGAGATGGGAAGGAGGCAGCAAGTTCCCAGCACATCAATCCAGCCACACACTTCTCTGCTTAGGTTTCCCTGCTGAGGACTGCGTAGCCTCCTGTTTCAGGTATCACTTATACATGAGGGGCCCTGGAGGGGCCAGGAACTGCAGGCTGTTTCCTGGCAATGACACCACTTGCATTTCAGTCAAGGGAGGTGTGAGCTGCATCCCAGTATCTTGAGTGCCTGTTTGGGGCAAGGTACCAGGAAGTTTCAGGATGCTTGCAAGCAAGTGGTCACCTGGCTTCTGTTTAAAATGCAGATTCCCAAGACAACACTGGGCATTTAGACCAGCAGGCCTGGCATGTGCCCAGGAATCTGCAATTGGGTCCTGAGCTCACACTGATGAATGTCTCCTGCCCAGACAGCTGCCCACTCACTCAGCAGCTTCCCCACTGCTGCCTGCCTTCAGGGAGGGCAGATCTGACTGCTTTGAAAATGACTGCCCGATTTCAGAGGGACCCTCTGGAAGGTGGTCCCAAGGCCCCAGAGTTTAAGATTCTTAATCTGGGATCTCTGTAACTCCAAGAGTTGTGGCTGGAATTTTGTGGGTTGGTGAACAGTGGCAGGGAGAACATTACATCTTCTTTTCCTAGTCTCGAACTGAAATTTAGTAATTTTTATCAATTATGAATGTGGACAAAAATGTATGATTTTTGTCCCAAAAGAAGTCACAGGTAATTTTTATATCACCTTAAACTCAAAATATCATTTATGCTTACCACTACTTTAAAATTATAGATGCACTGGATCTTGTTGCTTAATTACTAGGAAACATGTGTCATAGGACAGATGTTTAAAATTATTTCAATGTCTATTTAAGAATTATTTGTCTATTTTGTAATCCTAATATTTTATGGATTTAAAAATTTATGGGCATGGTGGCACACACCTATAAACTCAGCATTCTGGGAGGCTGAGAGAGGAAGGTGGAAAGTTTGAGCACAGCCTGGACAATTTAGTAACTTAGACCTCTCACAATTTAAAAAAAAATT
>NW_022900919.1:43134971-43143257 GCF_012274545.1 Fukomys damarensis
TTGGGCGGGGAGGAACACTGGAGATGCACCTCAGTGCAAAGACTGTTCAATTCCCAGTACTGAAAAACAAAAACAAAAACAAAACTATGTTCTGAGAAAGGGTCTATGGATCTTACTTGGAATGTTAAAGGATTCTGTGACACAATTAACCTGCCCCAGGGCTCGGGATGTAGCTTAGTGGTGCTGTGCCTGCCTGGCAAGTACAAAGTCCTGAGTGATTCCCAGTACCAGAAAAAACAAACAAACCTACCAAGGAGACTCAGCCTCTGGCCAGGCCCATGTGCCTCTCATTTGCCCTATTTCCAAGATGGTCAGGAGTAGGACAGCCTGTCACTTAGATCCTGTAAAAGGATGTGGTGCCATCTCAAGCTGTTACATTTCTCTTTGTCACCTCGCCTTGGTCTCTGATCCAGCAGGTTCCTGCAGCACCTCCCAGCCCATAGGCATAGGATAGTAGGGGCTCTCAGTTACATTTCCTGCTTTCATACTGCAGGGCTGCAGCAGCTCACCCGTTTACCCCCATAGGCCTGAGAGGCATCAGGAGCAAGGGCCTTGCCCTTGTTTTCTGTGGCTGGAGGATGAAGGCTTTTGACTCCTTCCATCTCCAGAAGGAAGTTCTGATGCTCTAGCACCTGCCTATCTACAGTGTGGCACCACTCTCTCCTTTTCCCAGGTAATAACAAACACATACTAGGGCCAGACCTATTCTAGGCTTCGGGTATTCATCAATAAATGGTACAGAGACCTTTGTATTTGGGTGTTGATGTGTTCTTATGTCCTGGGCATCTAAGCTGAGCCCCTGCAGGGGGAACCTAGGAGTTTATGAGTTTCTTCTCTCTCACAACAAAGCCTATTTTTTACAATCATTGCCATGGAATTCAAAATTCAAGTTTGGAAGTCAAGCGCTGAATGTGCAGTATTTTGCTTTTTACTTTGCGTACCACTTATACTAATCCCAGAGCCACCTGAGATAAATACACACATCCAGGGAAGAAGGTCTCATTTCAGAGTGGGAGCAAGAAGATGACAGCACTATTTTAAAGCTCTCATCCCTGCTGCAGGTGTGCTGAGCTCTGCTCTGTGTCAGGTCCCACCTGAGAGTTTTCACACCAACTCCCCAATTCCTCGCTATAGCCTGAATGGGCGATGGTGTCACCTCCGAGTTTCAGCTTTAATGGGTCCCTGGATGGGACTCCAGGTGGATCTGTGACAGGGTAATGGAGCTTTGGCCTGGAAGTCAGGATAAATGGTTTTAATTTTGGTTAACTATCAAATCTCTGAGTGACATTCAGAAAGTCACTCTGACTCAGGCCTTGGTTTTTCACATTGTCCAGAATTAGACTCTGCAGTGACACTGCTGATGTCCTGTCCAATTTCCCTTTCAGGGCAAGAACATCACACACCAGGGCTACAGGTACATAGCCGAGCCCCCTGTGGAGGAGACTTGAGGTAACCCCACCACCACTCCTGGGTCAGCCTGCCACCACAGCCAATATGGAGGCCTTTTTGTCAAAAGGGACGACTTCTTGCTGTCATACTCCAGAGATCCCTGTGGAGTCATGCTGCAGCTAGACTCCAGTGGGCCCTTTCTTTACCTTTCTCTCCCTTATCTTTTTTTCTAACCCAGCATCAGGAATTTTATTATAGCAACAGAAAAGAGACTAACAGTTATATGCCAGCTTTCTCCTCCATCGCCTCTACTCCAATAGAAAATGGGATTCTCTCTAGTGTGAACAGAGTTCCCGTTATGCTGATTGTGATCACATGCTCATGACCCATTTCTCTACCAGATTTACTTGGAGGAAGATACCTCTCCTCACCACTGGGTACTCATGGGCTGTTTTCTGTCATGCAGAAATGATGGCTAGCCATCCAGATTGGTATAGTGTCTTGTGCTTTGGTCCTTTATAACTCTGGGCATCTGCATCTTCCATCAGGTATGTGGTCCAGAGTCAGTCAGTGTTTCTTCCTGTCAAGACCAATTTGTAGCCCCTATGGCTGCCAGCATCAAGCTGACTGACCAGTTATGTGCAGGGCTTCCCTCCTAGCCTCCCTTATCTTGAGAGCTCTACCTGGGCCCATATCAGAATTTCTGCTAGGAACCAGGATTAATGTCTTTTCTACAGTACAAGGCAAGACCTACCCATCTCCCTGCCATAGGAACAGGGAGTAGGAGAGCTAGACTGCTGGGGATAAAGGACACAGGTGATTCGAGAGCAGGGACTAGAATGTTCACTGAAACCAGGAGAAGACAGACCTGAGAAAAGGGTGGATGGGACTGGGCAGCCCCTGGGCTGGCTCGTCTGCCAGTCCATGGAGTCCAAGGGGTGTGTCAGGACAAAAACACAGTGATTCTGTAACATACTTGTTATCCTAGCCTCAAAGGACTGCTGGGATTTACTGCTTTCTCTCCAACTCTCATTTGACCCTAGTAGTTAATAAAATGAAAATGTGGGGCCCTTTGATGAAAGGAAAACAGGCAGTTAGAGTCACTAAATATATAGCTTTTCTTTTCTGCTAAGTTATGTCATTCTATGAAAACTGAGAACTCCAGTCTGCCTGGTACTTCCATCACTACCCTGGGAGGGGGTTACACAGGACTTGGACATAAAATGTCCCCTGGGGTAGCGAGTACACTTCCATCAGAGGATGAGGAGGCAGGTGTGCATGAGATCATCCTGAGAATATTCCTGTTTGTTAGAAGATAGCCCATTTCTGAGAGTGAACTACATCCCTAAATAACTGTCAGTTGGGGTCTGGAGTCTAAAGACAGCATTCAAGGCTCCAGAAAGATTTCTTCTCTGCTCTGCCCTTGAGTTTGCCTCATCAAGATCTGCCTTTCCTTTGTGGTGTTTCCAACATGCCTGTGATGCAGCACTGCTTAATTCCACAAATGTGCAAATTTTAAGAAAAATAATGTAGTTTGAGAACAGAAAAACTAACTTAGGTGACGTAAAAGCATGCCTTTTAACCTTTTACTAGATGTTCTTTTTCTTTGTCTTCTTACACAAGGCTTAGTTAATTAATATTTGCGATTCATGTATTGGGCATTCAAGTCAACAGAAATGAACATTGCTCCAATGAGAAATAATACTGGAGAGGTACACTCTAATATTTCATCAGGATAGAACATTCCTATTGCCCAAGCTATGGAAGGTAAGCTCCAAATTAATCTTTTCATGGGTGTAATCAGAAAAAATAAAACTCTAAAGCCCCAGTGCAACAACAAAAAGTAAAAGGTGCAATTTCAACAAAATGTCCATGGCATCTAAATCCAGTGGTGCTTTTGTCACAAAAACCCTCATCAACGGGAAAGCTTCTTAGGCCATCTTGTTAATGCATCTCTCCAATTAAAAGGATATGTATATGTAATTAGCTATGCGTATCTGCTTACAAAACATCCAGTGTCGCTCACTGAATTTTGTAAAGCAGCACAATAGAGAGGATCCACTTGCGTGCAGGTAACACCCTAGCTAGATAATGTGAGCTGGTGCTATCGCAAGGCCATTGCCCTCTGCCTACTAACCCACACCAAGGAGCTCATAGCCGAGTAGTTTGTAGTGCAGGGCAAGAGAGGTCATGGGGATCTGTGTGGTAGCAATGGGCAGGAGTTAGAACACTGTTTCTAAAGCTTATGTGAGCAGAATGTTAATTTCTCAACCTTTTTTGATCAGTACTAAAGGTGGGGCTGAAGGGTTTAGTTTTCAAGGGACTGCTGAGTGCTCTTCCATGTAAGACTCAGGAAATTAGACCCTGTCTAGGCATCTGGGACCTGGGAGAGCACTACCAGAGCAGGGGACAGTTACTGTCAGAAGCCTGAGGGACCAATGTACGTGTCCTACACAGCTCAGTAGGAAAACTGTGGCCGGATGGTGAATCTTGGTCCTGGTTTGTATTTGTCTCCTCCTTCCCAACCAGGCCAAGAGGCAGCATCAGGGAAAGTAAGGAACCAGTATTCAGAGGCTGTGTTACTTCTGCCCACACAAGAGGACAATTCACAACTGGAACGTTCCTCAAAGCTATTATGTTATGAGTGAGGTGTAACTCCATTTAGAGATGTCCCCTGAATCAGGCACAGGACCCTCACTATGTGTTGACTACATCAAGGTACTGGAGATTTGTCTACCTCCATATTTTCATCTGTTGAATGGAGGCAAGTGTCTCAGGACTCCTACAAGGAACCTTTGGGGAGCAAGTGAGATAATGTGGCCCTAACTGGAACAGCTGCTATGGTCTGAAAAGTTGCTCCCTAAAGTTTCATGCATTGGAAGTTTGGTTCCTGATATTAACAGTACCAAGAGATGGTGAGATCCTGAAAAGGCTGGCCTATAGGGAGATAAATTAGGTCATGGGGGCTCCAACCCTGGAAGGGATGATTATCTATCCCAAGGGAGCAGATTAGGTCTCAAGGGACTGGGCTACCACCAAAGCACTGTGTTATAAAATGAGGTCACTCCATGTATTTGGCATTTCTGCACACGCTGCTTACCGGTATGTGATGCCATGTTATGAGGCAGCATGAAGCTCCTGCCAGATGTGGCTCTCTGAGCTTGGACTTTTCAGCCTCAAGAGTGAGCTGAAATAAATCTATTTTTCTTTAATATAGTACCCAGTCTCAGATATTTTGTTATAGCATTGTGAAATAGACTAAAACAACCCCCAAACTTCTGAAGAGTTTGGAGAAGTCACAAAATTCCTGGTTACTGTCACTTTGCTCACACCTTTGGTCTTTGGGTTTGCAGTGTGTTTGGGTCCCACTTTGCCAGGCTATAGATGCCTTGCCCTCTATTTCTCTGTGCCCCACCTGGCTCTAGCAGGAGAATGGCTTCCACCCCCCAGTCCACGGAGCAACATTAAGCCAAGGCTATGATGCTACTGCTTATCACCAACCATTTGAAGATAATGCGGTGCCATTTAGGGCAAGAAGTACCACATAGGGACAACTTAACACCTTTAAATTTCCTGGCCACTTCTGCCACAGGAAACACCCTCCACGAATTCCACCCACCACTTTACTTCTAGAGCTCATTCTTGCTAGCAAGACACTACTCACCTGGCATATTGGACCGCCAGCGCGCTCATGTATGAAGTCAGGATGGAGAAAGAGATTCTCAATGACCTGGAGCATTGCCGTGTTTTATGATCCCCGGAGAGTCTCTAGCTCTGTGACTGAAATGCTTCTCAGTGAGCCTGGACGAGGGCAAAGGGAACTGGGAAGAAGGCAATGGCTGAGGAGCATGTTATCTGTAAGGAACAATAGTGAGCCTGCTGAGTCCTTTGCTAAAGTCTCCTGTGTCCTCATTCCTCTGTTTGTTTCACTGTCTGAAGGTAGGGGTGAGGGTCCTTGGCCATTTGTGTATATTGAACCATGAGACACTGAAAAGCTTATACCTGTTGGATGGTGACAGTTCCGTGCTGGATGTTCTTGCTGTGAGCTGCAAGTTCCTCTGTGGCCAAGGCCAAGCATAAGGATGGTGTGCACTTGTGACCAGAGGGTGCACTGAGTTTGGGGCTCCCCTCTGAGTCCCCAACACCCTCCCCCAATCACCACAAGAGAGATCTCGGGACCCTGGCAGAGGGCTGGAGCCCTTTTCTATCCTTGCTGTTGGGTGGGCACATCCCTTCATGGAAGCTTTAGAATTGGGACTCAAGCTACTTTGAGGAAAGGACTCAGCCTCTGTGGGGATGGATGTGGGGGAGGACACTGGGGGCTCTGTGGCTGGCAGGGTCGGTGGCACTCAGTTCCTGAGCCAGTTCAAGGATGCCCCTCTACTGCGACAGGTCAGGACTGGGGCAGAGCAAGGGGGTGTCAGCTGTTAGAGATCATAGTGAGGCGTCGGGGCAAGGGTGCACTGAGGCCTCTGGTCCCACGTTGTGGAGTTGGCGTGAAAACTACTCGAGGGAACCCCTGGGGATAGGGGTGGGGGAACCAAGTATTCCCAGCGGGAAAAGAGATACAATTTCGCCCAGCCAAGAGGGGCTCAGCTTCTGAACAGAAGGGACCCTGGCTTCTGGGGCCAGAAGGTGAGGGTCTTTCTGGAAAGGCTGTGGGAAGGACCAAGGAGAGGGGCCGGTCCCTCACCCAGGGCTTTGGTCCTGAAAGTTCTCTATGCTCTCCCCTCTCTGGGATGGTGCCTGGAGCTCCCCAGATGCCCTCGCCACTCTTGTACCCAGCGGAACCTAGGAATTGGGCCCAAAGCTTGCTCGGGCGCCACCTGTGTTCTGGCAGCTAGGTCTTACGGCCCCTGTTGGCCACCTTGGACTGGGACATTGTGGCAAACAGGCTTTCCTAGCAGCTGGGGCGGTGGGTGGACAGGCTGGACCAGAACAGGAAACTGCAGTGTCAAGAGGAGACTTGAACACTAATGAGCAAATCGAAACTCAGCTATACTGACTTCTTATTGAGAGCTACGGTACATTAGCCCAGACACATCTCAAACTGAATATTGTATTGCAAGCTAAAGCAATCAACTATATTTCTAAACCAAACTTCGAGTGAGTAATTAGAACAAATTATGTGAAGTTAAGATCAAAGTCACTTATTTAAAATAAAATATCAGGCAGGGGATTTAGCTCAGTGGTTCTGCCACCTGCCTCACAAGCACAAGGACCCAAGCTCAGTTCCTGGTACCAAACAAACAAATAAAATGTATTCATTTTGTGAGCACTGCGTACATCTTATATGGGCAAACAGGCTCAGAAACACAGTCACCCCTAAAGTAACATCTTTCTGAAAGAGCAAATTAAAGGAGGTTAAATACAGGGCTGGGGATTTAGTGATTCCGCTGCCTGCCTCACAACCACAAGGTTCCGAGTTCAATCACTAGTACCAAAAAATAAATAAAGTAGGTTAAATACAAACAGTATCATATCACTTTTATATCGAAGGTAACTCAAAAGGACCATATTGCGTTGTTAGTGGAACTGAAGATGAAACTACACTGTGTGTACAAATAAGCAGTTTGTGTGTAAGCAATCTATGAAACAAATTCTCCTACAAGGAAACATTTGTGTGTGTGTGTGTGTGTGTGTGTGTGTGTGTGTGTGTGTGTGTTTGAGACAGGGTCTCGCTGCATAGTTCAAGCTGTTCCTGAACTCACCATGTAGCCAAAGTTGGCCTCGGGGTGATCCTTATGCCTGACCCTCCAGGGTTCGAGGATTATAGGCATGTGCTATGACACCTGGGCTTCAAGGAAATTTCTAATGGTGAGAAAGGGCAAATAAAAATGAGTTAAAACCAATTTGGCTAAATCTAAGCAATATTAAGGAATATGTGTGACAGGGAGATGAAGCACTATTTTCCTTAATGTTTACATCTCAAAGAGATGGCTGCTGTGGGCAGTGGCAGTGGTGGTTTAAGAAAAACTTTCAAGTTGTAAAGCTGACAAGATACTTATGCAGCTTGGGGCATGTCATTTACACATAGATTTTTCCCTCTAAAGGAAGGAAGGCAATGTCTAGTTCCCTTTTGGAAACAGGGAAAATTCAATTTATTTTTTATTTATCATTACAGTGTTAACGTTCTTCCCAAGAAGTGAAATAGGCTTTCCAGAGCTCTAACTGGTGCAGCACAAGAAGGAATTAGAATAGCCTAGTTCTTAAATGTGTGAAATTATGGTAAATTCTACCTAAGATGATCATTTTCAGGTGTGAGAGACACTATCCAAAACCAGGCAACATTTAGGCTGAGAATCGGCTGTGGCCTCATAAACTTACTTTGTGGCTTGCCTGTATCAATCGTGAGTTTTGCCCTTCTTAAGCCCAAGTCCTTTGGTTTTCTCTTTCACACTTTCAGTTTGCCTCAACTAGTGTCTTCTGAACTGCAATTCCTAGGAATGTGCCTCCCCCCACCCCCAAAGCTCTTTTGTATTTTACAGCTTCATCACTGATTCCTGATCCATAATCAGGCTGTTAGAGAAAAGGCTTCCATCCTCTGGCAACTGGACGAGAGTTTGTCAATACTTTTGAGGACTCTGACAAGATGAAAATGAGTTTAGGGTAAAGGCAGAGACTTTTGTTTGTTTGTCATTTGTTTTGTTTTGTTGTTATTGGGGATCAAGTCAGAACCTCACATTTGCCAGGCAGGCACTGTGCTGCTGAGCTACATCCTGGCCCTAGGCCGTGACTTTTTCGAGATAGGCTTGTCCAGTCTCCTGAGTAAAATGGTGAGGACCTGTACCTCTGGTCACAGTTGAGGCCTCTCGATGGCCCCATGATGCTGTGACATTGAAGGACAAGATTCCATCATCTGAAGACATCCTGGTTCCTTGAAAACAAAGTAGTCAT
>NW_022900919.1:43143353-43165480 GCF_012274545.1 Fukomys damarensis
GAAGAGAGGGAGGGAGGGAGAGGGAGAGGTTTCACCTAATTCCTTATTAGCCTGCTAACTTGTCCCTTCTACTATTTTAAGAATGCTTTGCCCATCTCATCCTCCTCATCAACATAATAATCCTCATCAACTTAAGATCCTGTCAGCATAAGTCACCCCATACTCCACTGATTACTGTGTATACCCAATACATAGTGGCTTGCCCAAAGTGTCTGTCTTTGCCCACTCTGGCATTGACCTCCCAGCCCCCCATGTACTTTGAAACTGTGTCCCTTTGACTTTCTTTCTTTTTCCCTTGCCCCCTCCCTAGGCAGAACTAGAAACTGTAGAAACAAAAAGCAATTTAAGCGCAGCTGGGACTTGAGACAGAGACTGATGGTAAATGAGAGACGAACATATCTTTTGGGAGTAATGGAAATGTCCTCAAACTGAGTCGTGCTAATGGTTGTTTAAGCCTAAATATTTATCAAGAACCACCGAATCTACAAAATGGGTGAATTTAGCCAGATGTGGTAGCTCATGCTAGTTATCCCAGAACTTAGTAAGCTGAGGCAGGAAGACTGCCACAAGTCCAAAGCTAGCCTGGGCTACATAATGAGTTCAAGGCCAGCCTGAACTATACAGCAAGATGCAGTCTCAAAAATAAACAAGTGAATTTTATCCTATGTAATTTATGCTTCTGCAAATCTATGAAGAAATTTAAGAAAGAATCTAGATTTTAAATTTGTAAATTTTCTAAATGAAATATCAAATGTTAAAAATAGATGAAAGGTGATCTAATATTTTCTTCTTCTATCTCTGGGTAATCTTTTTAACCTCTCAAGTGGCAGATACCCTAAGTTGAAAATCTATGTTAAGATGGCAGTTCTAAAATCTTCACTCTGTACTCTTGAGGAGCTCATTCAAAATTCATGTTCCTGGGGCACATTCCTCCCAACCTGTCACCAATGACTGCATCAATGTCTGGGGCAGTGGCAAGAATGTGAATTTTTCTTCTGTATATTTTTCACCTTTTCTCTCTCTGTCTCCCTCTCTCTCTCTCTCCTCAACTATGACCAGAGGTACATGGAATTAGGATTCCACATACTATAGCTGGATTGCAGGCAAGAAGACACTAGGCTTTAGATGGGCCCTAATCACAATTTAATTATGAAATGATTTCCCCCCCAAATTATATAGACTGGCTTTCAATACTATAGGTTTTCCTTTCCATAAATTCATATACTATAAATGGAATCACTCAACATGTGCTAATTCACATCTGGTTTCTTTCACTCAAAATAATGTCTTCGAGGCTCACCCATGCTGTAACATAAATTAATAGCTTTTTATTGCTGGATCATAGTCTATCATACTGATAGTATATCATATCATATTCATTCTTAAACATATGCATTGTTTCTAATTTGGGGCTATTAAAATAATGCTGTTGGGGGATGAATAAAATATATGCATATACAGATATGCCACTATTTGTAATATTTACTAAAAAGGGAATAATGCTGCTATATACATTGGTACAGAAATTTTTGCATGTACAGATGCTTTCATTGCTTTTGTTAAATTCTTAGTGAAATTTCTGTGTCATATGATACGTTTTTAAGAAACTACTTAAAAAATTTCTAAAGTGCTTGTACAAGTTTACATTCCTATCAGCAGGGTGTGGGGATTGCAATGCTGTTGAGACTCTTAATACACCTGTCATTTACAAATACTTTATTTCCATTTGTAAACGGGGAGGGGAGGAGCGGGTGAAGGGAGGGTAGGGACAAGGGGAAAAAATGAGAACCAAGACCTGTCATGTAAAGGTACGAGATACCAATAATGAATGTAATTGTACTGTATACCTAAAATGTACCAATAAACTCAATTTAAAAAATACAAAAAAAATAAAATGGCGATGGCCACAGAGATACGGGGATACTCACGTTAAGTGGGTTGTACCTCACGGTGCCTTAGCACAGAGACTTCGTCTTATCTAAGGAATAAAAACCTGAACCGAAACAAGTACGAAGCAGGACCGGAAATCTAGACCCGGAAGTGTTTGCGAAAGTTCTCGCAGAGGCTTCTGGGAAGTGTAGTCTTCCCGGATACTAGCCAAGGGAACAAGTCTCTGGCGACCCAACACCTTTTTCACATTGGGCATTTTACAAAGGGAGACAGAGACGCAGTCGTTATTGTAGTCACTGTCGTGGTAAATTAACCGTTACACGGCCCCCGAGTTGCTCCCTGGCAGCCAAGGGGAGCGGAGCCTACGAGGATCCTGGGACTCGGGGTTCTGGCTTAGGTCAGAGGCATGACTAAAGGCACCGACCCTGCTGAGCGGGGCCTACCTGGGTCGGGATCCTGGGCCCCAGGTTATCCTTAGGAGCGGTCGTGGGCTCTAGGTATCTCATTTTTGTGGGAGATGTGACCAGCACGGAATCCCCAAGTTCATGGTCATCCGTGGACCTTCCTTTCCTGCCTGGGATAGAGTGACCTGGAACTCTGATTTCTTTTTTGAAGGCAGTAGGATTATTTTTGGCCAGAGAATTCCTAATAGGGAAGATGGCTCTAGTCATACCTCTACTGGGGCTTTGGAGTTAAGTTCAGCTGGGACCAAGCAAACAAATATCCCTTGTGGTGGTATTGCATCAGGATGGGATCCTCACCTGGAACTCGCCTTCGCTGGAAACGCAACTCTTAGCTTTAGTAAATGAATTAAAGAAGGAAGAGTTAACATAAAGATGATTTGAGGTAAAAGATAGAAAAGAAAGAGGATAGACAGCTACCATGAGGTGGTAGGGGGCATTGGAGCCGAAAGCCCCCGAGCTTTATCCCAAGCTCATTTTATTTAGGTTGGCTAATGTCTTCCCATCCCCCAAGGGGTGTTGGTTTTGATCCTAACCTAGGCATTCCTTCTGGCCTTTTGGTTTCTTCCTGTCGTTTTGTTTATTTATTTATTTGTTTTTTGAGACAGGGTCTTACTATGTAGTTCAGACTGCTCTGGAACTCACTGTGTAGCCCAGGCTGGTCTCCAACTTACAGCAATCCTCTTGCCTCAGCCTCCCAAGTGCTGGGATTACAGGCATGCGCCACCATGCCCATCTGTCCTTTTGTAATGAATAAGTGAAAGGGGAAGGGCTTATAGGAAGGCAGCTTTAGACTCCTGTAAAGGGGACATGTGAACATGTGTGTACTATATTGATGTTAAAGTGAACATTTACACATGTGTGTCTATACGTAGGTGTGTGCATGAGAGTGTCTTACATATTAAATAAGAGTCCTTATCACCCTTGCATTTTTTTTGGGGGGGTCAGGTAGGTGAGAGGAGCTGGCTTTCCTGGTAATTGTATTATCTGAGGACCCTCAAGTCTAGCTTCTCTCTCCCTTTTTTTTGTCTTTTTAATTGCCCAAATTGTAGAGTCTATCTGTGAAGGCAGAAACTGCTTTTAGTAAGTTTTCTTATTGATTGCAATAGAGCTGAATGAGGCTTTTATCCTATCTTTCCCTACCTACAGGGTCCCTACTTTGAGACACCCATGGAATTGCTGTTTCAGGAAATGGTGGGGGTGGGTGAGCCTAGGGCAGAGTGGTGTTGTTTTTTGCCAGAGGGCTGTTTACTGAGATCTGGTATCTCCAAATGATTGTATAAATCTAGGGCTGACCATGAAATTTGATTAGGGGGGCTAGATAGGTCCCCAAGTGGTGACTGGTGGTGGTGGGAGGGAGGGAGGGAGGAAATCTCTGGTGAAGTGGGTGGAGGTAAACCTTATGTCATCAAATAACCTTGGGTGGGTGGGAAGATCCTGAAGTGTGTCCTGGGTCTCAAGTCCTCAAGGTTTTTAGGGATGAGGAGGTTTTGTCCTCTCGTGAGGGTGGACTGTACCACAATGGTTTGCTGATAGGCCGTCTTTTTAAAGGAGACAGGTCTGTTCTCAGGATTTGTTGTGTGGCAGAAGCCTACTCTACTTTGTGGCAAAGATCTGGGGTTTGGCTATAATGTGGATGGCCAGATCGATTTCCCCCTTCATGTCTGATTTTCCCTCACTTGTTCAGGAACAAACCTCTAGTTTGGAGCTACAGTGGCATTAGGGAGCTACAGACCCCCAAGGTCTCCTAACCAGTGATCACTTCAAGTTAGGAGAGAGAAACCCCACTCCTTGACTAAACTGAGACAATTACCCAGGTCCTCCCTAATCTAGAGTCCCACTAGACTGAACAACCTCTCAGATGCAAACACTGCAGGTCAGCCCTGTCCTCTACCCAGTCCTGTCCGGCACTCAAGTGGACACTGACTGTATCCCATGGTCTCTGCAGGAACCTAATTGAGGACATCTTTGGTGTCAGAGTTGAGGACGAGGCTTTGGCAGTTTCACCCCTCAGCAGATATCAGAGTACACAGAAAAGAAACTGTGGGTGCATGGGGAAAGGAAAGGATATAAGAAAGAGGCACACTGTCTTGGGGAAAAGCTTTTTTGGGAAAGGTGTTACATGGGCAGGGGTGGGGAGGATGTAAGATGCCTTAACAGTAAGTTTAACCTCCCAGACACAAAAGGACATACTTAGGAAGAAGGTCTGTGTGTGGGAGGGGTTATAGTTGAAGGTTTACCTTGATGGTCCTGTCTCACCTACATCTGAAGGTCTCCAGGAGAAATCTCAGCCCTCCCCCATTCTCTGAAAGTAAGGTGGCAATAGTAATTGAATGGACTTTTCCCCCACTGTTTATAATTAGATATAGTAAAAAAGTGGTCATTCATTAAGTTTTCTTTTTGTACATCAGTTCTCTCCCTATTTTCTTATCCTTTTGTTTGGTCTTGAATTCAGAACCCCTGTCATTCCTCCTCACTTTCAAATTTTAGAATGGTCTTTTTTTCATATTGGTTTTTGCTGAGTTTTATGGAGAAAAAAATAGGTGAATTGTGAAAAAATGAACATTAATTTTAGTATGGAAACATTTGACTCAGTAATTGGAATAGGTGGGAACTATGTAATCTGACAAAAAAAATTCTAGCAATATGACTACTTGGGGAGACAGGGCAGCACTGTGTATAATGACTACGTCATAGTCACCTCTGGGTTACAGAGAAGTTTGGGGCAGGGAGGACCTCTGAGAGAGCTAACACTGTGACAGCACTTGATTGTGAAATGAGGTAGGGGTTGCCACACATGGTGGCACACACCTGTAATCCCAGGACTTAGGAGTCTGAGGCAGGAGGATCGCCACAAGTTCGAGGTGAGCCTGGGCTGCATGGTGAGTTCAAGTCTGGCCTAAATTACATAGCAAGACTCTGTCTCAAAAAACAAATCAGGTATGGTGATGCATATTAAAGTGGAGCTAATTAATACATACAGACAAGTGTTGTAACATTATCTGTACATATATTTCTCACTTATGAAAAATAAACCTGGAATTTTAAATATATCTTTAATTAACTGTATATGTTTATTTGGGGGTAACATGATACATACACATTATGTAATATTTTCATCAGTGTAAAAAAATCCATTTCTTTAAAAATATATTGTGTTGGGCCAGGGATTTAGCTCAGTGGCACCGCGCCTGCCTTGCAAGCGCAAGGTCCTGAGCTCAATCCCCAGTACCAAAAAGGGGGAGAAAAAAAAATATATTATATATAGTGTTTAATGGTGAAAACACTTGCCCTTCAAGCTTTGTGGACTACAGTATAGTGGTTATCCTATGTACAGACAGCAGAATTTATTGTTCCTATCTAACTATACCTCAGTATCCATTGATCAGCCTCTTCTGATCCCTCCCTTAAAATAATTAAATGTTTTTTGCATCAATTTCTTTCTAAAAGAGAACAAAAAAAAATCTACAAGAGAACAGATGGTAGTGGATTCCTGGAAACATGAAATTCTCTTATTGCCTCGTCTTCCATTAGTAAATACCATATTATCTTATTTATTTCCTCCTCATATGCATGAAATATATAAGGAATAAAATCCATGTTCTCATTGTGTATCTAGTTTTATACTTAATTTGTTAATTTTAATATGGACTTGTTTTGGAGAACAGCTAAATTCTTCTCTTTAAAGTGAAGTTTGAGCCAGGCGTGGTGGCGCACACCTGTAATCCCAGCACTTGGGAGGCTGAGGCAGGAGGATCGCTGAGAGTTCCAGACCAGCCTGGGCTACATAGTGAGTTCCAGGTCAGTCTCAACTACATAGTGAGACCCTGTCTCAAAAAAACCTAAATAAATAAATAAATAAAGTGAAGTCTGAGATTGGTTGAAGCATGACACTTTAGAGTCCTAAAAAACAAACAAACAAAAAACTACTGAATTTCTAGAGTTCCATTCACCAGTGTTCTTAAAAAGGTAAAAACATTAAAAAAAAGATATAAAACATTGCTTCTGTGAATGTAAGGGCACAGCTAAAGGCTAGAAAAATCTCACAAAGCCAGATTATACAAGGGACAGGACACACTCTTGTCCATTGCTGTTACAGTCCACAAGGTGGATCCTCGAGTTATCCAGCTTCACACTCTGTAAGACAGAGTTGGCTCAGCAAGATGCTCACTGCTGCTAGCCAACAATTCCTGTCTTTTCCTTTACTTTTTGAAAGCTACTTTTTGGCTGGCAGGAAATAAGCTTCATTTTGTGAATTTTAATAATACTTAACATAGTTCGTTGTTCTAAAAACTGATAAAAATAGAAGGGCTTTACCTTTGCCTAAATCTACTAAACTGCCACCAAAACAGGCTTAATTGCTTTTTTTTTTTTTTTTTTTTTTTTTTTATTTTGGTACCAGAGGTTGAACTCAGGACCTTTTGCTTGTGAGGCAGGCAGTGGCACCACTGAACTAAATCCCCAGCCTGCTTAATTTCCTTTTTGAGAGAGAGAGGGCTCAATATATGACAATTTGAAGAATAATAAATTTTGCAATATTGGAGGTGTGCCTGACCAAACTAATAAAAGGGGTGATTAAAAAATAGGTTGAAGGGGCCAGGGATTTAGCTCAGTGGTTTTGCCACCTGCCTTACAAGTACAAAGACTGGAGTTTGATCCTCAGTACCCGCCCCACCACAGGTTGAATATTTAAAAATTTATTAAATACTCCTATTAATCCCCCTCAAAATACTTCTCTTCGCTTCGAACACACATCCCATCATTCTTGCCACTTTCTGAAGCAGTCCTAGAAGTCATCTTTTGTGTCTTTCTAAGGTCCGATAAAAAGATACAGTGAATGCTGCCACTGAGTGTCATCCAATGGAACGGCAGGCTCAGAATCACTTTCCAGTGTGTCCCCATCCACCTCATTCACTGGATGTGGCACCATTTGACTTCTGGCGTTTTCCCAAGTAAAAATGAAAATGGAAAGTAAAGCTTTTCAGGGCTGGGGATTTAGCTCAGTGGTTCCCTGCCTGGTATCCCAAAAAAGAAAAGTAATGCTTTTCAATTGATTTAGAATACTGAGGCAGCCACCACAGCAAAACTAAAGACACACAAAAAAAGGATTTCCAAAACTGCTTCAGAAAGTGGCAAGAACAATGGGATAAGTGTATTAGAAGAGAAGGGGGATATTTTGAGGTGGTTTAGTGGCAATGTGTCTTTTAGTGAAATACGTTTTAAAATTTAAACACTACGTTTTCCAGTTCCACCTTGTATTTCAGATCAGTTTTCTGCCTCATACGTTGACAAAAGTAAATACACAGGATGGATGGTCTGCAAGAGATGCTGCGGGAAATCTTGAGAATGAACAATAAAGTGAGAAGAACAGCACTGAGACTAAGATAAAATTCAGAGGTGTTGGAGTTGTCCAGGCAAAATTTATTGTGGAACTATGGTGATAGACACAGTTCTATCTAACTGCTGATCCTAGTGGCTTTCCCTGATTACCTAGGCAAATTTGTACCTCAACATTTCAGCAACCCGACCCTGCTTTATCCCTGCCCCCCGCATTAATGCTAATTTGTACACTTCTTAGTTTGGTTTATTGTCTTTCTCCTCGGAACATAAGCTCCTTGGGGGAAGAAACTGTATCTCCTAACTTGGCATGGCATTAGTAGGTGCTAAATAGGTATTTAAAAATATACACAGAAATGATATGTTAGGTGTTTGGGTAAAGGAACAACTGAAGAGCCAGGTAGACCAGTATTCCCATTCTGACTGCCGCCCTGTGCAAGCTAATTGATCTCTCTGAGCCTCTATGTCTTCATCTACGGATGCACAGAAATAGGCTGACAGAACACATCTCTTAGAGATGGTGTGAAGATGACAGAGCTCTGAGGGATTAGCTTTCCTTACTAGGTTTGAGGAGCAGCAAGGAGACCATTGTGACTGGAAGCTGAAGAATGAGCAGAATGTTGGAGATGAGGTTGGAAAGGAGTGCAGGTCTGGATTTTATTTCACAAGTGCTGAGAAGTCTTTGGGTGGTTGGGTGAAATAATCTGACACAACCCAAGCTCACTTTGGAAGGATTCCTTTGGCTATGTGAGAATGAGAGAGGAAGCAAAGATACCAGTTAGGGGCTCATTCAGTAATCCAAGCCAGAGGTGAGCATGGATGGGATTAGGATGGTAGCAGTGAAATGACTAGTTAAAACAATTTGAATGTGGGGATCCATATGACTTCCTCATGGGTAGATTATGAGATGAGAGAGTATGCTTTAAGTCTGTCACTCTGTCCTTTTTTTTTTTTTCTTAGCTGCAAAGGTGATCTCTGATGGAGAAATGATTTAGGAAAGAATGAACAGAATCAAGAATTCAGTTTTCAACGTATTAAATTTAGTGCACCTACTAGATAGTCATATCAAGCAAGTGATTGGGAATAAAAGCCCAAGAATTAGAAATGACCAGGGTTTGACAAATACATTTTAAAGTTCTGGGCATATGGGTAATAACTAAAGGTGTTGAGACTGAGATTCATTCAGTAAATATTTATTCAACACTGTGTGTTAAGTGTTCTAAGCATTATAGCAATGAACATACAAAAAAATTCATACCCTCATGGAGCTTCCATTCTGAAAGGGAAGGGGATAATGAACTAATAAAAGCATAGAGTAGTCCTCTTTTATCCAAAGTTTTGCTTACTGTGGCTTGTTACTTGCAGTCGATCATCGGTACAAAAAATATTAAATGGAAAAATCAGAAAAATCAATTCCTAAGTTTTGAATTGTGCAGTACTCTGAGAAGCATGGTGAAATAATGTGCCCTCTTGCTCCCGTCCTGCCTGGATGTGAATCATCCCTCTGCCAGCTTATATATGCGATGTATGCTATCCACTCGCTTGTCACTTGGTAGTCATATTGATTAGACTGTGGTATTGCAGTCCTTGTCTCAGTAGTCCTTATCTTACTTAACGGTGGCCTTAAAGCGCGAGTGTACAGATGCTGGCAATTGGGATAAGCCTGTATGGATAAGAGATACATGTTTGGTACCATCTGCAGTTTCAGGCACCCCAAGTGGGGGATCTTTGCCTTATCCCCACGGATAAGGAGAAACTGCTCATAAAGTCATGCTAGATAGCAATCAGTATTCAGAGAAAAGTAAGGACCAGTTAACAGAAAAGCAGGAGCGGTTGAAGAGAGAGCCTTGGAAGGTAGTAGGAAATGAAGACGGAGTAGTAATATGCCGGGGAAGAGGAACGAGGTGACACCAGCTACAATGCTATGAAGTGTGTGTCCAAAGAGAATGTTAAGATTCTGAGAATTTCAAAGCTGAGGTTAACATCGCCCCCACAAAACTCGCCACCACTCTTACCTTAATACACACAACTCCGCCCCGGGGTCGGAACTCATGGGCTCACGGTCGTCACCGGAAGTAGTGTTCTACCCGACTTCATTTTGCTGGCGGCTGGATTTCCGGTAGTGGCGGCGGGAAAAGGGCTGCTGTTTCTGTCTAGGCCTCTGAGAGACAAATCCGGCCCGAATCCGAACCATCAGAACCGCCACCATGGTAAGAAGGCGCGGGCCAGCGGCACTGGAGCTTCAAAGTCTACTGTGTTTTGGGGACCGTGGCGGATGGGAGAGGAAGCTGTGGGTTGGAGCCAATTAAGGAGGTGAAGACCCGGGCCGCGGCAATTCGCTCCGGGTGCCAAATACCAGGACCTTGTTGGGGTAGCGGGAGAAAGCGAGGGCTGGGTCTCCGTAGTGGCGAAGGTAGAGCCGTGGTACTGCACACCGCTGTAGCTGTAATGCATGGGACCCGGAGGCATTAAGTAAATATGTTGAGTGAATGTTATCTGAGATTTCGGAGCAGAATTATACCCTCAGAGGTTTAGGGAGGACATGATACAAGGTTCAGACTGGTGAAAGAGGGTAAGAGTCCAAGAAGGAGTTTGGAAAGGTTATGGTTCGAAACTACTTCCCTGCTAGGTCAGTGAATGAAGAGGAAGCAGGAGGATGATTGCGAGAGTTCCACTCATATGTGTAGCATACTTTCAAAGTTTGTGTATGTAACGATTCTCAGGCGCTGGGGCTACATCGAAAAATGTTTTATTTCTTTATTAGGCTTTCGCTTTCTTGTTGAGCACAAGGATACTATAATTCAGTGTGGAAATTAAGAACTAGACAAAATAACGACGAAGAGGGGTGCGGAGTAAGATTTTTTTTTTTTTTGGAATGATGGTTCCTGGGAGATTCCTAAAAATTGTCAGTTTTCTCAACAAAAATAGGAACTAAAAAACTCCAGGGCAAACAAGTATGAAGGGTAGCATGATTAAAAGTTGCTGCAGTGGAAAGGGAGAGGTAGAAGATGAGATGGGAGGTATCATGTTGATGATGAAGCTTGTCATTGAAGGATTTTAACTAGCAAAAGGATCTGAACCCAGTTGGGTTTAGAAAATTCTTTACCTGTTAAGTAGTGGATAAGAATGGAAGCAGGGAAACCTCATATGATACTGAAGAATTGACTAGGTTCCAGCACAGCTTTCCTACTGGTAAGACATGTCAGATCCTTAATCTCTTCCAGGATAAGTGGCTTCATTTGTAAAATAGGAATGATAATGGGTCCAATTTTGAGGATTAAATGATAGGAACAGTACTAATCACAATGCCAGACTATACAGTGAGGACCCAAGAAGTCTTAGCTATTACAAGGGAAATGAATGAATGGTGCCCAAAAGATCCTGTGTATAGAAGACCTTTAAAATGATCACTAATCCTGGCGTGGCATTGCATGCCCGCCTGTAATCCCAGCACTCTGAGGTCGGGGTTTGGGGTAGGGGAGTGGGCTGAAGCAGGAGGATTTTGGGGTAGGGGAGCAGGCTGAGGCAGGAGGATTGTTATGAGTTGAAAGCCAGCCTGGGCTACATAGTAAGTTTGAGGCTAGTCTGAACTGCATAGTGAGACCCTGGCTCCAAAAAAAAAAAAAAAAAAAAAAAAAAAAAAAAAAAAAAAAAAAAAAAAAAAAAAAAAATCACAAAGAGCAGAACCACATAATGTGGATCTTAAGCATAGTAGGCAGTATCATAGGGGATTCAGATTTCAGGTCCACATCTTCATAGTTTCAGGAATGTACTCAAAGCTCAGAAAGATGAACAGCAAGCAAGCATAGTGGGTGGTATGGAGAAGGCACTTGGATAAGTTAGGACTTGCCTACACCTGTCAGGCTGATGGGAAACTGATAATCAGGTGGTGTTTCTAAAGAACCAAACTGCCAAGGGCACCTGATGGTGATGTCTGTATGATCTATTTTAGCAAAGCCACATTGGAAGCCAGATGATAGAAGTAAGATACTATTAGGTGTCCAGAGAGGTTAGCACTGTGGCCACTGCAAGTTTACCTCTGTGGGTCTGGAAAACACACTAATTAAATTTTTGATTTGGAGAGTCCATTTTCCTCACTTCCAAGATGACCATCTCCTTCCAAGTAATAAGCTTCTTCTTGGTTGGATTTTAGTGCCAGTCCCACTTCAGCCCTTTGTTGTTTATTAAATTTGGATATCCAGATTGTCCTATAGCATACAAATCACATCCTCAAAACAGCAGCTGTTTTAATCTCTAGTATAAGTGGATTTAATTAATTTGGTGATATCCCTACACTCCTCCCTGAAATGGATATAATGTAGACAAAGGCAGTTGTAATATGAGAAAGATTTTTTTTTTTATGTTACTGAGGATTGAACCCAGAGCTTTCACACTGATTTATATCCCCCTGCCCCCTTCTGACAATGGGGATTGAATGCAGGGGCACACTACCTGGAACCTACATCCCATCCATCCCTTTTTTTTTGAGACAGGGTTTTGCTAAATTGTCCAGGTAGATCTTGAACTTGTGATCCTTGTGCCTCAGCCTCCCTAAGTGCTGGGATTACAGGTGTGTTCCACCACACCTAACTGAGAAAGGTTGACCTTTTTTGTTTGTTTGTTTTTTGAGACAGGGTCTCACTATGTAGTTGAGACTGACCTGGAACTCACTGCGTAGCCCAGGCTGGTCTCGAACTCACAGTGATCCTCCTGCCTCAGCCTCCCGAGTGCTGGGATTATAGGCATGCACCACTACGCCCTGCAAGAAAGATTGACTTTTAAGGGAAGGGAGAATAGCAGATTACTGGGCTGACTTCTCAGAAAAGGGCTATGATAAAAGTCAGCTCTATCAAAAAGACACATGGAAAATAAGGCTACAGTGAGAGAATTTAGGGAGGACCCAAGAGTTTGTGTGTCCAGAAGGACTAAGTCTTATCCTTGCTGCTTTCTTACAGACGGTGGGCAAGAGCAGCAAGATGCTGCAGCATATTGACTACAGGATGAGGTGCATCCTACAAGATGGCCGGATCTTCATTGGAACCTTCAAGGCTTTCGACAAGCATATGAATTTGATCCTCTGTGACTGTGATGAATTCAGGAAGATCAAGTGAGGAGTGGGCTGTTGGGGGTGTGTGGAGAAGTGGATTGAGTGGGTGGGCCAAGCAGCAGAAGGTGTTGTAGCTAGTTGGCTCTTCTCTGTTATGCTTTTGAGAGCAGATGTAAGTGGGGACATTGAACACTACACTTGATCTTAGCCAAAAGGCCGAGAAGCGATGGTGGGGACATTGAACACTAAGAAATCTTAGTTTATCAAGCCTGTCTAGTTCTAGCAAAGTACAAGTTGTGAGGAGGGCTGCTAGACTTTTTGTTTCTCTGACTTTGCATGCCCCTGGGTACTGGGGTAAAGGGCTCTCATGTTCTCCCCACAGGTGTGAGGGGGGAGAGCTTGATTTTCTGGCTTCATTACCTATTTGTAAAGCTGTAGCCTAAAGGGCTCTCCCAATGCAGCCTGGTCTGAAACTGCTTTAAGAAGCCTCTGACCCTCTTCAGGGTAAGTGCTCTGCTCCCCATGTTGATTTGGGGCCAGTGATTTTTGTTGGCATTTTAGAAACATTGGAGGTGTCTTCTGCTTTGATACAGTTCCATAAGTTATTGGTTAACTCCTTAAGTATAGTTGATCATAAGCTTCTGGCCTACAAAATTAAATAGTCTAGCTTTTTGTTCTGTTTTATATTTAAGATACCTTGAGGCCTAAAGAGATTATGTGACTTTGTGGTCATATGTATACTCTTTGTCCTATGCAGTTTCCGTATTATGTTGTCCCTGACTGAATTTCCTTGGATATTTTTAAGGGACCTGTTGTTTTCTTTTGTGGTATCAGGCTAAGAAGTATAGGATAAAAAATGCAGAGCTGCCTGTGCCTAGTATGTATTAGAGAAAAGCCAGAAGATCAGTGTGAAACTATTCCAGATAGTTCCCTTCTGTTTTTTATTTGTTTTTTTCTTTTATTCTTCCTGTTTTTAAAATGAAACTGACTTTTATTCTGATAAAAAATATTTATTGGAAAATTTTAAAAAATTAGAAAAAATTGAAATGCCCATAAGCCCCCCATCATGAACATGCTTATTTAAAAATAAGAAAATTTGAGCTGAAAAAAAAGTATCCACAGAAAACCAATTAATAGTATATAAAACTTCATTAAAGTGAAATCTTTTAATTTTTAAAAAAAATCAGAATATCTTATTTATTTTGAGGAGTTTTGCCTTTGCTACCTATAGTCCACCCTTTTCCCTTATCCTTTTGCAGTTATTTTTCCTCTTTTGCTGTTTGGGAGTTTGTTTTTGTGGTTTTGAGGAACTGATGTGAACAATTCATCTTCTCTGTGAAACTTCTCTTATCTTTTTCTTTATCACTTCTTTTATTTCTGAAGTGAGGTGAGGAACAAAAGTAGAGGCCAGTGAGGTTGAATTGGTCCTGGAAGGACATAAGTGGGGTGGGTGGGATTCACTTGGGGAGTTGTGGATGCCTCTTGGCTGAAGGAAAGATCTTTGTAGTTGGCTGTAGGAGAACATGAGCCAGGGCTCGGCTTTTCTGCCTTTGTCCTGTCCTTTGGTCTGTGTGTCCCATGGAGTTGGTAGGAAGCAGGTAGATAGTCACTTACGGGGTCATGCACTCAGCCTGTGGAGAGTGTCCATAGGATCGGTCTTGGGAAAGTTTCTGTACTGTTTATTAGGAGAGAGTATAAAGCTAATCTAGGAGATGTCTAGGCAGGTGAATCTGAACTTTACCCATCCTCTAATTCTTGCTTTTTTGTTTCTTCTAAACCTACTTTAGGCCAAAGAACTCTAAGCAGGCAGAAAGGGAAGAGAAACGAGTCCTTGGTCTGGTGCTGCTTCGAGGGGAGAACCTGGTCTCCATGACAGTAGAAGGACCTCCTCCCAAAGATGTGAGTCTGAGCAGGAAGCCTGTGGAAGGTAGACTCTCCCATGAGCCAGGCTTTTTGTTAGGTTCTCTGCATTTCATTGCCTTTCTTACAGGAGTTCTCTTGAGTTTGCCCCCTTTTACAGGTAACAGATGGAAACTTAAAAGAGTAAGAAATGGAGCTAGGAGTTGGGTTTTTCTGAATTTAAATGCTCCCTTTTTCCTCAGTTGATACATGTAGTCAGTGGAGAGATAACTGAGGCCAGCTGCATCAGTTCTTAATGTGATGGCAAAGTCTAGGTAGAACTTAAAAAATTTTAACTCCGAACAGTGGGATACATGTGTATTTTATTTTGTACCTGTTGTAGTTATAACAGTTGTAATACTGAGCATTTGTTGTATACCAAGCATATCAGTATTTTGTTTAATCCCTGTAATAGTCTTTTGAGATAAATTATCCTTACTTATAGGTGAAACAAACGAGTTTTAGTAACTTGTCTAACATGTCACAACTAAGTGGTGACATTGACATTCGATCCCAGACAATCTTGGTTCTATAAACACCAAGCTAAGTTTATAAATAAGGCAAGCTGGAGAGAGTCTAACCAAATTTGTTTCCCCTTTTTTCATTTTAAGACGTTGTTAATCAAGAGTATAATTTTGCCTTTTTATCCTTTTTTTTTTTTTTACTTAAACATATGGCATGCATGTTATATTTTCTATGCTTTTTCACTTAACATAAATGTTTTTTTCTTATACTAGTTTTGTAAGTCAGGCTAATGACCTAGTTATACCTCCAGTGAGTACAAAGGAGTTTATCCCAGTCATTTCCTTTTTTTTGGCTCTTATATTGTAACTTTTTTTCAGTTATAAATGTCTAAGCGATGTTACCATATATTTTGGTTTGAAATACATGCACATGTAATGCTTAATACATTCTTCCAGTAGAATTTGTTTTATTACGATCCCATTGTTTACAGATAAGAAGACTAAATCCCAGCATTGTGGCATTATTTGCCCACTGTTACGTAGGAGGTGAGAGTTGGGAGTGGATCTCATGTCCCTTTATTTCCAAGTCAAGTTCTCTTGTCTATTGAACCCATCTGAATGGAACCTAGACCTTTGGTCTTGGTTTAATTTTCATAGGAGTGCATATGGGTGGTTGAGTTGTGACACATTTCTCTAGTCTTTATTTCTAGCTTGCTTCAGAAGTGACCTTTGGTCATATATTCTTGGATGGGGGAAGAATGGTTTTAGCACATAGGGGCAGGTAGTATTACAAGCTATTTTGATGCCTTTTAAGTCTGAGGGAATCTCTTAGCAATGGTATTCCAAAATATATTTCTGATTCTGTAAGCCACTGAGTATTTTAGCTTGTTTCTTTATTTTTCAGACTGGCATTGCCCGAGTGCCACTTGCTGGAGCTGCTGGGGGACCAGGAATTGGTAGGGCTGCGGGTAGAGGAATCCCAGCTGGTGTTCCCATGCCACAGGCTCCTGCAGGACTTGCTGGGCCAGTCCGTGGGGTTGGTGGGCCATCTCAACAGGTGAGGAATTGGTGGAAGGGGATCATCTTCTGATTCACTGTGTGGGGAGAGTCCAGAATGACCAGTCCATGGTGATTAGGCTATTCACTTCTATTAAAATGAAGAGATAGACAAAAGGGATTTTGGCTGACTCTATTTGAACAAGGTGTTTCTCTGGCAACATTGAATGTACTTTCTGATAATCTGTCATCAAGTTCTATTTGAAAATGTAGGTGCCTTCCCTAAATTGAACTGGGTACTCTTAAACTGAGGCCTAGAAAGTGGGGCAGAATTGGTCATTCACATTTGACCTTTCCTGACACTTGATTTTGGGTAGGAATTCTGATGCCATGGATTATAGCTTTAGGGAATTTGGTATCTGCTAGCCTTTTACCAGATTGGGGAGGTAGGGGAGTGGAAAGCTGCATTGCTCTGTACTGTTCTCGCTTTCTTCCTTCTTGTACCCTTTTAGGTGATGACCCCACAAGGAAGAGGCACTGTTGCAGCTGCTGCAGCTGCTGCCACAGCTAGTATTGCAGGGGCCCCGACTCAGTACCCACCCGGCCGTGGGGGTCCTCCTCCTCCTATGGGCCGAGGGGCACCCCCTCCAGGTGAGGAGCCCATGGGGAGACCAGTGGTAGTGGTACAAGATGAAGTAGCTGGATTCATGATGAGATAGCACCTTGACTGAAACTAATGATGTATTTGTATAATGAAGCAGGATTACTCTGAGATCCGGCTTAGAACTTGCTGAACAAAGAGCCATTCATTGGGAACCCTGGCTCTTTGACACAAGTGCCAGTTTATTAGGAGAGGCTAAGAGGGTGGAATGGTCTATTTTTGACTTGGTGGACAGCTTTGTATGTTTTCTGTTACCTTTTCAAACAGGCCCTTGAGCTATATTCTTGGGGTTTTTCTCTTTTAGGCATGATGGGCCCTCCTCCTGGCATGCGGCCACCCATGGGTCCCCCCATGGGGATCCCTCCTGGACGAGGGACTCCTATGGGCATGCCCCCTCCAGGGATGCGGCCCCCTCCCCCAGGTATGCGAGGTAAGTTTCTGTTGCAGTGACTTTGTCTTCCTTCCCTAGAGCTTAATAGGATGGGAAATGGAGGGAAGATTGGGTTTATTAGACCTCATCCTCTGGGCTTTTGGGCCTTAAGCTTAGGGAAATGAACTCCAAGGTACTACTCAGTGCCATTAGGGCACTGAGAAATAATGCATTGTAAGGATCTCCAGCAGAGGATATGAGATTGCCATGTGTCCTGGGTTTGATAGTGTCTAGTAATGAAGAGGTACTCTGGGCTTTTATTTATTATGTATGCCTTTTTAACTCTAGTTTGAGAAATGTTGAGATGGTACCCATATGGATAAGAAAATAGGCCCAGAGAGAGCTTGGCATCCTGGCTGTCAGCCTTGTTTTTTCCACCAAGCCACAGCCATATTTAGTGACCCTTGTTTTTCTAGTTGGGTTTTCCAGGTATAGGAACCCAACAGCCCCAGAGAAGTCCCTTGATTGCTTGATAAATGCTGGTGTGGGGGGGTGGATGTGGGGGTGGGGATTTAAATTGCAGATCAGGCACTGACTAAACTTCTTACTCTTACTTCAGGCCTTCTTTGACCTTGGCCAGAGTTTCGGAAGTAGCAAGTAGCTCCACAGAAGCGTGGGTCCGATTCCCCAGGGCCACGTTACCACAGACCTGTTTGTTTGTTATGCTGTTGTTCCCGGAGTCTCACCGGATTGTCTGGTTTCCCTTACAGGGCCCCCTCCCCCGGGAATGCGCCCACCAAGGCCCTAGACTCATCTTGACCCTCCTCTGCTCCTTCACTGTTTCCTGTGAGGCTGTACATAGTCCTTTTATTTCTTGTGGCCTATGAAACTGATTTATAATAAACTCTTAAGAGAATAGTGTAACTGCACCTGATGTATCCATTTATTTTAGAAAAACTTTGATATATTTGGTGCTTAATAGAGTCAAGAAGGGTCATCTTTAAAAACTAGCTCTAATTTTAGCTACTTCCCTGTAAAATACATTTATTCCTATATACTAAGATTTACAAAATGAAACTATAATGAGACATTTCCCTCAGACTGTGAAAATCAGTTTGTTGAAATAAACATTCATATGTTCTTGGTCAGGGTATATTGGTACATCCACTTGGGAAGGCACTCATTTAGATAGCTCCTTGGGCAATGCTTTATGAAGCAAATGCTAAAAATGAAAACTATGCAGAGAGGAAAAGTTATAGTATTTTCCCCCAGGGTCAAACATGTATGTAATTAAATACTATCGAAATGTACAATGTCTGTGATTTCTTCACCCAGAGTCTGTTGAATTGAAAACATGGTCACTGAGCAGTACTCTGGGGTACAGGAATAAGGTCGACACTGTTAAGTTGCTATAGAGGGGGAAGATAGTTCTAAATATTTAGCAGAGGAGGTGTTAATAGAAAAAAGTGGTATATCACCAAGGTGTTGATGGGTTTCTCAATATACAGTCAGTCAGTTGAACACACTTAGCAGGAGACATACAGACAAGGCCTTTACAAGATTTTAACAGTCTTTCATTAAAAACAAATAGGAAATTAGTATGGAATGTTAAAATACTGCAGAGGGCTTTATGAAAAAACTTAAAAGCTAAAATCAAAATAGTGAAAGACTGGCTGGGCTTAGTGGTACATTTCTATCCTGGCACTCTGGGAGACCGAGGCAGGCAGACCCTAAGTTTGATGCCAGCTTGGGTGACTTAATGACTTAGACCCTGTCTCAAAAAGAGCTGGGGATGTAATTCAAAGAGAAGGGCAAAGTCGCTGGGTTCAATCCTTAGTACCATCAAAAAACAAAGCAAACAAATTCTGAAAGCTTTTCCTTTATGATAGGACAAGTATTCTCACTGCTGTTCAATGTATAGGAAGTTCTAGCTACAGCAGGTTGCCAAGAAAGAAGAGAAGGTGGTTAAGTAGGAAAGGCAGAAGTAAAACAAAATGCACAAAAATCTACAAGAAAACTATTAGAGCTATTGAATTTAGCAAAGTTGGTTAAAGACACAAAAATCAACATGGCAGCATGAAACAAGGAAAAAATTCTTGGAACAACCAGAATACAATTATTTACTATCTCTAGGATCAATACCTAAACATGTAAAAGGTTTGCCATCATTGCACTAGGATACCAAAACCACTAAAAATAACTTGGTGGCAATATGGAGAAATAGGAACCTTCAAGCAATGCTGCTGAGAACAAAATAGTGTGGCAGATGGGGAAAACAGGCACTTCCTGAAAGCTGAGCAGTATCACTGTGATTCAAGAGTTCCACTCCTGAGTGTACTTTTTGTGGTATTACATGGAATATAATGTCCCTGGTTCCTATCACAAAAACATCTGAGATGTTTGGAATTTCTTGGAAGTGTCTTGTAGTGCACCCCTTTGTAACACAAGAGTTGGTGTTACTGAGGTGACTTAGGATGGGAACTGTCTCCCCTTTAGAAAGATCAAGCAGTTTGGAGTTTAAGTTCTTGGTGCTTCCATCCTTGCCCACTAGCCTCTCGGATGGGGCGAGTGGCTGGAGATTGGGCTCTCCAAACTTGAGTGAGATTTGCTGGGTTGAACCCTGGGAGGGTCCTGTGCCTGGAGAAGGCAGGAAAGCTTGAGTCCCTTCCCCCATCCCTTGCCCCGTGTACCTCTATCAGGCTGCTCATCTGTATCCTTTAAAATAAATATCCTTTGTAATAAACTACAAATGTTAAGTGTTCCTCTGAGTTCCGTGAATCATCCTGGCAGATTCCCAAGGTGCTAAGTGGGAGGTGGGTTGTATCTGGAGACTTTATAGATGGTGTGTCAGAAGCACAGATCCCAACCATTGGCTGGGTGACACCCTGTAATTGTTATGAGCCTGTCTTTCCATTGGCTGGTATGTGGCAGCAGCATTCACTAGTTTGATTATACCTCATAAAGACAGGAAGGAAAGATTTCCAGAACTTCATCAAAAAGGTGGGATAAGTGTGTTTGAAGTTAGGGGGAATATTCTGAGGGGGATTAATGACAATGTGTGTTTTGCTAAAATGCATTTCTAAATTTAAACACTTGCTGTATTTTTTGATCATCCTTTGTGTTTTGAGGTATCCTTTAAGTTGGGTAATCTGAGCTGTTTTGCCTAAAAATTCTTTGAATCCTTTAAATGTCTTCATCTAAAGTCAGGTTGCTTCCCACTTTATCTTATCAGTTAGGTTAACTTTATTTATTTGGATAATATTTTAAATATTTGGATATTTATTTATTTGGGATTGAACTCTGGTTCTTGTACTTGTGAGGCAGGTGGTGGAACCACTGAGCTAAATCACCAGCCCCTACGTTAACATTTGGGTGTGATGGCCCTGTTGTGTGTGGGGAAAAACCCAAGTTTACGGAGTAGAGATACAGATAACCTTGGGTAATCGATTATGTCCTGAGTTGCAGTTTTCTGAAAAGTACAATTATAACTTTCTGCTTTCCACTTACTTTTATTTGTTCTATCCTACCTCACATATAGGGTGATGAAAAAGTTTTGAAACTAGAGAGCTGCACACATTGAATACACTAAATGTTGAGTTGTAATGCTTAAAGGAAAATGTTTAATTGTTGCTAAGTGAATTTCAACTCAGTTTTAAAAAGAAAGAAATAATTTCTTCTCAGAAAAACTTGGCTAAGGCTTTTCCCAGTGGAGGGAGGAGCTGAGCAGAGATGAAGCTGTTGCTAGGTATTGGAATAAGCAACCTTCCTCCCGCCCAGGACTACGGATTGAACTCAGGGCCTTTGCACTGAGTTACATTCCCAGCCCTTTTAAAATTTTATGTTTTGATCCAGTGTCTTGCTAAATTGCCTGTGTGAGGCTTGAACTTGTGATCTTTCTGTCTCAGCTTCCCAGAGTGATGGGATTATAGGCATGTATCTCCACAACAGGCCGTAGATACTCTTCTTTTTACCCTGTGTTTTAGTTTGGATCTGGATGTCCCCTCAAAGCCTCATTCAGTCAGAGGTAGCTGAATCTGGAATGTGTGATGCTGGGATTAAGGGTATGTGATTGCTAAGCCACTACCCAAGAGTGAATGGGTTAGCCCCACCCTAATACTGGTAGTCTAGATGGGATAAAAGAGGCAGACTCGGTGAAGCTCTTTCTTGTTACCTTTGCTACCTTGTGCGTGCCATGTTGTTTCGTTTTCTTTTTTTTATTTTCTGAGACAGGGTCACACTATGTAGTTGAGACTGACCTGGAACTCACTGTGTAGCCCTGGCTGGTCTTGAACTCACAATGATCCTCCTGCCTCAGCCTCCCAAGTGCTGGGTTTTAGCCATGTTTCTACTCTACTGTGCCATGCCAGTTTGTCATTCCTGCCTTGAAGTCAGTGGATTATGGACTGAAACTTCTATGAACTGTAAGCCAGATAAACCCCTTCCCTTTTAACTTTGGGTATCAGGTATTTTGTCTCAGCAATGAGAGAAAATGAACACATCATCCAAATAACAAGTATAAAGACACAACACAGAAAAATGTAATTACATATTTCCTAGAGATATTTTTTTGTGGGGGGCTGATGTTGAGACAATCTCACTGTGGTCTCTCCAACTCACAGTGATCTTCTTTCCTCAGCCTCCAGAGTGCTGGGGTCATAGATGTGTGCCACCACACCTAACTTGCCTAGTGATTAACAAAGTCAAAATCTTGTATACTCAAAAATATTCTTGAAAATCAATCAAAACACTTTATTTATTTATTTACTTTTTGAGTAATAGGGATCAAACTTGGGCACTTGCACTTGCGAGGCAGGCAGCAGAACCGCTGGGCTAAATCCCCAGCCCTGAAACTCTCTTGAAATACACTGTATGTGTCTTTGAATATACAACCCTTTACAGAAAAACTTGAGGCTGACTGGCTTTTGAGGGCCACTAAGAAAGAGCAAAAAGGAAAAGTTTATGATCAGACTTTCAGATTGAGGCTTTCAGACCATTTTTTATA
>NW_022900919.1:43165952-43170109 GCF_012274545.1 Fukomys damarensis
TGGTGCCGGGGATTGAACTCAGGTCCTTGCGCTTGCAAGGCAGGCTACTGAACCGATTATATTTTTACTATAACTTTTACATCTCTGGTAATGAAGGAGGTTTGAGAGAATTCAAATATGCTCTGGCAGTACAGTTTTTGTTTTGTTTTGTTTCATTTCTTGAGATGGTCTCTCTGTGCAGTTCAGACTTGCCTTGAACCCACTATATACCCTAGGTTAGACTTGAACTTTTAGCAATCCTCCTGCCTTAAGTGCTGGGATTAGATGGGTACTACACATCTGACCTGATAGTCCAGATTTCATGAAAGCCTCTATAGCTTTACATTAATGACTTGGTCTGTGGCTGTGTGGACTAATAGGGATTTGCTGTTGGACTTAAATCCAGATTCTACTTGGTCAGACTCATATGCATGCTATTCTATAGTTTATATATTCTGCTTATTTCTTTAAAAATATTTTATCAAATAAACATGCTTATTAAGGAAGGGCTTTGAAAGAAAATACTATGGGTCCCAACACCTAAATATGCAGTGTAGTCTTGTGTCTACTTGTGTTTTGAGATCTTATTGTAAAGTCAACTTTTAATTTCTCAACATTAAAAACATGCCCCAATTTTTGCAAACATAATGACTTTTGCATCTCATTAAGTGAACATACTGTTATTTGTTTTACCACGACTTTGTGGTTACATTTAGCTTAGTTTTTTTTTTTTTTTTTTTTTTTTTTTACTATGATGGCCATATTTTCTACATAAAGATTATTCTATACTTAGATAATGAAAATGAAACTTCTCAGTCAAAGGAGGTAAGCATTTTAATTAACAAGAAAGTTAATTAACTTAAAAGATTGAGTCTAGTTGCACTGTTACAAATCAGACACAATTTATGCTTCACAACATGCTGCTCAGAATTGGTGGTTGATTATCATTAGAAAAAAATACTCTTATTTGAACTGGAAAAATGGAACATCATTGTTTTATTGTATTTTTATTTTATTTTGAAGTTTATCACTGTTGTTGTTATGGAAGGAATTGGCAAGTGACGCACACAGAGACAAGCTGAATGGAAGTAAAATAATAAGTTTATTTTGTCAACAAAGGGTCAATTGCATTCAAAAAGGTAGTGCCCGTGATCAACCACCTACTAGGTTGCAGCTTCTTCTTATACGATTTCTTAATATTCTTCCTCCTATAGGGTTTTACAGTTGTGATCTCATTCAGGTGGTTACATTTCATTTCCTCAGTTCACATTACCCATGTACAAATTACAGAAACCAGACAGTTAACTTTAACCCAGATGTAACAATTCCTTGTAGTTAGGGAGTTTACCTTGAGATTGGTCTAGCTACCTATTCTAGCACACAGGAACACAGGGTGTTCAAGGTCAGAGATGAGGCCAGATGTCTCACTTCATGGTCAATGCCTCTAGTGTCTGTTAATTTTGAACTAAAGCAGATTGCTGTTAGAGACATCAAAAGTCTTTTATATTTTCCTTATATTGTGTAGGTTTTTAGATTATTTACAAAAGTTCTGTCTATCATTATATCATTGTGTTTTGAGTTGTTTATATTTTTTTAGGCATCTCTGTCCTTTGAGTATTGTCTTTCAAACAGCTTACAAACATAGTCCATATTATTGCATAGGTCTCAGTGATTTCTAATGAATGGATATAGCTTGATCATTTCTCCCACTTTGGGGATTCATATTATCTCTGATTGTACAGATCATACAGAAATGAATTAGTTTGTATAGAAATATATTTCCTTGGCTTTTCCAAATTTCTTAGGAGCAATATACATTATTTAGAGGCAGGAACTAAAAAGGAAACCATCACTGAATTCAGGTGCTTGTATCAAATATCCCTGGAAGGCTGTGTATAAAGAATTGGTCAGTTTTGTTACCTTTGAGGGAAACAGGAATGGAGAGTTTTCACTGAATATTGCTTAGAACTTTTAAAATATTGAACGTGTAAGTTCATTACCTAGTTTAAAAAATTAAGTACATTTAAAAAAGTTAAAACTGAAACAAATGATTGAATTTAAAAGATCCACACCACCAGGAGGCAGCATTGCTCTGTAAGGAGGAAGCTGCGAAGCAAATACAAGGTTGTCCTAAGCGTGGGCACTGGGCTTGGAAATCAACGTTTTTTCCCCTCCCTTTCTATATTATTCCAATTTTCCACAAAGATCTATGTAGAAATAGAAAATGTTTGATTTAAGGAAATAAAGTGCCAAGCCTGTCTCTCTCTAGCTGTGTGGCCATACCTCTCTATATTAATGTTCATATCTCTAATGAAAGTAGAGTTAGTGAGGAAGAGGGGACTTAGATTTAATTTAAAATGTTGATGTGAGGCTAGGGGTGCAGCTCAGTTGTAGAGTGTTTTCCCAGCAGGACTTGCATTCGAGAACAAGAACAACAAGAACAACATTGCCACGTGTGCCAGAGGGCCCTCCAGTTGTGCTATCTCTCACCACTGTGACCGTATATTCCCACTACTCTGTGTTGAATGAATGGAGAAAATCTTCTCTGTGTTCCAGTTTCCTCGTCTATGAAACAGGAGTGTGTCTTGTAGTTGCCTCACAGAGGCAGGTGTGGGCACCTCAGGGGCGGGTGTGGGTTGACCATCTCCCTGAATGTGAAACTGCTGACTCTAGGTGAGCCTTAAGTGGATTTGAATGGATTTACTACCAGCATAATGAGGCTTTCTGGGCAGAGCAGGGCAGCCTCCCAAATGTGTGCGAAAATGGTGTGAGAGAAAGGAGTGGCAAAAAGGCCATTTTATTGTGTTCAGTGGGTAGGACTCTGGTGAGGATCCCAGAAGAGGGCTGGGCTTGCATAGTGCAAGGGAGAGAGCCCACAGGCTGGCTTTCTTTCCTTCTTGTCCTTGTCCGCCTCTTTGTCATCCTCCGCCTTTCCCTTCCTGAAGAGGCACAGCGCTGCTCAACAACTAGGCCACACACTGAGAGGTCCGACAGGAGATTATTTGGGAAGGTAGGTCAGGGAGAGAGGGAAGAGGAGAGAGGAGAGAGAGGGACAAAGAAAGGAAGGTCCTCTTATGTTTGTGGGCCCGGCTATTGCTTATTTATGGGTGGGCTACTTTTAACCTATCACAGGCCAGGTTGCTTATTATGGACTCAGTCCTGCAGAAACTTAGGTTTACCTTCTCTGGACTGTTGTGGCCTTGCAGGGAGGGAAACTAAAGAGCATGAGGTCATTCATTCTAAGAGGCATGAAGAACCAGGAGCATGCAGACTGTGATGGCGGCATCAGGTCCCTAACACTTTCTATCCCCCCTCACTTTCCTCCTTTCTCTTTCTTTCTACTCTTCATTTTTCTCCTTCTCCTTCAATCTGGTACTGGATCTGGAGAACAGGAATCACATGTCACCTCTTGTGTGTAACCTGAGGTGCTCAGACAAAATGTGTCGTTGATGAAAAACTCCTGTTGCCCAGAAACTACCCCCAGACTTAAATGGCCTGATGTGTAACCTTGGTGCCAAAAGTCTTCATTTATGTATTTTTGCAGTGCTAGGGGACAAACCCAGGACCTTGCACATGCTAGGCAATCTCTCTGCCTCTGAACTACACCTCTAACCCAGCTCACAGTTATGGGCTGGCCCAGATATGGGATGAGAGGGGAAAAAGAGGGGTGGTGCCTGAGAGCTGTCAGAAGTAAAAAAAAACGGGGGGAGGAACACCTCTGACTTCATTGCAGAAGGAAAAAACTCATCTTATTGAAGATTGAATGAGCTAATCCAGGTAATGTGGTTAGCACAGAGGATGTGGTTAGTAGATATTTACCATTACTTTTGTTCTTGAGAGCCTCTCAACTCTGGTTTTTCTAAAGAGACTTTTCTTTTGAATCTTACCTTATTTTTTTTAGGAGTAAGATCTATAGTTATAGCTTTGGCTACCCTTGTGCATGATTAATCTTCCTTGTCTTTGTTTCTCCCTGTGGAACCATGGGCAATGTTGAGCAGGAAGTCAAAGAAAGCACATTCCTATTTCTAGAGAGCCACACTCAGTACTGGGTACCTCCTCACCTGTTAGGTCAGTGTATGCTAGTTGCTGTGAATGAGTCTATCCCTGGGGAAGGGGCTTGGTTGGTAAATCTGAATATATGCAAATCTTATGATCAAGCAATTCCATATATATATATA
>NW_022900919.1:43170186-43197111 GCF_012274545.1 Fukomys damarensis
TGCTGATGTATGTTTACAAAAAATATATGAGAAAATGTATTATTAGCAACTCTATTCATAATAACCTCAAACTAGATACTATTCAAATACACTTCAGTAGTAAAATGGATGAATTTAGCCTATCCAAGCAATTACACATCAAGGAATAGTTCAGCAGGTCTGTAATCTCCAGGCAGGGAGGTATACACTGATAATCCTAGCACTTGGAAGGCTGAGGTGAGAAGCTGAGGCTGAGAATTCAAGGCCAGCCTGGACTATATAATGAGTTCTAGATTGTTTTGGACTATATAGTGAGATCCTCTCTCAACAACACAAAGCAAAGCAAAACAAAACAAAGCATGAAAAGCAGGCCTGCCGTATCACAGAAATATGGAGGAGTCTTTCAGATGAAGTACCAAGTGATACAAGCCAAAGATCAAACATGAAAGAAATACATAGTATGTAATTCTGCTCTTACAAAGTATAAGAACTAACTTTGCTCCTATAGAGTAGTGGTTATCCTTGAAGAGGGCACAGAGAGGAGGGAGCTCCTAGGGTGCTGGTGGTAGTTTATTTTTGATCTGAGAGTATGGATTTAGTTTGTGAAAGAATTCTGTGAGTTCCACAGTGTTTTTTTTTGGTACTGGGGATCAAACTTGGGACCTTGTGCTTGCGAGGCAGGTAGTGGAACCACTGAGCTAAATCCCTGGACCCATCACACTTTTGATATGAATAAATTTCTTGGTGTATGTTAAACTCCTATAAGAATTAACAAAACAAAACACCTCAGGGGAAAATCTAAGGAGAAATGTACTACCATGTTCACTGTGGGAATGTCCAGGAGATGACACTAGCTGGTGTTTTGTGTTCTCTTCTGGTGTCCTTCTAATGTACACTTCATTTATTCATGCAAAAATATTTACTGAACACCCACTGCGTGCACTGTTCTGTTAAACTTTGCTGGGCACACAACAGTGAGAAAAATAGAAAAATTCCTTGTAGTTAATGAGTTTACAATCCAGAGTGGGAAGATGGACCATAAATTAATAAGCACATAAATGAGGGCCGGGGATTTAGCTCAGTGGTTCCACCACCTGTCTCGCAAGCACAAGGTCCTGAGTTCGATCCCTGGTACCAAACCAATCTGAACAAAAAAAACCCCACATAAATGAATAGGAATTAAAATGGGAATACCTGCTATGGAGAAAAGAAAGTCCGAGAGTTGATGGACTGTACTGAAAGTTTGGGTCTAATTAGGTAGAGGGGTCATAAAGAGCAAGTTGAGCAGTAACCTGTTGGAAGGGAACAAGCCAGGCAGACGTGGTTGGGAAATGAGAAAAAGATTTCCAAGTAGGGAAAGCAACACATGCAAAGGCAATTTAGTGCCTTTTATTTTTCAGACCAAGAAGGTTGCAGTGCCGTTTATCTATTTACTGCATCTCAGCTTCAAATGCACCTTTTAGAACCTCCTCTCAGCTACTCATTTTTTGTCAGCCGGCACGATGTTCAGGTTTGTCAGTAGAGGGTGCCAGAGAGACCTCCCAGGAAAAGATTTCCTCTGGTTCTGGTGTGTTCCCCGTAGGCCTCAGCAGCTTGCCTTGCTTCTCTGGCCGGGCTCGCAGCCTGGATGATTCCTCCAGTGCAGGCTCTGCAGGGACGATGGCTTTTGCAATGCATAGAGGCCATCAGCACTCAGCACCCAGCAGTGTCCTCTCCCACGCTTCATGGGTGATTTTGTAACACTGCCTCTGGGGAGAGACTTCATGAATGGCTTTCCCTGTTATCCTAGAGGGCAAATTTCTTGCAGGTTCTGGTAATGAGGCACCACAGTGGCTTCTCTGTCATCTGTTGAGTCATGGATGTCCTTTCCTGTGAGGCCTGGCTCTCTGTCCCAACCCTAAGGGTAGTTTAAATCTGCAATTCTTATAATCTCTGGGGTTCTCTTGATGGCTTACTAACTAACCTGTACCCCCCCCCCCCGACAAATATTTCCTTATATGAAATTTTATCCATACAAATTACTGCATAGCTTTTTTCCCCTGCCTTATGAGTAGGCCCTGACTGATATGACCATCTTGGTTGTAAAGCACTGAGACTGTAGTAGGAGATGAAGTCAGAGACTAGCTAGCACCCTCCTCATGCTTGCTTTCATCCTGAGTGGATGGGGCAAATCCTGGAGGGGATTTGAACAAAGGAATGAAATGTTGTGGCTCAGATTTGGCTACCTCTGGCTGCCTAGAGAAGGGATGAAGAGGGCAATAGCAGAAGCAGGGACACCAAAAGAAAAAGGTGGAATGGATCCAGGGTGATGGCAGTGGTGACAGGAGACAGATGGATTCTGGGCACCCTTTGAAGGTAGAATGAATAGCATTTACAGGTGGATTTAATGAGATGAGGGAGAAAAATAGGGGCAAAAAATAATCCCAAGGTTTTTTACCTAAAGAACTGAAAAGATACAGTGTGCATTTATAGTGGGAGAGTATAGGAAGCAGGGATTCAGTTTTAGATATTCAGATGGTTCCCAAATCCAATGGCTTGGCTTGGGAGTTTTTTACTTTATTATGTGTAAAAGTACATATTCAGTAGACAGTCTTTTCTTAGGCTTGGAATATGTCATACAATCCTCTCTTATTGATGCTGGGTGGCAGCAGCAAATGGCAGCTCCTATTGGCTGCACAATCACTACGGACAACATCCAAGCTACAGGGTATTATGGCTAAAGTAGGTCATTTTGTAGATTAGGGTGTTAAATACATTTTCAACTTGTGATATTTTCATTTAAGATGGGTTTGTTGGAATGAAATCCTATCATAAGCTAAGAAACATCTGTATTAAATTAGACACAGGAAATGGGGAAGCATTAATTTAAGAAAACATATCAAACCTCAGTAAAAATAATGGGAATCCAGGGCATTTTACCCAACAGTGGCTGTTCTCCTACCCCCAGTTCTGTAGTCCTACCAGCACAGAGAAGGTGTGGGGACTGAAGAGTGCAGAACATTACTCTTTCAGGGACGTTGTTAAAACAAGAGCAATAGCAGCAACAAAAACTCAGGGAAAGCTACCATCATAGCCAGAGCTTTACATATTAGTTGGGGCAAATAGCAGATAGACCAGTAAGAAATTTAGCAAAGAAGATCTAGAAGAAGACAACTAGAGAGTTGTTGTTTTGTTTTTTTTCTTTTTTCTTTTGTATTGGAGATTGAATTTAGGGCTGCATGTAGTACACTTGACCACTGAGCTACAGTTCCTAGTGTAGAGTAGATCTTGACAGGATTCTACTTATTCCCGGTGGTCTAGAAGGCCATGGATAGCTAAGGAGAGACCAGGGAGGATACCAGCTTACTACTTCTCTTAGGCTGAAGGTGAGATCTTGAAAACACAGAGAAAAAGATGGGGCAATATTTCAGAAATTTGAATGCATTCTTTAAAACATAACAGATTCTTTTACTTTTTATTTATTTTTCCTTATATCATGAATAGATTGTCCAGCAAATAATGGAATATTTACTGGTTCAAGGTGCTTATGCAAACCCAGCACGGACCTCTAGGAAGTCAGGCAAGATTTTTAAAAATCCTAATCAGAGACATTATCTATTACACAGTACCAGGAAAATGGATTCATAGCATTAATCCAGGCAAACAAAGAAACAAATGATAATAACAACCACTCAGTAGGATCAGAATTCAGAGTTACAACAAAAAAATTATGAGACATGCAACACACACACACACACACACACACACACACTCACTTTCACACACACAAACCAGTAGAGTGTGACTCACACAGAAAAAAGGCAATTGCTATGGTTTCAATAAATGTCCTGCAAAGGTCCTTGTGTTAAAGGCTTGGTCACCAGCCTGTGGCGCTACTGAGAAAATGGTGGAACCTTTAGGATGTAGAGACTAGTGGAAAGACCTGAGATCTCTGAGGCCAAGCCCTTGAAGGGGATATTGGGACCTGGCCTTTTCTTATTTCTCTCTTTGCTTTTTACCACTGTAAGATGCACAGACCTCTAATGCCATGTGCTTCCAGCATGATGTACTGTACCACCACGGGCTCAAAGCAACAGGGCCATTCACTGAAACCTCTGAAACCTTGAGCCAAAATAAATCTTTCCTTAGTGTAAGTAGATTGATTACTAGGTATTGTGTTACAACAACAGACAGCTGACTGACACAATGATCAATACACAAAACCTCTGATGGGCCCCAGATGTTAGATTTAGCAAGCACTTCAAAGCAGCTATTATAAATATATTTGTGGGCCAGGGATTTAGCTCAGTTGTTCCACCACCTGCCTTGTAAGTGCAAGGACCCGCGTGCAATCCCTGATGCCCCCCAAATATATATATATATATTTTTTTTTTTTCTATCAAATCTACAGAACCTAACAACAGCAGAATATTTATTTTTCTAAAGAACACGTGAAACATTCTTGAGGATAGACGATATTGCCGGGCAATAAAACAAATCTCAATAAAATAAATTTTTTATTTTGAGATAAGTATAGATTCACATGCAGTTTTAAGAAACAGTATAGACAGATCCCCTGTGCTCTTTACCCAGTTTCTCTCAGTAGTAACATCTTGCCAAACTGTAGTACAATATCACAATCAGGATGTTGTCATTGATATAATCAAGACCCAGAACATCTCACAGTGAAGATCCTTATATTGTGTATTGTCCTTTTTTCCATTTTCACAATCAGCCTACTGTCTTTTTTACTTCAGGCAATCGCTAATCTGTTTTTATTTGTATCATTTTGTCATTTCAAAAATATTACATTAATGAAATTTTACAGGATGTTGCTTTTTAGGATTATTTTTACTCAGTATAATTTTATGGAGATTCTTTTAGGTGTTGTTTGTGCTCATAGTTCCTTCTTTTTTTTGGTACTGGGGATCAAACTCGGGTCTTTGTGCTTGCGAGGCAGGTGGCATGGAACCACTGAACTAAATCCCCCCCTAGTTCCTTCTTTTTGATGGCTGAGAATATTCCACACCATGGATATACTACAGTTTTTGTTTGTTTGTTTGTTTGTTTTTTGTTTCTTGAGACAGGGTCTTGCTATGTAGACCCATGCTGGCCTTGAACTCACTATGTAGCCCAGGCTGGCCTATGAATTTCCTTTAGTGCTGGGATTATAGGTGTGTATTACCATGTCCAGCTTGCTACAGTTTGTTTAATTACTCAACAGTTGAAGGACATCTGGGCTCTTTCTAGTTTGGGGATATTATGAACAAAGATGTACAAACATCCGTGCAGAAGTTTTTGTGTGAACACAAGTTTCATTTCTCTGGGTTAAATAAACAGGAGTAATTGCTGTATTGTATGTGTGGAGGAGTTAGGGCCTCTCTTAGGGTCTTGCCTAGGTCTAAGAATTAAATTGGCATAAGATAGATTAGCAGGAGAAAAATATAAAAGTTTATTTAATATAAGTTTTATATGACACGAGTGCCCTTATAAGGAAATGAAGCCCCAAAGAGTCTGATTTTTTTCTTCTGCCAGCTCAATCTGCTGTTGAGTCCCTCTAGCAAATTTTTTCATTTTGTTTAATTAAGCTTCAACTCCACAATTTCTGTTTAATTCTTTTGTATGGTATCTATCCCTTAGTGATATTCTTTATTTGATGAGATATTGTTCTCATCCTTTTTGTTTTTTACATATGGTTTTTAAAAGTTATTTGAACATGTTGAAAACAGCTGATTTATAACTGTCTAGTAAACTCAATGTCTGTGGGTTTCCTAAGGGACAGTTTTTATTGAGTTTTTTTTTTTTTTGGCTTGGATATGGGCCGTATTTTATTGGTTTGTTGTATGTTTTATATGTTTTTTGAACTCCAGACATTTAAAATAATACAGTGTGCAAGCCTGGAAACTAAGTTTTTCTGCCTCTGCATTGTTTGTTGCCATGGTTTTTTTTTTTTGGTTGTTTGTTTTGTGACATTCTCTCTCTCTCTCTCTCTCTCTCTCTCTCTCTCTCTCTCTGGTACTAGGTACTCTCTCTTTTTAGGTACAGGACCTTGCACTTGTGAGGCAGGCGTTGGCACCGCTTAGCTAAACCCCTGGCCCTGTTTTGTGACGCTCTTGTACTAATTCTTTACAATTTTGTATAACCACCAAAGTCTCTGCTCATTAGTTGCAAATTATTGGATGGAGATTCTCTTAAATGTTTTGAACGATAAATTCTCCAGGATTTGGTTGTGATGAGGCATATCTTCAATTCTTAGGCTGAAAGTTTGTAACTCTTCCTCATCTTGCTCTTCCTGCTTGTGCAGACCCTCAAGGTCAATCAGAGATGAGAATTTGGGGCTCCTCCATCTTTGCTGTACAGTGCAAAGTCTCATGTGCATAGTTTCATGCATGCCTGCTGCTTTTGAGATTTCTAGATGTCTACTGGAATGTTTTACAGTCCTCCATGGACATCTCATTTCTCATATTTTAGGATTTTTAGCTCCTTTTTGGCCCCAACTTTAGGTACTTGTGATGTTAAACAACTACTGTTGGTTGTTTTTGACAAATACACAGGGAGAAAAGGCTGTTTGCACGTAGGAATCTCCGAGCTATGTCACATAAAAAGAAACTCTACAAATAAGGATTTCTAGAGAAATGCACAACAGTTCAAATGATAGCCGTTCACTAGGAATGGTGCTTTTGAGGAATGCTAAACTTGTTCTCCTTTTTCCGGTGGCTGCTAAACTGCTGAACTTCACCACAATTGCAGGGTTTTTGGGGGTGGGGGAGTGGGAAGGTGAAGGGTGGGAAATGGCAAGTTGAAACATAAAACAATTGCTCGTCTCATCAGTATTCAGCTACTTTTATTTATTTATTTTATCAGTATTCAGCTACTCCTTAGATTGTTGAAAGCCTTTGGTTAATTTCCAGAGTACTAGATTGTTCGTTTTCATAATTTCTATCAGTGTTCTTGTTGGAAGAGTGGAATTTTGAAAATTCTTACTCTCCTATTCTTGATGACATCCTGGGACTGAGAACATCTTGATATATACCCTTTTAAGTGCTTTTAAAAACTTATCCTTTTCTTTTTTTGGCACCAGGGATCGAACTCAGGTCCTTGTGCTTGTGAAGCAGGTGGCAAAATCACTGAGCTAAATCCCTGACCCATTATCCATTTTTTTGAGACATGGTCGTGATATGTAGTTCAGGCTGGCCTCAAACTAACAGTGATCCTCCTGCCTTTGTCTCCCTAGTGCTATGCCACAATGCCTGACTATTATCCATTTTTAAATTATCTGGCTGTTCCTTATTGATTTATAGACAGCTTTTGCTGTAGATCTCTGTTGGTTTTATGTTACAAATATCATTTTTCATTTTGTAGTTTGGCCTTTTATTTCTCAGTGATTTCTTTTTTATTAAAAGAATTTTTTTTTTTTTTTTTTTTTTTTTTTTTTTTTTTAAAAATATTTTTTTTTTTTTTTTTTTTTTTTTTTGGGACACAGGATGGAATTTGGGACCTTCTGGCTGTGAGGCAGGCGGTGGCACCACTGAGCTAAATCCCCAGCCCAGTGACTTAAATTTTAAAATAGTTCAATTTATTAATATTTTATTTTAAGTTTAATCCTTTTTTGTGCTCTAGTTAAGAAATCTCTCACTGTAAGGAAATGACAATTTATTTCCTGTTATGCTCTCCTCCACCATGCCCCTTTGCCAGATTAATTAGTCCACTGTTCTTAAACTCAGCCTCCTGTAAAGTCTCAGGACATGAACAAAATGTAGACAATTTTTCTGCCAGAGGCTGGGCATGGTGGCATATGCTTATAATCTCAGCACTCAGGAGAATGAGACAGAAGGGTCTTGTGCCAAGCCAGTGAGTACACCAAATACCAGGACACAGATAAGACTGAAAGAAGTTTATTTCACATATGCGGACTCCACTCTCTAAGAGAAGTAAGGCCCTGTTACAGGATTGTGCATAGGTTTTATAGGGTTTTTCTAAACAAAAAAGTTCAAATGTAGCCCAGGGCTTTCTCACACCTGCAAGGGAGAGAAACTCCAGACACCTTTACTTACCTTACACTTGTTTTACAGGGGTAGTGTTTTATGGTCACCTTTAACATCCCATCTGTTCCTGGGCAGGCTTGTTAATCAAGCTTGCAATTAGCACAAGAAGGTTTTTGCAGTTTAAGCAGTTTTTCCTGATGTTTGATAAGGGGAGGGGTACACAACAGTCTCTGGGGTCATTAGCCAGCCAGCATGGAGTCACTTTAGCTCAGTCAGGTCTCATAAAGGGATGCCACTAGTTCAAGGCCAGCCTGGGCTACATAGTTCAAGGCAAGCCTGAACTACACAGTGTGACCCTGTCTCAAAAAATTACCCCCACCTTTTTTTCTGCCAGAGCTGAACACAAATGGCCTGGAGTCTTAACTGATAATGGAATCCTCTTTGCCAATTAATTGCATTAATTGAAACCTCAGTCTAGTATTTACTGCCTACATTTCTCTCTGCATTTTGGTCTTCCAATCAGAATCTCTCTAGCATCAAGTTAATGCTATGGCTGCTTCTCCTGTTGACATAGCCAAGCTCTCCAAAGAACCAGTTTCAAAAGTTTTTGAACCACATGGTTAGGTAGTCACAGCAATGACTCCACTTGTCTCATACTAAAAACCATCTTAGTTTCTCCTTGTAGAGATGACAACTTAAAATAGGAAAGGTTTATTTTGGTTCACAGTTTGTAGAAGTTTCAGTCCATAGTGGGCTGTCTCCAAGGCAGAACATCATGGTAGAAGGGCCTGGGTGGAGGAAAGCTGTTCTTTTGTGAATGTAGATTTTGATTTTGATTTCATCTCTGTATATTTAACAGACCCAGCATTATTTAATCAAAATAATCTTCTGTTATTTACTGCTCTACAGTGCTACTTAACTTATAACTCAAATACCTATATGGTTTTATTTCACTTTCAATTCTATTCCATTGGAGGAATTCTATTCCTCCTGTCAGTAGTTCAATATATTGATTACTATAGCTTTATAATTAACCTTGATATCTGGTATAAAAAGTCTTCTTATTTTGTTCTTTATAATTGTCTTGGTTACTTTCATGTTCCATGTACATTTTAGGATAGCTAGTAATTTTTATTGTTGTTGCATTGCATCCCAAGATCAACTTGTAGCCTTCCAATCCATGAACATGGTATATCTTTCAGTTACTGTGTATAGATCTGTCACTTTTCTTGATGTTTTCTAGTGTTCTGGATAGAAACCTTATATATTTTGTTGTACTCTTTCTTCAAATATTTCATGTTTTTTATGCTGTTGTGATGGTATTAAGATTTATTTTCTAACATTTTATGACACCATGTATAGAAATAAAATTGATTTTTAGTAACCTTATATACAACACATTTACTAAATTCATCTATTAATCCTAATAATTATGTGTAGGTACTTTTAGATTTTCTATAATTTTACATAATCTTGTTGGCTATGAACAAACACAGTTCTAGTTCTTTCCCAATCCTTTTAATTTCTCCTCTTCCTCCTTTTTTTTTTTTTTTTTTTTTTTTTACTTGATTACACTGGGGACTCTGGACAATGCTGAGTAAAAGTAATGATAATGGGCATCTCTTCCTCATTCCCAATCAGGGCTCCTCCTTCTGGATACCAGAGAAATGTAAATGCTGAGATGCAGATGCATCACCATGCCACCCTCATCTGTGAGCTCAGCCCTTGCTGGGAGATTAAAAAAGCCTGAACCTCCACTAAGCATAACCTTCGTTGGTTCACGCAGATCACAGTCTCAATCAAGTCCCTGTTGGCACTTTGTCTGACAACTTCTCCAGAGGAAGGAAGGAGTGAAAGGGAGCTGATTTCTAGTTTGCACTATATCACTTGACCTGGTTCTGCTGAGGCAGAATTTTGGAACTTAACCTAACTCCAAAGGCGTCCTAATATTTGAACAATTTTTTGGAGGTCCTATAATCCAGGTAAGTTCCATTGGTGATACTTCAAATTTGCCTAAGAGAGCCACTCTTTTAACTGAATTAGGTACTGCCTTCTCAAGATAACTGTCTTGAGCTGGGCATGGTGGCACATGCCTGTAATCCCAGCACTTGGGAGGCTGAGGCAGGAGGATCACTGTGAGTTTGAGACCAGCTTGGCCTACATAGTGAGTTCCAGGTCAGTATCAACTATATAGTGAGAGCCTGTCTCAAAAAAACAAAAACAAAAACAAACAAACAAACAAAAGATATCTGTCTTGCCTTGGAAGAAGGAAGAAATCAAGTAATTTTTACAGTTTGTCAATGTCATACAGTTCCAGTAATACCAGAAAAGCACACACACTCACATACACACACACACACACACACACACACGCACACAGAGGACAGCATGCCTACCCAGCCTTAGTGACCAGGGGAGCTTCTCTTTTTCCACTCAGAGAGACACTGGGGAAATGTCCCAGAAGGCGATGTAGAACCATATCCTTTGGTAGTTATGCACATGGACTCTGGAGCTGGGCTACCTGAATTCACTGCCTGCCCCACTGTTATTGACTTACTAACTTCTGAGAAGCTGTTCAAAATCTCACAGATTCAATTACCTTGCCTGTAAAATAGAGATAAGAACATTATCTATCTATTTGGCACAAAATAAGTGTTCATTAAACATTGTCATTGTTGTTAGACAATGCTGACTCCCTGCTTCTTACGCTTATGTTTGCAGACAAACTTCAGAAATTGCAATAGTCAACCTAGAGTGACACTGCTTCCTGAGGTCCATTCAATAACTGATTTCATCAGTGTGATGGTTTATTTTCTGTGTCAACTTGACTGGGCGACATTTTGTCAAGTATGATTCTAGATGTTTCTGGATGAAATTAATATTTGAATCAGTACACTAAGTAAAACAGATTGCCCTCCCTAGTGTGTGTGGGTCTTATCCAGTCAGTGTAAGGAATCAAGAGGACTCAAAGGCATTAATAAAAGGGAGCCCTGCTGCATGACTGCCTTCCAACTGGGTCTTCCCTGCCTTTGAACTTGAACTGAAAGACTGTCTCTCCCTTGGTGACAAGCCTACCATCCTTTAGACTGGAATTTCACCATCAACTCTCCTGGAATCCACTTGTGAACTGCAAATCTTGGGATATATCAGTCGCATAAGCACTTGAGTCAATTTCTTACCAAAAAACAAAAACAAAAACAAAAAAATCCCCTTCTCTCTACATATGCCTTCTATCGGTTCTGTTCCTATGATCAGTCTACTGCCAGCAGTGTATTACCATAACTATCCCTTGCCTCCCTTGCTTCAACTTAAGCAACAGTCTTGTAACTCATTTGCCTGACCACTGAACAGGAGGCCAGGGATCCTTCTGAGGGACAACCCTGAAGGCCTGAAGAAATTGCAAAGATGACTCCAGTAAGAAGTTATTGGGGATCATGGTCAGCGTCCTGGCCACCCAAATCCCTTTGCCTTCTAGGGTTTGAAGGTCAGGATTGCTGACCAGTGTCAGGAAGAGGGCAATGTGCTGCAGAGCACTTGGGGCACACTGGCTTCCCTCAGTTCCCTAGACATAACTAGCTCATTTCTGCCTCAGTATCTGTATGAGTAGGGCTCTTGGTTATACATAAAAGAAATTTGGCGGCTTAAACACAAGGGGATAGAATAGAAATTAGCGTGAAATGGAGAGAATGCTGAGACAAACGCAGCCTGTGGTGAAGTGTGATCCCATGAATACCAGAAGGTCAAGAAGCAGGCAGTACAAAACAGTATGGCATGTTGTGTATTTCCCAGGAGAGCCACAGCAATATTTCCAGACCCCCAATCCTCTCTAGAAACTTTCCATGCCTTGTTATGATTTAGAGTCAATTTCTCTTCCCTTTTGAAACTGGGAAGAACTCTGTAACTGCTGTGATGAATGCAATGTGGCAGAAATGACATCGGGTGACACCCAGCAAGAGGCCACCAAAGCAGCATAACTTCTCCAGCTCTTGCTCTCTTGCAGCACTTTCCCTGGCAACCATCTGCCACTTTGTGGGGAAGCCCAGGCTATGTGGAGGGATTGTGGGCAGGTGATCCAGCTGAAAATCCCACTGGGGGCTCAGTGGACAACTGGTGTCAGCCACTAGTAATATGGAGGGGCCTGTCAATGATCCCCTCAGTCTGTGAGCCACCTCAGGGAGGCCAAGTTGAGCAGAGGGCGGTTATCCCCACCAAGCCCCTCCCGAAGTACAATCTTGTGAGTAAAACACTTGTCATTATTTTAAGCCTTACATTATGGGTTGGTGTGTTACACAGAAATTGGTAATCAGAAAAGAGAAATTACGGCAGGAACCGCTGGTTAGGATGATGCCTAGGGTTCTGTCACCACCCCCAACCCCCACCCCCACCACCAAGTCTAAAGTGCCCTGAACATCCCCTCCTCCTAATCTCCTGAGAGTCAAAGTTCCAGGCTACAGCAGTGACTGTCTGGAAAAAGGTGCTCAGCTCAGGCTGTGCTGGGCCAGGTAGAGGGATGCTTGGTGTTCTTCATCCCCAAAAGAGATAGGGCCAAGGGTTGCCCCCCACAAGACTGCATAAGTTTTATGGTTTGGAAGCATCCTCAGTGGCCTATGTGTTAAAGGCTTGGTCCACAGCTTGTGGCACTATTAGGGATGGTGGAAACTTCAGGAGGCGGGGCTTACTTGAAAATTATCTGGTCATCTGAGGTATGTCATTGGAGGGTCTTGGGACCCCAAGTCCTCCTCTTTCTCTTTCTTTTTGCATCTCAGCCATGAGGTGAGCAGCTTTGCTCCAACTGTGCTTGTGCCTTGATGGGCTGTTTTGCCTCAGGACCAAGAATGATGGGGCTAACTGATCATGGACTTGAACCTCTGAAATGTGAACCAAAGTAAACCTTTCCTTTTTATAAGCTGATTTATATCATGTATTTTATTACAGTAAGAGAAACATGACTACCACAAGCCCAAAACTGACGTCTTTTTCCTCTGATAGATCAGTTTCTCAGATCTCCACACAACTGGCTCTTCACATACAGTTAACAAAATAGCTGAGAGCACTGTTTCTGACACCCTGGCCTCAAATACCCCATCTGCCATTTACATCCTATGCAAGTGTCTGAAAGTGACTTCTGTCTGTGTCCCCTTTGCCCCTCACTCCTGTTTCCTCATTTGGAAAAAGGAGAGAATAATAGTAACTACTTCACAGAGTTCTTTATTTTAATTTTATTTTTTGGAACTGGGGATTGAACTCAGGACCTTGTGCTTGCGAGGCAGGTGGTGGCACCACTGAGCTAAATCCCCAGCCCCCAGAGTTCTTGAAGATTAAATAAATTAACATGTGTAAAGCATCTGAAACAGTTCCTGGCATACATACTGATTTAGATTTTAATCATTATTTTTATTGTTATTATTAAAATGTCAGGCTTATTAGAGGCTTTTTTGATTCCTTTCTCTAAACTAAAGTTATTCTGCAACAATCACTCATTTGTTTTATTTTGGCACTTACCACTAAATCTAATTAGCTTACTTATTCAAGAAGTTGCTTTTTCATTTGCTTTTATATCTCATTTTGTTGTTTATACCTTTTTTAAATGTTGTGATTGAACCCCTAATGCCCGTTAGCACACATGGGAAACATAAATCACTATGCTGTCCCAGGAGTTGAATGTTATGTCACTTGGGGACACAGAGGGGCCTGGCCCAGACTCCCCCAGACTCCCTGGGTGGAGGGCCTATGCCCCTCAGCTGCTGGCCAGCTGCCGGATGTCCCATCTCTAGAAAGCTGTATCATCCAGAGCCAGGGCCCTTCTTGGTGAATCAATGAAAGATGCCTGCACCTTAAGATCTAGCCATCACGCCAGTCATAGCTTGAGCTGCCTATGGGTCCCCGGAAGTTATCATGGGCCTGTCTCATGGCTGACCCCTGCCTCCACCAATCCCTATTCCCAATCCCACAGAAAGGAGGGTCTTGATGCTGAGACTGGCAGGTGATTTTCTATCCAGGCAGGAGCTTGCAGAGTTCCTTTTGCACTGGACACATGTACAAGAAGCAGAGAACCTATGATGCACGAGACTCTGGTCAGGTGCTCCTGAGGATGGAGTCCTGAATGCAGATTCTCAGTGTGACAGAGCCAGAAGGACCCAGGGCTTCACATTTCTCCAGTGTTTCTGCCCAGTGTCCATGTAGGGAAGGAAAGGAGCTCAGAGCCCTGATCCTGGAAGACAGGCCATTTGCATCCAGGGACTGAGGAAGGGGAGGGAGGCACCATTTGAGAAGCTCAGATCCAGACAGGAAATCCAAAGCCAAGGCCTAAGCCAGCTCTGGCTAGGGTCTGATGGAGGCCAGGCCTCAGTGTGGTGAGAGTTCAGCCCAGGACTAAGGGTCCAATCAGAGATTCTGACTGGAGCTCAATGAGGGGTCTGGATTTCAGTTCGAGGTTGGAATAAAGGCTCTTTTTGGGGCCAGGACCATCTGGGGCTGGATCAGTCAGAGTTGAGACTAAGGCTGGGTTTGATCAGGGTTCAGCTTGGCAGGAGCCGGGACTTGGTGGAAAGTCAAGGTTTTGAGGTTGTGTCATCTTCAGGGTCAGGACCAATCTGGCTCTGAGTCACAGCTCCATCTGGGGTCACCGACACAAGCTGGAATCTCCTTAGTTTTGGTCTGGGGATTTCACAGGGCTAGGCCTTGGCTCAGGTTTGTGCTTGGTTCCAGGGCCCAGTGCAATGTAGTATCAGAGCTCAGTTCTGGCACAAGCATTTGAGTTAGCTGTTGCTCCACAACAGGGCTAGGCAACTGCAACCCCTGGGCCAAACTTGGCCTAGTGCGTGTCTTTGTAAATAAAGTTTTATTGTAACACATCTATGCTCATATGTTTATTCCCTCTCTATGGCAGCATTAGTGCTGTAGGGGCAGAGTTGAGAAGCTGTAGCAGAGACTTTCTGTCCTGTACAGCCTAAAGTGTTTACTCTCTGGGCCTTGATGGTAAAAGCTTGCCAACCACTGTTCTAAGGGCCTGGGGGGTCTCTCTTGTGCAGGAGCCCAGGTCCTTGATGTAGCTCAGTGTCTAGAGCCTCTGTGAAGGTTTGAGGTGTCTATAGGACCAAGGAAGAGGAGGGTTGGGCCTCTAGTAAAGCCCAGTGCCAGTGTCTTTCTGGGTCCCCATGAAAACCCAACTCCAAGACTATTCTCAGTCTTGAACTACCTGTTCTGCCCTTAGTCCGTCAGGGGCACTGTCAGGGTGCAGCCCTGCCTACCGCAAGGTAATCCCAATGCCAGACTGCATTCTCATTCACAGCACACTGTCCCTGGGCCTCTGAGCTGTCTCACCTGTCTTCCCACCTCTCTCACCCCAGCCAGGTGCCTCTCATGCTAGGTGGGTTCTGCTTTCAGCTGGGGCTGGAATATCCTGTGGGGCCAGTTTGGTCCCATTAAAGAGCTACCCATTAAAGAGCCCAGTTTGTGGGCACCAAGTGCAAGTACTGGAAACAGCTAACTGACATGTGGTTCTCATCAGCTTCAGCTACTTTCTCTTCCCAGCTCTGAGCTGTCTGTGGGTTGCCCTGAGGGTGTCACAAGGCCTGGCTCATGGCTGAACCTTGCCTCTGCCCACTCTTGCTCCTCCATTGCCTTCCACGGGTGTTGATCAGCCAATATGCTGCTCTCCAAACTTCACCTCAGAACTGGCTCCTGGGAGACTCCAGCTGTGGGTGTTTTGAGGGGAAAGAAGGTGCCTGGTGTTTGCTAGAACAGCAAATGGTCTGGAGCCCTACTAGGGAGTCCCCTCCTGGTTGCCTGCAGGACAGAGCCCCCCAGGAATGGGACAGTGGCCTGCTGTTGACTTCAGTCCCCAGGGAGAAGCTCTCTGCCCTGTTCCTCCAGCGACCCCTCTTACACGGAATCAGCATAAAAAAACCCATATTTGCAAAAGAAACTGTGCAGTGGAAGCAGCCTGAGGGCCTGACTCACTGAACACATATATTTGCTTGGTGTGGTGGTGCACCTGTAATCCCAACTCTCTGGGAGGCTGAGGCAGGACTCAAAACGAAGGATAGCAAGTTCAGTACCAGCCCAGGCAATTTAGTGAGGCCCTGTCTCCAAAGAAAAGAGAAGAAAATCTACTCATTTACTCATCTGGTTATCCAAATCCCATCCCACACTCTGTAGCACCATCCGGGAAATGCTTGCACCGAAGTGTCACAAGTCCATCTACCTTATATTGCCTGTGTGTTTGTTTGACCACCACATAGGTGATTCTCATCTGCATTTATATCCAGTAGATGTCTCACTGCAGAGAAACATGTTTTGTTATTGTTGTTCAGATTTCAGATTACTTAAATTATATCTTAAATTTTAGTTTTTTTGTGGGTTTTTTTTTTTTTTTTGGCTGTGCAGAAAATTCCACAGAATTTCATATCCAGTGTGGTTATCTGAGCCTGGTAAAGTCTACTCTGGTCCTTATCCCTGGGATATGTGCTTAGTTTTGAGTCCAAGCCCATGATCTGCATAGTGCAAGCTTCTAGAGATATTTTGCTCTTGTTGTGCTGGTTCCAGAGGAAGAAACACTGGGTGTGGCTGGACTTGTCATAACAGATCAGATTCGGGGCAGCATATTTTCTGGGAGTACAATTGTCTGATGGCTCGTCCTTTATCTTCTTTAACAGCTCTCAGGCAGTAATAGCTCCTCAAATCCAGAGCCTGGCTTTCTATTGAGAGGAAATCTCTCCCCTTGCTTGAAACTGAAGCATGATTTGGGGGTAGAATGTAGATAGGATAGAGGCATACACATGGCCCAGCGTCTGGCTCACCCTGTGGCCTTGGTTAGACTCCTTCTCTGTAATGGAGTGTTGAGGGCTGTTTAGGTCCTGCTGTAGTGTTTTGGGCTCTCTGTCAGGCCTGGGAGGATCCTGGGGTCTGGATGTGGCCAAATATTTGAAGAGCTGAGCCAGAAGCAAGGAGGTGAAATGCTGGGCAGAGCTGGAGGAGCTGGGTGACTAGGACTGCTGGAGGTTGTACCTTTGACTCTCAAGGGTGGGAAGGAGTGGTGTAGATGCAGAAGCATCTAGTAATGGAGCATATGGAGGCTGCTGGGATGCTTGTGGGCATCAGTCTCCCAGCTACAGCAGGGATGAGATGGTGGGGTGGAGAAGGCCTATGTCCTTACATCTGTGCAAAAGGTCAGTGACTGCTGAGTCCAACACTTCATTTTAAAAATGAGGAAAGTGAAGCTTAGGAGAGCAGAGACTGAAATAGGATGCACCTAGGACTTCTGGTTCCCCACAAGGGAGCAACATTAGGTGAACATATCCTTCCTTCTCATTGGGCCCATCACTTGGCTATGGCCACACGGATGATCAGAAAACCCTTGATGTCTGGGAAGTGGGGGCTGACGAGGTCCACCTGCAGCTGCCGTGGGCCACTCCTGGACGGGGTGATGGTGAACTGGACCAAGGCCCTCTCCTGGGGCTGCAGAGTGGGTACACTGGGGACAAGGGAAAGAGGAAGGCAGACCATCATCCCTCTCTCCACGCTAAGTCAGTGGAGGCTCCCTGAAGCACACAGGCCAAGTATACTTTGCTTGACACTTGAAACTCATCAACGTGTTTCCATCTTAATCTTTCCACCTGCCACTCCCATTCTTGGCCTCTAGCCAGGCTAGTCTCCTTTGTGTCTTGAATTTACCTAACACTTCCCTTCCCTGGGCTTTTGTTTTTAGGCTCCCCTCTTTCAGGATGCCTTCCCATTCTCTCCACCCCAAGGCCCTGGTCAAGTTTCTTCTCCTTAGGGGAACTTCTCTGACTACATCGGTCACAGAGACCTCTGTCTGGCAAGTCCTCTTTCTTTCCTTCCTCTTTTTTTTTCTTCCAGTATTTGGGGACAAAATGCATGAATGACCAGGTGAATGCATAAATGAGTGAGTGTATGAATAGATATAAGTGAGCAAATAAAGAATGAATGAGTGGATGAGTGGACTAACAAACACTGAATCAGTGAGTGAAAAATGTTAATAAGAGAATGGATGAATGAATAAAAGAGGATGAATGAACAGGGAATGGGTGAATGAAAGTGTGAATGAATGATGTGAGTGTGTGAGCAAATGAGCTATAATGTTGAGTAAATTCACGATTGAATGGATGAAGGCTGATGTGCCTAGGTTTGTTAATAGTTTCTAGGATGTCTCCTGTTCTCCAAGCAGCTTCTCTCTGGCCCATGCCCTGAGGAAGGCAGCCCCTCTTCTTGCCAACCCAGATTGGCACTTACTCAATGCTGAGCTGTCCTTGGAGAAGGCCACTTCCTTCCACCATCAGCACACAATCCTTCACTCTTTCTGAGAGGGGGTTGATGATGGTCACTTCCACAGCGACTGCCACTCCCACTGTGGCTGGGCCCAGCACCTGGAGGGGCAACACCCATGAGCCACGCCCCCAACTCCCAGGAAGCCCACGTTCCTGGTTGGATGAGAGGATTAGTCACATCTACTCTGTGCCTCCACATGCCCCCGCATCCACACCACTCCTTCCGACCCTGGCGAGCCAAAGGCACAACCTCCCAGTTTCTGATGTCTCTCCAGGCACGGAAGGGGGCCTTCTAGGACCAGGGTGTTGGGTGTGGACAGACATCACCTTGATGATGATAAAGTCGTCCAGAGTAACGTCCTTCTCCACCAGGAGCTTCTCTCCTTTGGAGACAAGGCACATGGCAGCCAATAGGATCTTCTTGTCCTCAGTCAGGTCCTTTTTGTACTGAGAGTAAGATATTGTGATTGGGATTTTCTTTTCTAGAAGGGAAGGCAGAGATGGGAGTTGGGGCTGAGTGGTACCCAAAAGGAGGAAAGGGATGCCCAACTAATAGCTATATCCCCTCTGATCCATTCTGAGAAAGGCATTATTCTCCTTAGTTCGTAAAGAAACCCAAAGCTCAGAGAGGGTAATTTCTTATCCAAAGTCACACAGAAAGTACATAAGGAACCAAAGTGAAGTGGGGCAGGAAGCTATCATGCCGTCGGACTGTCTCTCCAAGACCTCTCAAATGTGTGTCTAAACTTTCCCTAAAGTACTCACATGTTTCCCGAGTTCTTGTGGTCCTGACCATCTCTGTCTTCCTCTCTTCAGGCACAGACTCCTTGCCTGTGGATTCTCTTCTTGTGTATATGACCACAAGCAATATTTCCCTGTCAGTTATATTTGGGATTTCTTCCTACTACGTTTCTTTTCTTTTAAGTGCAATGTGTCCTTTTTGGTTTGTTCCAGGCCCTATATCCTTTCTTCCTTTTATGCTTCTGTTCCCTGACCCCAAAGGCATCTGAGTTTTGAACTTGTGGAAAAGATGCTCAAATTTGAATTGGCTCATACTCTTGGTCCCCCAGGATTCTGCATATAATGCAATGATCCTGAATGCCAGTAGGCTGTCCACGTGTTAAAGTACTGGCTTGTTTTCTGGACTCCCTTATTCTAATATGTTATTGCTAGAAGAACTTTTACGTCAATAACACAACAATTCATAATTTATAAAAGCTAATTTTTAATTAAGGGTTAAAGCATGCTGGGAATTTGGAAGTATATTCATGGATAAACTTATTTAATCACCACAATTCCATGGGCAGATCTTGTAACTGTTACCTCCAACTTATAGTAATATGAAAGCACTGACAAACACCACCAAAAAGTGTATGTTCATTAGATGGTAGGAATTGTGCCAAATACTGTGTTTACATTATTTCATTTACTCCTTGTATAGCAGGAGACCATAGTTCTCAAAGTGTGGTCCTGGGAACAGCTGTATCAAGATCACTAGGAAACTTATTAGAAATGCAAATAGGCTTCAGCATAAAGAACCACCATATGCCACCAAATGATATGTATAAACGGAGCTGCGGTACAAGTTCAAACCCAGAGAAAAAGTCAGAAAAAAAAAATACAATGTCCAACTAAAGCTTCTTGAAGGCCTCTGAACCATGGATTCTACTGATAATCTGAGCAAAGCTGAGACCTTTTCTCTAGACCAGTGATTTTCAACAGCACCAATGGATATAATTGATGTACATCAAATACTTCCTCTAATGACAGCAGAATTCACATTCTTCTCAAGTCCACATGGGACAGTCACCAAGACAGATCACATTCTGTGCCACAAAGATCACATTAGCAACCTTGAAAGATTAGAAATCATGCAGTGTATGCCCGAAGACTACAATGGAATTAAGCTAGAAACCAATAGCAGAAAGATAGCTAGAAAATCCAGAGTGCTTAGAAATTAACATATTTCTAAAAAAAAGTAGGCCAAATAAGACATGTCAAATACATTTAAAAATATTATCAACTAAATGAAAACAAAAATAAAACATCAAATAGAGGAATGTGGCAAAAACAGTGATTACAATGTTTATCATTTGGTGCATAGAGTAGAAAAGAAATAGGATTTAAAGTCAATAACCTGCTGGGTGTGGTGGCGCACCCCTGTAATCCCAGCCCTCGGGAGGCTGAGGCAGGAGGATCGCTGTGAGTTTGAGACCAGTTTGGGCTACATAGTGAGTTCTAGGTCATTCTCAACTACAGTAGTGAGACCCTGTCTCAAAAAAAAAAAAAAAAAGTCAATAATCTAAGTTTCTATTTCAAAAAATTGGAAAAAAATTAAACCCAACACAAACAGATAAAAAGAATAGTAAAATTTAGAGCAGAAATAATTGAAAATGAAAGTATAATCAATAGGAAAAAAATCAATAACATCTAAAGGTTTTTTGTTTTTTTTTGCCCCCAGTACTGAGAATAGAACTTGGTGTGCTTGCCAGGCAGGTGCAACAAAAAGCTGGGATTTTTGAAAAGATCAATAAAAGCCATGAGACTCTGGCCAGGCTGTGAGGAGGAAAAAAGAAATACAAATCACCAACATCAGAAATCTAAGATTCCATGGGCATAAAAATATAGCAAAAAAAATATGGATAACTCTATGCCCTCAAATTTGATAACCTAAAATTGAAAATGGAAAAATTCCTAGAAAGATATAATCTGCCAAAGAGAAATAGACAATAAGAATAGTCCTATATGCATTAAATAATTGATAACTTTCCAAAACAAAAGGCATCATGCCCCAGTGGGTTTGCTGGTGAATTGTAGCAAGTATTTAATGCAGAAATTATATGAAATACATACAATGTCTTCCCTAAGAAGGAAGCAGAAGAACCTTTTCTAACGCATCCTTAAAGCCCAGCATTATCCTAATACCAAGATCAGACAAAAGCATTATAAGAAAAGAAAACTATAGATCAATATTTCTCATGAACATAGATGCAAAAATTCTCAACAAAATATCAGCAATTCAACTTCACAATAAATAAAAAGAATTCTACATCGTGATCAAGTGGAATTTATTTCAGACATGCAAGATAGTTCAACATTTGAAAGTCAATTAATGTATTCATCAAATAACAGAAGAAAAATTATTTGGTTCTAATAACAGATATCAAAAAATAATTCGGCAAACTCCAGTACACACTGATGATAAAAACTCTCAGAAAACTAGGAACAGGGGGAATCATCTTCACCTTGATATGGAAGAGCTACAAAAAACCCTACAGCACACATCAAATTCAATGGTGAGACTAGTAGCTTTCTCTCCAAGATCAGGAACAAGGACAGGAAGTCCCTTCTTATCACTTTTCTTTGACATTATATTGGAAAGTTCTAGTTAATGCAGTAAAATAAGAATAGGAAATAAAAGGTATATAGATGGGGATGAAAGAATTAAAAATAATATTGTTCAAACCTGACATGATTGTCTATGTAAAATCCCAAAAGAATTGATAGCAAAAACAAACAAACAAAACTACTGGACATAGCTAGTTTACAAAATAAGATTAATGTTGTTAGTCACTTTGTTATATACCAGCAATGAACAACTGCAATTTGAAATTAAAAACAGAAGGGCATTTATGTCAGCCCCTTCTAATGAAATACTTAGGTATTGATCTAAAAAACATGGGGCCGGGGATTTAGCTCATGGCGCCATACCTGCCTCATAATGCAAGGTCCTGAGTTTGATCTCTGGTACTGGAAAAAACAAAAAAATGAACAACAAATAAACAAACAAAAAACCACATTCAAGATCATCTCAAGGAAAACTAAAAACTCTGATGAAAAAAATCAAACAGCTAAATAAATGAAGACCTGGTCCATTTTCATTCATAAGAAGGCTCAATATTGTCAAGATATCCATTCTTTCTAACTTGATCTACAGATTCAATGCAATATCAATCAAAAGAAGTTTTTATGGATACTGATAAATTAACTCAAATTTATGTGGAGAGGCAAACGACTCAGAATAGTCAACATAGTATTGAAAGTTCTAGCTAGAGGAACAAAGCTGAAGGAGTGATACCATCTGATTTGAAGACCCACTTTTAAAGCCACAATGTGATGTGGGTGAAAGAAGAGACATTAGATCAGTAGAACAGACTAGAGTTCAGAAATAGACCTACACAAATATAGTTAACTGATCTTTGACAAACAAGCCAAAGAAATAGAGCAGAGAAAGAAGTCTTTATAACAGATGGTGCTGGGATAATTAAAAAAACAAAAAACAAAAAACCCCAAACTAGACAGCTAGTCATGGTGGTACATGCCTGTAATCCCATAATCCCTGTAATCTTCATAAAATTCACTTAAAATAGGTCATAGACCTAAACATAAAATGCAATAATGCAAATCTAAAGATAACATAGGAGAAAACCTGGACGACCTTGTGTTTGATAATGACTTTTTTTTGTTGGTACCGGGGATCAAACCCAGGACCTTGAGCTTGCAAGTGATAATGGCTTTTTGCATACAGCACCAAGGCATGATCCATGAAAGGAAAAATAGGTACATTGGATTTTATGAAAATTAAAACTCTACACTGTCAAGAGAATGAGAAGGCAAGTTAGAGTAGGAGAAAATAATTGCTAGAGACACATCTGATAAAAGACACAGACTTTCTAAGATCCAACAATAAGAAAACAAAAAATCCAATTAAAACATGGGCAGAAAATATAAGCATTTCACCCAAGAAGACATGAAGATGTCAAATGAACATAGGAAGAGATATTCAACATCACACATCAATAGAGAATTGTAAGTTAAAATAACGATGAAATATTACAAAACTGCTAGAATGGCATTAATCCAAAATACACATCACATACTGGGTAGGATATAGAACGACAGAAGCTCTCATTCTTTGCTGCTGTGAATGCAAAACGGTACAGCCAGTGTGGCACTTTCTTACAGAACTAAACATACTCTTACTGTATGATCCTGGGTATTTATCCAAATGAAAAATGTATTGTTCACACAAAAACCTGTAAGTCATGGTGTTGCTGTGGTTTGGATGTTACTTAAAATATTGCTTGTTTCTAAAAACATTGCTGTGTTGGCGGCTTTTGCCACAGTAGCGATATCAGGAGGTGGCGGGACCTTTAAGAGGTGGGGCCTAGTGTTAGTCCATAGGTCATTGAGGGTGTGCCCCGGAAGGAGACTGTGGGACCCCAACACGTCTCCCTTCCAGTTTTAGGATATATTTCCCTCACAAGGTGCTCTGTCATTAGTGGAGGGGCCCTTGCCAGAGTCTGTGCCATGTATCTGAATTTCCAGTCTTCGAAGCTGTGAACTAGATATCCTTGGTCCCTCCCTCTCTACTTTCCTCTCTTCTTCCTTTTGCTCCTTCTTTTCAAGTTAATTTGCCTGAGATATTTAGTTGTACTAACTCAAAATGGACTTATATAGATGCTTACAGCAGCTTAATTCTTAATTGCTCCAAACTAGGCAACCAGAAAGATGCCTTCGGGTAGAGGAGTGGACACACACACTGCACCCCATATAAGGGAATACTCTTCAGTGATCAAAGGACGTGAGATATCAAGAGACAAAACAAAACTAAACATGGAGGATGTGTAAGTATGTATTGCTAAGGAAAAGAAATCAACTTGAGAGGCTACCAATTGTATGATTCCAGCTCTATGATTTTCTGGAAATGTGAAACTAAAAAGACAGCAAAAAGATCAGTAGTTGCTGGGATGCAGGGTTAGGCAGGGAGGGAGGGAGAGAGGGAAGGTGGGATGAAGACACGAAGCACAGGGGAGTTTTAAGGCAGTGGAATGATTTCCTATGATTCTTTAATAATAGATATGAGCTACTATATACATTTTTCAAAACTCACAGAATGTATAACTTTGAGAGTGAGCCCTAATGTAAACTATGAACTTCGGTTAAAAATAACAAGTCAACATCAGCTCATCAGTTATAATGAATGTACCATGGGTATGAAATGAGTTAATAAGAGGAGAGGGGCAGTGGTGAAGTGGTAGATGGGAACTCTCTGTACTTTCCACTAAATATTTTTGTAAATCTAAAACCTAAAAAATAAAGTCTATTAAAAAATAAAATATATTTCAATAAATTATGTCTAATAGTCATGCCACTTGGCTCAAGAATTCCATTTTTGTGAATCTGTTCTAATTAAATAGTCCAAAATCCAGAAGAAAAAAGTGACAAAGTTTTGCACCAGGGTGTTTACTTTAGTGTTATTTTTAATAACAATAAGCTATAACTACCCAAAATCAAAGATAAGTCATCATATATTTATTTAAACAGTACATATTTATTAAAACGATGTTTATGAAGCACTTTAAAAATATTTAAATAATAATGTAACATGAAAGGAGCAGAGCACTAATGAGTATTTGCAATATTTAATTAGAACTCTGTTTTTCAAAAGCAAATAGGCATTAAAATTTGGAAAGAAAACCTGTTAACAGTTTGTAGGTGGGTGGTAAGATCACAAACGATTTTTTTGTTTGCTCTTAAAATCTTTAATGAATATGTATTACTTTTAACATGAAAAAAATTGCAAAAAGCCAGGGGAAAGTGTATGTTAATTAATATTTCATTATGAAGTGTTATTCTGTGATTTAAATTTTGTGACAAAAAAATGACAAAAAGAGCTAAAAACGTGTGACACCTCCTTCACATGTTTTCATGCCCTGTCAAACTCTACAAGGTTCACTTGCCAGAAACTGGTCCAGAGAACAATTTCAATTAAACTTTGTTTAACTGACTCCTTGAAGGGGGAGGAAGTTGAGGGAGGGAAGAAGGGACGGAGAAGCGGGTAAGCAGAGACAGGGAGGGAGAAACAGCTAGAAAGAGACAATGAGATGGGGGGAGGTGCGGGAGGAAGAGGGAAATAGGGAGGTGAAGAAGGGAAGCAGAGGCAGAAAGGAGAAGGAAGTAAAAATAATAAAACGGGACACATTTACTAACTCATACATGAAACACTGTGTGTTCAATAATCATGAAAGAAAAACATCTTTGATACGTTTTAAAAAAGGCAATTGGAATAAAGTCAGTTAAAATTATACAGAAACTTCCCAAAGCCTGAAGCCACTTAGTGGCTCTGCAGTGAAACGCCATGCTTGAGGCAAACATGCTGTCAGGCGCTTTATGAGTCCCTGGCACGCCTGACCTGCCCACCATCCACAGTCAAACCACAGAGCAAGCTGCAGCCATTCGCCCCCAGGTCCTGCAGTTCTGGCTTTGCTTGGCTCTGGGGATGGTGCTCCCCACTAGCACCCGCCGAGTTCTCGGGACAGCTTGGCAGTAAGGGTGTTTACTATCTCTTACTGGTCCTTTCCTCTATGCAGCACACCTGGAGCCGGATGGACTCCAATATAGTTTTAGATATTAGAAAACAATACAAGGCACGCCTCATAGTCTGAGCTGTGTATCTTTGCAATATACATACTCATACCAATTGGGATAGTTTGGAGATTACAGATCACTTCACCATAGGTCAGTTTGCTACCAGTGATTGTAGACTTGTATTACTATTATCATGATTTGCCCCTCCGAGCCTCAGTATTCTTATCTGTAAAGTGGGGATGAGAGGAAGCACTGAGCACAAAGCTCAGGAATGTCCCTTTCCTTCCCAGGAATGAATATAGATCCAGGATCCCCCTCCCTTGTCCCAACCCTCTCTGGGTTGGCCAAGTGCTACCAAGCCATGGTGTCCCACCTTCTTGTGGGTCCAGCCTCACTGTATGGGACTCATGCAGGATTTCTGCCACTGGCCTGCGGGTGTAGAGAATGGTGGCACCGCTCAGATTGACCTGGACCTGCAGGGCCTGAGAGGTGAGGTTGGCCAAGCTCAGAGCCAGCTTCAAATCATGGCCCAGCACTGGTGGCTCCAGCACCTTGAACTTGCCAGTGATGCTGGGCTTGGCGGGGGGTTCCAGGAGGTTGTCACGCTGGAGGCTGCGCCTGCTGGCCCTTTGCATCCGCGACCTCTTCCCCCAGGCTTCCACACTGAGCAGCTTCTTCATGGCCTTGCGGTACACCTGCCTCTCCTTCTGAGACCCTGCAGGGTGGTACACCATCAGTGACAGGCACCCTCTGCCACCTCTGCCAGGCCTGGCCCACTTCTCTGGCTGAGGCCACCACTCCGTCACTGCTACAAATTCCCATGGACTCAACTGCAGAAGTAAGCCATTTGCCTGCATCAGATTTTCTGTTTAAATGAATTTTTAACCAGCTGCCAACAACTTCAAATCAGGCAATTTCACATACAGATGTAGATTTCAGTTTTCTCTGACAAGCAGGTGAGAAACACTGTCGTCATGCAGCAGGATGTTGATTTCTCCTGAGGTGTAGCCAAAGCTCAGGACCAAAGCCGCTAAAGACCCAGCATTCTAAGTTCCAGAATTTCTCAGCAGATGGGACCAGCCAAGCTGGAGGACCTGAGAGAGAGGTCCTGGTGCCAAAGAGGCTTCACCACCCTCCACCCATCCATTGCCTAGTCCAGGACAGTAAGGAGAGGACAAAGAAGGGACATCACCAACAGTCACTCAAGTGCCATGTTCCTAGAGACAGGTAGGAGGGAATGTTGGTGGTGGTGGTGGTGGTGGTGGTGGTGTGTGTGTGTGTGTGTGTGTGTGTGTGTGTGTGTGTGCGGGGGGGGCTGGGTT